>NC_088252.1:14241796-14579713 GCF_036013445.1 Caloenas nicobarica
AAAATGAAAAAAGCCACTCATTCTGTTGACTGGAGACGAGCACTAATGAATGTACCTGTGGTTGTGGCTGGAACAGTTCAGACCACGGGAGCCACCAGTTCAGAGGCCTCAGCAGCAGCTGTGCTGTTTTCATGTGTGTACTGTATTATCTCCAGAGTAATCTGTTATTTCTTACAAGTTCTGGAGCTATTGTAATTTTTTCTTTTGTGCCCCATCAAAAATCTCTAAACCAGATATTACAGAAGTTGTAGATGGATGTTGTTAAATGGCATTCATTACACGGAATGTTTGTTATACGTGTTCTTTCCGCTTTCATACTACAATACTTTAGCTTCCCATTAAAATATTAATTTCTAGTGAAAACTCTATGATAGGTGGTACTGCAGAGAAGCATATAGCGGAGATCAGTTAAAGAGGTCAAGGAACGCAATCAAATGTTCCTTTTAATCTTGCTCCCCAGTGATTATGAGAAAGAGAACATGATGAGGCGTTGCTGCTTTTCCATGCCCTGCACATTCCAGGAGGAGGAAAAACAGGCACGATGGGCAGTATCTGGCAGAAGAATAGGTGCCTGAAGAAATATTGCTCTTCTGCTCACCACGTGTTCCTCTTCTCTTCGTCCTGAAGGAAAGACAAATACTGGGCTGGATTTTGAAGTACACGGTCAAAAGCTGGTGAACGTCAGCTTGGAGTAGGAGAGCGGTGTGGGCTCCCCAGCTCTCTGAAGTGACTTTGTGCTCTTTGTGGCTCAGATGATAAAGGGTCACAGGTGATGGAAGGACTCCGTGCAAGTCCTGGTTTTGGGGTAATACCGAGCTCCCTGGGACCCCTCAGGCCGATCACTTGGATAGTTTATTTTCAGGTCTTTGTTTTGGTGCAGTGGTTTTTGTGGGGTGGATTGTAACTGAGTATAGGAACCTGACGGTGAACAGAAAAGTGTTTTATTTAACAAGATTAAGCATAGTCTTAGATATAGGCAGAAATTTGATTACTTTATTGATTTGGGAAACTGGTTTTAAACTTGCAAATATTTTCTGTTTCAAATAGCCATTCTGTTTCCAGAATGAAGTGTAATAGATCAAATGCTTAGTAATGGAAAAAATTTTTGTAACATTTACAACATACTAATCTTTTCCTTTGCTGCTGTTACCTGTAGACACAGTTGAGTGATCATTGTGCTCTTTTGAGAGGATTTTAATGTTACATTTGAATTACATTGTATAACCTTCAATGCAAAACTGCAATGAAAGGCAATGTTTTTACATGCTGAATATTTCTCCCTAATGGCTGCTTTTACAGAGAAGTTGGCTTCTTTCTGACAAGGGTCTGCCACGCTGCTTTTGTACTGGAAATATTTTTATGTTAAATTAATGAAACTAGTAAGATTTTACTATTTGGCTACCATAGGGCTAGGATTTCTCTATTGGGATTATAATTTTGTCCCAACCAGTCTTGCTAGTCCTTCAAGAATATTTGTTCTCTGCTGATTTCTCTCCTAAGGAGTAATTTAATTCTTAACAGTATTCCAGATATTATATACATCTATAAATTGTACAAAGGAGGCAACTCAAGTCAGATAGTTCCTGCTGACTGCTGTAGTGGTTTTATTCTTTTTTTTTTTTTTTCTAGTGTTAAAAATGTTTGTTTCCATTTTTACTTTATTTTGCTGCTGGCAAAGATACACAAATATGCATTTTAAACAGTCTTTTAAGATCAGGGAAAATACTCCAGTACACCAAAAGTGGATCAATATGAGCTTTTAGTGGCTGCATACAAACCAGACATTTGGAAGTAAAAGCTCTCACTTCTATTCAGTTTCTAGCAGTGTAGTAAATCAGGTTTATGTCTTTCAGGTTTATATGAGTTATGTTCAGACAAAATAGGTAAAAGAATACAAAAAAGTTTAGGTCCAAATTAGCAGAGGTGGTTTTCCACTGCAGATTTAGTGCTTTTTGAAGTTTCCAAAGAGCATTATTAAAAGTCTTTCAGAATTGCTCTCAAACAGTTAAATAACCATTCATTGCAAACGTTTTCGTAACTGAACCTGTGCAAGTACAAGGACTTTTAATAAGTGTTTAAGACTTCTTCATTGATTTAAACACTTTTGTGTTACGCAGCCTGTATCATGCACCTGCTCTAGCCTTTTACAGCTGCTGTCTGTAGTATTTTATATCTTTTTACATTTTTTTTCACTTGCTCCTCACTTTACATTTTTCAAGTACTCTTTTTATAGCATCTCCTTTTCCTATCTTCTGGTATTTTAGTACATTTTTCATAAAGTGGTCAGAAGACCATTTGTTTTCCTGGAACTTCAATGAAAAGAAACAGCAGCAGATTTGTCTCCCTTAGATTAATTCCATCCTTTTTAATTCCACTAGTCCTGGAAATGCACTAATTAAGTAGTTCAGAATGCCTTTTTTTTTTTTTTCTCCATACCCTGCGACTTTGAGATATGTTGAGAAAATGCTATTCCAGTGTCAGGATGAAAGTGTCACCTTTGAAATCTTTTGGGGAACGAAGAATGATAACTCATCTATCCTGCAGGGGATATTAAACACCTTGGTGATTACTGTTGAGGGAGACCCGAACTCAGATCATGTTGCCAGATGAGTTTTCAACCACAGTCTGGAATTGGAAGGGTAGCCCCATCAGCATCACAGATGTACCTGATCAGCTTCATAAGTTAATTCATATTCCCATTGAAAGCAAAGGCTGAAATACCTGTTTCCCACCTCCTTTGGAAGACTACAATCAATCAATTCCTTGTGAATTTTGGCTGCAAAGTCATGCTCCCCCACCCCTGCCCTTCTCCTAGTTTACTGTAGCAGAATAAACATTTAAGGAAGAGATTTAGCTCAAATTTCTCCTGTGGCTAAAGTATTTTACTGATGAGTTGATGCTGTGACACACAAGGTCTATGAAATTATGGAGTATATCAACAGCATAAGTTAATTGCATTAAAAAAAAAAAAGGCAGCAGAGCTATGCAGTGGGAGCTGGATGAGCTGTGAATATCTGAGTTTCTTTGAAGGAAATGGGTTATTGTCAGGGAGTTAAAAGAAAAAATAATCTACACCAGAACATATACAGATACAAAGTTTCAGCTCACCCTTACTATGCACCTTAAGAATTAGAGAAAAGGGATAAATGGATGCAGTAAGAGGTCTGGAGGAGATGTTCCATTATTTTCAGGAAAACCCACTGATTGTTAATGCATAGATGCACTGAACTTTGCTATGTTTCCTGCAGCACATAGCAGTGGCAGGTTTGTTTTCTGACCATGCATCCCACTTCTGCTAAGGTAAATACTTGCTGTACAAAGCAAGAGAGTTTTGCACCTGATTGGGTGTGGGATAATTGAAATGGATGTTAAAATAATTTGAATATGCAAATTAGCAATATAGAATTGTCGTCGTTTGCTCTTTTGTTTCTTCAGCTTGACATCAGAATTATCTGTTACTTTCGGGGTGGGGGGGGAGGCTGGGGGAAGAGGGTGGGAAACAACAACAAAACAGAATGAAAAAACCACCAACCCAAAAAAACATAAACCACCAACAAACCTTTAGCATTTTTCTTGGTAGCTCTGCAGGTTCTTTTGCAGGTCCCCAGGGTGGACCATGAGGCACAGGCTTCCTACTGAGCTGCTCGGTCACATCTCTCTACTGTTCTTAACTTTACTCAAATATGCCTAATTGGTAGCAAAGGCATTATTGTTTCTTGCACAGGTTGCTCTAATTTGAACCAATTAGAATATAATTACACTATTTTATGCTTAATTAGACTCTCAAGTAGCTTCTTCAGACTGAGGTTATCCCCCTGGCTCTGTATTTTGAGATCTCTCTTCGCTCCACTGGAAGACTCAGGTAAAAGAAGAGGCCTTTAAACTCAAGAAGTGCTGCAGCTTTCAAGTTCATTAAGTCACTGCTCAGGAACTCTGCTATTCCGAAGTTGATTTCTTCCAGAATATTGGAACAAGAACCATATGATGGAGATTCACGGTGCTTGCATTTCTCAGGTTGCTCTATTATTTTCTTCGTAAAGTGTTCAATCTCTGTTAAGGCCACACTGTGAATTCTTGTAAGAAGTGCCCTTGGAATAGAAATTTCCTCATTACCCCTAATGATAAAGGCTTGTGCCAAAAAATCGTTTAATTTTGCTGCTGTCTCGTCATTATTTTTAATTCCTTACAGATCCCGAATCCAAAAAGGGCTTGGAATTACTCACACGTTCACCTTGATATTAAAGCATTTAGATACTTCCATGCATACAGAAATCTCAAACCCATATTATGTTGCTGACTTTTAAAATATTAATGGTTGTGAACTGACTATGGAATACTTCTTTATATTTTTAAAGGTATTTTCTTCTGACTCAAGAATTCTTAAGAAAGTAGTTGAAAAATAAATTGGGCAATGACAAATGAGGTGAAAAGAACAAAATACATGCCTATGAAATATTGAGGTTTAGGCACTTCTTCCTGGTAATTCCAGTGGAATAACATCAACAACTCATTTGCCCCTGTGCCACCAATATTGATTTGTGTGGCTTTGATGTTAGATACAGGTTGTAACCTGTGAAGTGACTTACTGGTAAGCCAGTTTTCTTCAATGTTTACTCATAAAAATGACATACTTCATCATCTTCATATGAGTTATTAACTCAAAAAACCCCTTACTAAGACTGTATATTCAATGTGCTGAATTATATGGTTTTTTTTTTTTTGATGGCAGCTGAAATTAGACACTTGATGTAGTTGGGACTTCTGTGTAGTGATCAGGTGTGTAAAGAAAAAGAATTGTACTGTTGTATTTATTAATGAATATTGAGTAGATATTTGAGATTCTTTTCAGTGTATATCACTTCTATTGTAGAAATTTTGCGGGGAAGAAATGCAGCGCTGAGTAAAACTGTTCCTGCTGGTACATTAATCTTAAGCAGCCTTGTTGTCTGTATTGTGGCAAGCTGAGGAAGAGATTAAAAGTCTGATATATTTATGTAATACTTCTCTTAGCTAATCACTGACACCTCACCTTTCTATCCATCTTTTTAAGGTGCAGGGCAAATAACTGGTTGTATTTTTGTCCTGTGCCATTCAGGGGTGACAGCTGCAGCGATGAAGAGTCCATCTAGCTTAGAACTAGGAGAGTGACCCAGCTGGCTGGATCTGTACAGAGGGAAGAGATCCTGGGTTTGTTCTGAAATACATTTTGAAATCCTGGTATTTTTTTTAGATGAGTGTAGTTTTCTGTTCAGTGCTATTGAGAACAAATCCTACCCTTGTCTGTGCCAGTGGTGCGCTGTTGCAGCTGTCAAAGTAGAAGGCTTTGTGTTGTTTCTGAGAAGCGTAATTTCTTCTCCTCCACCAGCTTTATTCTAGTAATTAGCCTGAACCAATGTCACTTAAAGACCTTTTGTTATACAGGTTTAACCAGCATCAGTGCTCTGCTCATTTCACTTATCCATGTCCCTTAGATAGACCAGCACTGCTCACTGCTTGCTTCTCTGTATCTGCACCAGGGGAGCTGTAAGAGGTATGCAGTGGATTATTTTACATTCTTCTCTGGCAAAGCCCTATTCAGTAGATAGTTCTTAACATTTAGAAAAAGGGGACAGAAACTTTCACCTTGTAATGATAAATGCATATATCAAGTATCAGTATTAAAATGGAACACTTGAACTTCTGAAGAGCTCACACCAGGAAAAAGACTTGCTCTTTCTCACAGAGTACTTTTCTTATCGGTGGCAAAATGAATCACAGTCCTTATGATTAACTGAATTGGAGATTTAAATGTACAGACACTTAAATAAGGGCCCGAGGTTCACCCAGATGGGCTGACACATAAAATAGCAGGAAATTACACCAATTTAAGACTGTCCATACTCTAATTATATCTGCTGTACATTATTTAGTGTTACAAATCTCAAATCTCTGACAGAATAACACTTTCTGAAGCAGCTGTTTGCTGCCAACTAATGCAATGTGTAATTCCACCTGTCTGGGATCTATTCTTCAGGGTTTATATCCCCTGCAGGTGGTAGAGAGATGCTGCAATACTGCAGATGCCTCAAAATCCATGCAGGTCCCTGTGAGCTTATTGTCTAGCAGCTGCTTGTGGAGACTAATGGCACCCAACTATTTACATACCCAGCTATTATATTTTCTAATTCACTGATTTTAGCAGCAGAGAAAACTGATGTCTCTGGCTGCCTGGAGCTTTGAAACCTTGAAACTTGCTCACCACCTAATCAGCAATGCTAGAAATTAAAACAAAGCCTCGAAATGAAAAGGTTTTTAACTTGCTGTTATGCAGCAAAATTAAACAGGGCAAGTATTGTTTTATTAACCATAGATAAATGAAAACATTTCTCAAAATGCAAATACATACGTGAAGCCTATTCTGGAAAGTACAATAAATATTGTTCCCCACTTGTCAGTTTTCAGCTCTGCAAGTTATAATATTAGTTAGAGACTTGTTTAGCATGAGGTTGAGCTAATGCAAAGTTTTCGTTAGCTTTTCTGTTGTAAGAACACTAAAACAAACAGCCTTCAAAGAAATAGAACAGATACTTTTGTTTAAATCAAACTAATCAAACATTTATGGCTATCTTTTGTGTAGTGGGTGGTCTGGCTAAATTGAAAAGAACAAAGGAGAGCTTAAGTTGGCACTTTTCTCCGCTCCCCTCCTTTCAGCCATTCGCCATTCATGTGTCTCAGGCTGTTTAACAATTCATTTCTAATCTCAAATGAGAATAAGTGTACGTAACACTTATTTTTCACCTGTTTTTTCTTGAACAGATGCTTTATCTGCAATGCATGCATACATCTGCTTTGTTTCAGAAAGCTTTATGTAATTTGGTTGTATGGTTAGAGTATTTTTTTTCCTTTAGGGGATATATGTGTGTGCGCCAATAAGCAAACAGCTTGCATTAGAAATAATGCAGCATAGCATTATTTCAGTAAATGTCATGGTATTAAAATGAATTAGGAGTAGTCAGATAAATGGGTACTGAAGAAGGAGAAGCATCTTTGAAGATCTGGAGTGTTTATACAATAGAGAGTCATTAGGGTAAAGTGTGTGGCTAATATTGAATTATTCTAATTTCTTCTACCGTCCTTTGAAACTTCCTTCTGTTTGTTAAGGAATAGTGTTAGCTAATTGTTTTCAAACAAGAAGCTTTGTTCTGCATTCTGAATTTATGTCCATGTTGTGTGAGCTTTTGGAGAAAATTTAGCTCAGATAATCCAAGAGTGTCTTGGGAATTAATAAGGTTGAATTTCTATGAAGAAGTGTTGTAAACCAACTCCGGGTTGTGGATAGCACAAGAAGGTGAGCCAGACTCTTGGGGGCTGTGTTCAGCATCACACCACTGCCTAATGGCATTGCAAGAACTTCCATCTTCCCTCCAGTCATTCCTGGAGACCACTGAAAAGGTGGTCTGTCCAGTAAGTAGAAGAGTGCCACAAAAATACGCAGCCTCTTTCTGTTGTGTCGATTTACAGCAAAACAAATAGTCAAGAAGGTTGATGAGGTCACTTTGACGCTATAAAATTAGAAACTTAAGTAGTTTTAAGTTCCCAAAAGCATCATTTAAATATCAGGTATTATTTTGTATTGTTTTTGCTTTCTCCAGGATATTAAACTAATGCATTTGAATGCTGCAATTCAAAGCAGACTGAAACATGCGTAGCAGTCATGAAGTTAGGGTTTTGAGTAGATATAAGCTTCCAGTGGATGAAGTCAGGGTGCCTGGTGGGATGTGTGCTGCATTTTGCACCCAGGCAGATTGGATATGAAAACGTCCTCTCCCTGCATGCTGCATATCATGTGGGGTTTTTTTGTTTGGTTGGATGTTGTGTATGTGTGGTTTTGTTTGTTTGGTTTTTAATTTATTTTTAAATTCCTTCAAAAAATCAATAAATGTCCATTGCATTTTTTTATGGTCAAAGAGTCAATGTAGATTTGGTGTCCTGTTCACACCCCATTGAATTACAGAATGTCATTGAGTGTCCTGAGAAATACCAAACCTCCTCATCATGGGGTCATGACTCCACTTGGAGTAGTCAGACTACCTAGGACCAAGTACTCTAAATTTCTCTGATCTCCATGAATCAGAATTACTCAAAATCAATAATTAGCAATAAATTCTTATGCACTCTTTTTTTCCCTCATCCAAATAAAATTAAAACCACTTTGTTTCTTAAAACTTCTCTGTTTCTGTCTTTTTGTCCTTTCTACTGTGCCTGTGTTACCTTTGAGCCTTGACTGAATATTCCCCAACTACTGTTGGGTATATTGCTGGCCTCATCAATGCATCAGTTTTAATTCAGGATCTATCACCTTTTCAGTGGCTAAATAAAAGAAAGGAATTCATCAAAAAAGCTAATGGGAGAAGCAAAAATGTGGACTGTATGATACCTGCCTCTTGGGTGCCATCCAAAACTATAACTCTATAAGAAGTGTAGATGAGGATTCTGCATGCAAAGCAAGCATTCGGACTATATTGGGCAAGATCTTCACTGAAAACTAATCTCTGTGTGTGGATACTTTTGGACTGGTGATAGACTGCAGGACTAACTGAGTAACAAAGGTCAGAACTGGGCCATAAATGTTTGGAAAAATGTAGTTTGTCTGCTTTTTTTTTTTTTCACAGTCTTCTTTGTGTCTTTAATATTATTAATCACTGATCAGTGAAGAAGTAATACAGTTCCCCCTAGGGCATGTCATGATGCCGACATATCAGCATTATTTACAAACTGAAGCATCTCTGCCAGAAATGTATGGAATATTAAATGACATTAAGTCACAATAGGATGCAAATTAGTTTTCTCCTCTCTAGTGGTTTACAAGGCTTTCATCATTTATGAATTATGAGTATCAAATTTCACTCAGGGTCACAGAAACTACATGTTAATCTATTGACAGCAAGTACAGTTTCAAAGGCAATGTGCAACTGAAACAATCTTTTGTTTTATCAGAAATTAATGCTTTGGGAGTTCTATGTTATTTCAGTGAACTAACACTTCTGAATGCAAGTTCCTTTCTTTGATGGCTGTTTAGGTAATGTTTCATTTTGTGTAAATTCTGCTAGAATACAAAAATGATCTTGAATGAAAAACATGCATAGGACTAACAATCTAGTGAAATCAAAGCTCTTATGTTCCAAGTGTTCTGAACAGAAACTGGAAGCATTCATTCAGTGGTAGGAGAAATGGTTCTTAGGGTTTTAAGTACAGTATTTAGTAAGTTAGTTAAATGCAGTGATAGTAGAATTTATTTGATGAATTCACAGGTGTTTTGCCTCAGGAAACCCAAAGACCCATGAGCATGCAGAATGCTGAGCATTTGGGACTCATCACCTTAATCATCCACAACTAAAATGCTTGTACAGATGAGAAATTAATCTCTTTGGGATGAGTTGCTCCGCTCTGTCCCTACTTGGAGTCCTTGTCAGGAATGTGCGCAGGGAGTGTGCCAGAGCTCCAGTCCCTCAGAAAGTTGCTTAGGCAACTATTCCTGTCTGCTTCTTTACTGAGACCTGGGAACAGGTTTTGTGAGCACTTTTTTATCATCTTAGACTAGAGTTATATAGCTTCACTAGAGAAGCACCAAAGATGATTTTGAGGCAGACTGCTATCCTTCACTCTGAGACAGACTAGAAATACTCTTGTGTTCATCTGTTCTCGAGAATCATAGAATCATTTAGGTTGGAAAAGACCCTTAAGATCATCAAGTGCAACCATTGACCTAACACTGTCAAGTCTCACTAAACCATGTCCCTAAGAATCACATCTACACATCTTTTAGAAACCTTCAGAGATGGTGACTCAACCACTTCTCCAGGCAGCCTGTTCCAATGCCTGATAACCCTTTCAGTGAAGACACTTTTCCTAATACCCAATCTAAACCCCTCCCCAGCACAGTCTGAGGACGTTTTGTCTTGTTCTATCGATCACTTGTTACTTGGTAGAAGAGACCGACACCTGCCTCACTACAACCTCCTTTCAGGTAGTTGTAGAGAATGATAAGGTTTCCCCTCAGCCTCCCATTGCTACCCTTCAAATCAAGAGCTGTGTCCATTTTTCTCCCATAATGAAGCTGATGTAGAATACACCTGAAAGATGATTTTCATTTATTTTTTTATGTAATACAAAATTTAAACTTTATATGAAACACAAGGTCCAGTGCACAAAGGCTAGTGGATGAAGTGTTTAACACTGCTGTCTATTTTCCTATGGTATAAAACACAACATTTTTTGCTTTTATGAATGATTTGCTACTAGTATCTAAATACTGGAACAACAATCTGAGTCTAAAATAAGCAGATGACCATTTTAATAGGCTATGTTCAAAAGACACCTTGAAGTTGGAGCAGGCAGCTATTAACTTTACACAATAGACAGTTTAAAACCTGTCACTGGATTAAAGATCAACAATTAATGAGAAAGAGGTGGTACCTCTCTAGAAAGGGTCAATTCTTTTGATCTAGTTTAGAGGCCCACAGGATGCAATGGTTCCCAGACTCTGATCCTCTTCTGTAAATGTGGTGTGAGGGTGGAGAGCTGCAGAATGGCCAGCATTTTCTAAGAGCCTTGTGATTAAATATGGGTAGAAAAAGAGAGAGCTAACAGATGCAATTTTGGGACAAGTTGTGCCTAGTTTTGTTTTAGTCACCTTTCTCATGTCTGGCTTGCATATCTGTAAATAAACAAACGTGTTTTAGTCTGGTTTGAGCTAAAGTTGATTTCAAGGTAACTGTCTAAGAGAACTCCACCCTTGCTATTGCAGTGGTCCGTACACTTGGCAGCAGGGATTGTCAGAAGATACCTTCACTGAGCTGTACTGACTCCTCTGGGAAGTATTCCTGTAGATGTACGCATGGAAATAATATTTTCCAGTAGTCAATGTTGACAACGCTGCTAAGTATCGTGGCTGCTGGAAGCTAGGGAGGATGCCTTGCCATGGTGATCAAGAGGGGAGTTATGAAATTCTGGGGATTAGTTTAGTCAAAAAGGTGTAAAGGTCTGGTAAGAAGCACAGATGTTGAAATTGTCTGTACATACCTAAAAACAAGCCCTAAGATTTTCTTCCTGAAATAGTGATTTAAGCGAAAGTAAGCTCATGCTGAACTGAGAATAAAGGCAGATTAATAAGTGTGCACATATTTAGATTTATGCTAAATTCACACATGCACAACTGAGTTTTTTCTTTGACTTTTAGAATATTATTTCAAGATGTTTTTGGTAGCCTGGGATGTTTTGCAGCTGTGATTTGATGTTAGTTTCTTGGCATGCATCCATACCTTTGAAACCAGTTAAAAGACAACATAAATGGTGAGATAGTCCTAAAGCCATATTGTACTGATATAACATCCCATAAAGCTGCATGACATTTTACCTTGGAAAGCAGAAAAGTAAAGTAGAAGTGAAACAGGCTTACTTGCATTCCAAGTAACATAATTTAGTCTGCTCTTACCATTTCTATCCTGTGAAGCCAGGAGGTTTCAGGATGCTGGATTAAAAGTGGTTCATTAGCTGCAAGGCCCAAATTTTATAAGTGGAAAATGGGACTAATATTAGATCTGGCAGCTAAACTAAATTGTTTAGGTTCTAGGTTACCGGCTCCAGTGCTTTTATTAAGGTTGATAACATGGGAGCACTTCACAACTCTGTTCAGTGGAGACTGGAAAAAGCCTGAAATGATTAGGGTTGCCATAAATAACAGAATAGGACTCTCTGTGGTCAATTGTTTCTATAGATAGCTTAAATATCTCCTTGAATCCAGCATTGAGACTGCTGAAGTTCCTATCAGGTTCATTAGCAGCATGTGGCCATTAAGTACTACAGCAGGAACTTGGATGTGAGGAACAGCGAACACAAACCAATCTTTAGTCCCAGGTCAGAGCTCCTCTGAAAAGATGGTGTCTTTTCACTGTTTGCAGTTCTTTTTAAAAACCAAAGAGATGGTCTGGTGGAAGTTGCTGCAGGAGGCAGCATTGCTTCACGCTCCTCTCAAAAACACAATGGTGTGACTGAGACTCCGGGGATCGCGTTCCACTCTGCTCTCTGTGGACGTATCCAGCACTGCCTTTGTCTAAAAATGGAGCTTCTAATGGACCTCAAAGGTCTGTCAGCTTGGGAAGTATGTTGCTCACCTCCATTAACATATACATCCTTCAGCAGCTGTAAGGAAGCTAAGGAACTACCAATCTTACTGTCTGAAATGGATGTAGTTACTGTTACTCAGTAGGTTAGGTTGCAAAAGTCCTTTTGGTTGCTGTAACTCAGAGATAAATGTTTGTCTATATGTGTTTGGGTTTTTTTTATAATTTATGTACTTATTTTTTATTTTTCCCCACTGATATGTGGAAAAAGAAAAAGAGAAGGTGGAGGGAAGAATTATTAATTTTTAAAAACTGGCAGGAAAATTTCCAAATGAAGCTTCTTTTCCATTCAAGGTAGCAAGCTTTGTTGTAGGTAGAGAGAAGGATACACAAGATTCTGTTTTGATGGGACCAGAAGTGATTTTTTTATTTCCCCCTCAATATTTTCCACTTTGCTCCTTTATGTAGCAAAATTTCTGTATAAAATGAAATGGGGCCTCGCTACTGTCTCAGAATTTAATTCTGATGTATACTAGCAAATTTGATAGATGTGACCAGATTCACCTGTCTTTTGAGGCAAGCTTGACTGTAAATTCCTAGTGGCTAATGAATAAAAGCATCTGAGAGAGCAAACATCTGACATCTGGCACACTGTTAAAGCTACAATGTGGTTTCTATGGATCCAGCTTAGTAATGAATATAATTTAATAAGCCATAGAATACTGCATTGTATAATATTAAAATGCATCTGTTTACATTTTATTTTATGACGTTATATAATAATATTTTGATTTGTCCTGTTGAAGTATATAACTTTTTGCAGGTTTTCTGGAAAGTAAACCAATACTTTCAGGAGAAAGGACAACAGTTTTCTTATAATAGGAAAACTTGTATGCAGGGTAAACAGTGGAAAAATCAGCCTCACCCAGAATTTTTCCTTGACTTCTACCAAAACAGTAATTATACAACTTTTTTTATGCATAAAATGTAACAGAATACAAGTTACAAGTTTTTATAAGAATACAAGGCACAAGTTTTTCTAAGCCTTGCGTCTTATGTGGGTAAAGTGATTTTAAACATACAATATGGAAATCACTGCAGTCTTTTTTATTTTAAAAATTGGATCTTGCCACACAGTGTTTCATAAATGTGGTGCAATTGCATAGCTTGTTCATATGGAAGCGAGAAAATGCTAAATGTTTTTGAAATGTTATGGAGACCCACCAGTGCCACTAGAACTCTAGAAATGTTCATTACAATAGATGGTATAAATTTACTTCTTTGATACATATATTTTGTTGTATTTGTTGATAAAACACCACTGTCAGTGCACTGCATTTTGATATCTTAATTTGATCTAGTTGAAAAGCAAAACAAACAAAAAACCTGAAGAAAGCAATTTAAATTACGCGCTTATATGTGAAGATGTTCTTTTGCTGTTGTCAATGTACACGCTTAACATACAGATGTGTTCCCAAATAATGCCCAGAACACACCACTAATCGATCTCATATTTGTCAGTCATGTACAAACTTTACTGAACAGGGTTTCATTCTAACTATGTTTCAGTACTTTGAATTATTTCAAGTTTCTACTGGGCAATCAACATACAGGTGCATTTTTAAAGAGTACTATGACAGCCTATCCAAAGCTGATATGCAAATAATATGAGACTGCTTTTATTATTATTTCAGTTTTTATATCAGTTTTAGAGATTTTCTGCTTCTGTTGTCACCTGTCCTCTTGGAATACTCTTGCCTCTAGAAAATATTTTAAGTTAGAATTTACTGTTTGCTGGCTGAAATTTTTCACCTATAAAATCTATAATCTTGATTATATACTTTTTCATGAGAACATAAAATCTTAACAGGCTCAGGCCAAAGTGCTGTGTGGCTTAAAGTATATACCTAAGGGAAGGTACAGGAACAGTACATGTTGGTAGTGATACTCTACTGAAATAAGCTTTCAGTAAACAGTTTACTGCTTAGGGATTTCCTGAGCCAAAGGTGATCTCTTTTAGTTTAGTAATGCTTTGCAATTTTTTTTTTTTTTAGTCACGAATATATCATTGTCCTCTTTTGCCACCTCCAGCACTCTAGAGCAAGTTCCACAGCTTCTCCTTAGCTTCTGTGAAGAGCCATTTTCTCCACTTTATTCTGAAACTTCCCCTTGCAGGCATACAGTGATGCTTCCAGCCCAGCTCTCTGTGAGGCATGATATTTTTGCATGGTGATATCAGGCACCACGTGATATTTTTGCATTGAAACACTCTTGACCAATTTCTTTTAAGTGAATTTACGTAACTACTTTTCTTAATCAAAGTTTGGAAATTCTACTTTATCGCACTTTCAATATTTACAAGCAAGATTTGTGATCCTGAAATTAATAGTCTCATCTAAGCCATTTTGGCTTTTTACTGCCTTGGTGTTCAATTACACTGTGATCTGATCCATTTGCTCTGAAACTGCCAGCTTCTGGGGAACGCTGATGCTTCGGGGATTCCCTGCTGAGTGACAGTGAGGTCTTATTCCTATCCCCTGGCAGCTGAAGCAGCTGGAGTGTTAAGCACTAAGTACAGCATCCAATTCCTCCTGTTCCTAGTTGCAAAGCAGAGAATACTCCCCGTAGAGTGGTCCTTTTCCATTCTACCCAATCAAAGCAATACTGAGAACATACGCCTTAGTGGAACATCACAAATGGAGTTTGTAAACATAAAATATTAACACAAGCAATAATGTACCCCAGGAACATGTAGCCATTATGACCATGTTTTTTAAGGCAATGGTGTCCACTTCATGGTGCAGCTTTCTGTGCTTTCATGAAGCTGTCCAGAAAGGGAAGCCCACAAAGTATGTTGGAGTACTGTAAGGATTGCTCCCTGCCCATACTGGTAGCTCTGCTTTGGGAATTCCACTGCATGAAATTATTGTATAAATTATCTGAAATAATGAGAGTTGAGAGAATGTGAGTTTCTTTTAAGGGAAACTGTGGCAAGGGGTGACTTGTAGGGGTATATGTTTATATTTACAAGTATATATCTATGTATGTATTTTAATTCTGAATCATACAGTTATAAAAAATTCAGCTCTCTAGCATGACAGTACATGAGGTTCTCCCAAATTAGAAAAATAATTTCTCTCATCCTCTTGTTGCTGTAGTATTCATAATCAAATTTTTGCTTTTATAAATGCCTACACATGCTAGTTTGTAACTTTAATCAAATTTGCTTTTTAGCAAGGTAGTACAGTTGCATCCTTGAAGGCCGACTTTGGTAATGAGTACTTTTTTATGTATCTGTCTCTGAGGTCAGAACTTGACAGTACAGTGCGAAACTGTGAAATCTGCCTTAGTTCCTGGTTGCGTTACGGCACCTGATATAGGTTCAATCATTCTGAAATTGTCTGGTTCTTGCATGTGAATTATAGCTCTTTTTATCTGCTTGGTTGTGTAGGGAGCGAGAGGACCCGTACTGCCTAGAGCTGTGTGATGCAGAATTTCCAAACGTCACCTGCGTTCTGACCCATCACTGCTGCTTTTAAAATGAAAGAAAGTTTCAGGACTTGGGTTCTTCTCTCCTTTGCCTCCATTTCCTATATTATTTTGGTACAAACTTTAGGCCAGCTGACCTTCAGTCAAGCACTAATGACAGCATCAGAATGACCTGAATTTTTTAGGAGGATGCCTATGACAACTTCCATTTGTAACTTAGCTCCATCCCAAACAACTGTAGATATGACAGGAAGGGGGTAAAGTTAAGTTGTTGTTTTCTTTGGTAAGTACTGACTGAAAGAAGAACAAAACCTTTTGTTTTTATGCCAGTGGTGAAGAAGTGGCCAATGTGTGATTAGGGTTTGTAGGAAATAGCTCACTAAATCCTATTTGTTGCTACCACATGCTGGTTGCATGAAAGCAGGTGTTAAAACTATAATAATGTTGTTATGGAAAGTAAAACTGCATTAGGTAACTTTTAAAAGGCTTTAAAGTTTTATTTCCTGTGATTTTTTTTTTTTTTTTTAATTCTGCAAAATTTATGCCACAAGAATCATAGTGCTGCAGGAACCTCTTTTGCAGACAAAATTATATGAAAACTAGGACCAATAAAACTGAAAACTCTATAGTAAACAATGAACTTTTGAAAAATCATTTTTCTATAAAATATGTAGTATGTGTAGAAGTCTTGGTGCTGCAGTTGTATAAATTTTATACAGGTACTTAGGAATAATTCTGTCATTTTAACCCATACTTAGAAGAGCTTTATATTGTGTCACAATGTTATATATTTTATAGATACTCTGTGCACATATATATGTTTCTATTAATCTGCAAATGATCAGAAGCATTATATATATATCTTTCTTCCACATCACGTGGTAAAATTACTGTTCCTCTTGACTTATGTTCTCTTCTTACCTTGCTCATAGACCATCCTTGCACACCACTCCTTTGACCAGGTTAGATGTAAAGAAATGAGGCAAGGATTTTAGTTTATAAATACAAGAATGTGACTGGAAGATGATTATTTCCTCTGGTATACCTATTGGTAGCTAAATGTTTTTCTGTGGTTTAGTTCTTCTCTAAAATACTGCATTTTGATGGATTTTTGAGGGGTCTGGAATTTGTTCATTGTTTTGGGAATTCTATGCTGTAAAGGGTAAAGAAGAGAAGCAAAGTTTGGTCAAACTGTTAGGAAAATTGTAAGTACATTATATACCAAAAGTACAAAGAAAATAATTCCTGTAGTTAACTAGCTGAGTGCATTCTTTTAATGATGTTATGTATTTAGGGCAGAAGGAATGTACACTGGCTTTCTGATATGTGCCATGTGCTGTGAAAGGGTCTAAAGTTTAGAACAGGAATATTCCCTGTTCATATCAGTAAATGACACTGGGAACACAAATAGTGAGAGAATAAAAAGGTGTTAGGAGAGAATGGGGATGAAAAAACCAAAAACAAACCCTAAAACTCCAAACAAAGAAAACCCTAAACAAAACAAACATACAAACCAAAACAAAAAAAACCCAAACAAAACACCAACAATAAAACACCCCCCCAACCCCCCCCCCCCCCCCCCCCCAATAAACCAGTTTCTGTTCTTTTTTTGGAAGAGTTTGGACTAACTCCATTTACTAATTCTTCTCCCAACGGACTTCATTCCTTAAAAAAAATTAGAACTGTGTTCAGAGCAATCCATGCTGAGACACCCTCAAAGTAAGTCTGTGGTATTCCATTGTATTAGAGGAAAGGTAGGGTGTTATTTTATTGCTATTTATCATTACTCTACAGTACTGTGCCTCATTATCTCTGCTCAGAATTCTCCCAATACACATGAAATCATAGCAGAGTAAAGACTACTAGAAAACAATGTGCATTTACCACCTTCTTCACAATGCGATCATGTCACATGAAGGGGAAAAACAAGTGTGTCAGTGCAGTTCTGACTCATTTACTGGCGTATGTTTGGGAATTACTGCAATGGGAATAATTACAGACACTCTCATGTCTTAAACTCCAACGTTGATGTTGTGTGTTCTTTTTGTTGGTGGTGGTGGTGTGTTTTGTTTTGTTTTTCCCCAACTTGTCTACTGATGAAAGTCAACAAAGAGATAAAATGGCTGAAAAGTGGTCATTGACACATAGTAATAGAGCAAGAGAAAGGAGAATGGAGTAATTGTATGTATAAACTCCAAGTGTGTAGCAGAAGTGAGAAAAGTCAATGGTAACAGGTTTCGAATGGATACAAAGGTGAAGGAAAATGCAGTAAATTGCCCTTCAAAAAGTGCACAAGAGAAGAATAATACAATCTCGAACACTTAGCAACAAATTTCAAATCCTAGCCATATAAAAAATCCCCAGTCACCCATCCTAGCTTGGTCTTTACCCTTTCAGTAGTTTATGAACAATTTTAATTCACTCCTTTCTGTGTTAGTCACTACGTCACTACAGAGAAAATACAGCCCTCCTGTGTGGATTAAAACTACCATGTCATTTCATGACTATCATGACACTTAAAAAGTTAAACCTAAGAATGTGCACAGTATCCATTTCTGATTCCTCTTAAAGCCACTGGGCTAATTAGAGCAATGCATATGCAAATGTAATTAGAGAGGACATGCATGCAAATAATTTCAAATTCATCTTGATAAATATTTCACTAATTCCATAACAAGGATGACATTTGATCAGGAAGTAATTGCTTATAGCTGCTTTTAATTGAAATGCCACAAACATTTGAAGAGGAATGTCCTGGTTGTATATAAGTTCTGCTTTCAAGAAAAAGAGGATGAATGCTAAGTTTAGTCCTTCTTTAAAAATAAGACTGATTAGAAATTAGTTTTAAATATGCACAGTTTACACTGGTGTTGAAGACTTCCACCGCTACCCAATTGTCAGGAGTTCTAGAAGACAGAATGTGTGCAGCCTCTGCATGACCGGACAGCGAGCAGGGAGCTGTGTGTGATACAACAATAGTAAAGTCAACAGGAGTCTAATTATGACAACCCCAGGCTGTTTGTAGTTATAATGCTTAATTAGGTGAGACACAAACAAGGAGAGAGTTCATTTGGTCAGCGTTCTCTTCAGTGCTGTGTTCTGACGGGAAATAGAATCTCTATACCGGCCAGGTAATCAAAACGACGCTTTAAACTGTTTATATTCTTTGGCAAAATTAAACTTTGTCATTATGCCATTTTATTAAAAGCTCTGGCAAAATTTTACCTGTTCTAAAATTAAAATCTACCTGTAAAGAGCAACTCGAGAATAGTCAGATGCTTTCCTTCCCAAGCCACACTTTTTCTGTTTCAGAGGTGACATATGTCGCTATGGAAAAGGTGCCTGGGTGTCTGCTTAGTTTTATGTGGTATATTGGAATTGTCATCTCTTGGTTAGGCAAGGTCTTTCACAGCACTGCGGTCTTCCCTCACGCTCAAAGCAGGCAGCTGCAATGCAGGTATCTGTTCCAAACAAAACCCCAGGGACGTGCTGGGCAGGTCTTAACCTGAGAGTATCCACAGAGCTGGGGCTCTCCACAGAGAGCTGTGCTGTTCCTTTACAGCAGAAGTGCAGAGAACTCGGTGAAGAGAAGTCCCAAGATGATGATACATGTCCCCAAAGCCATAGGTTTGTTCTTTAGACCTTTGTTTGCTGAGCTGTTTTTTGGATCCTTTTTACCATAAAAATGCATGTTCCAGATCAGACTGGTGTCCTCTCTTGGCATCTCATCCCCCACAGCAGCAAATATGTAGGAAGGAGGATAAAAAAGGAAAAGTCTTTAGTAATATTTCCCCCACAAGACACCTGCAGTCTCCAGCAATTTTGTTCCTTGAAGGGCATTTTGAGCCAGTTGTATCTTGTAAATACTAGCTCTTGAGGTATTTTTCGATTTTTTACCTATTTTCCTCTCTCAACTGCATCCTTTCTCCTGTCCTGCTGCCCCCCCAACAACAGAATCCTCTAGTTTTGTAGTGAAAGCAACTCATTTGCCTTGAAATGCTCTCAGCAAAGTGAAGTTTTGATAGGAGATTCTCTTATAGTTCTGCCAGGGGATCAGACTCTCAAACACAATGTGAATCCATTGATGCAAGCTCTGTATTTTCTTTTTTTTTTTTTTTTTGAGTGGGACATCTCTTAGTTGTTACTGAGACACAAAGGTGACATTTTTTGATTGAAACGTTTTTGCCCGAAACGCAGTGTGATTTAAATAATTTTTCCACAAACTTTTTTCAGGTTGCTTTATTTAAAAAAGGGGAACATGTGAAAATTCCACAAAACTTCTAAAGGAAATTGTCCCTTAAAAGTATCTGAATTTAAAAAATGAATGTGAGTGCACTCAAAACCAAGGAAATGTTTTGGTGGAGCTGACATTTCTTCCACTATAGAGGAAAATAAAAACCAGTTTCATTGGTTTTGTGCTGTAATGGTCACTGCTTGCCGGTATCTGTTCTGAAAGCATAACAGTGGGTGGTACATAGAGCACAAGCTGTAAAAGTGCTGCAAAAAATACTGGAAAATTGTGATATTTTCTCATTCTTGGCTTCTATTTGCTTGTCGGTCAGACTGAAGTAACAAAATATTATACTAAACTAAGAATTCATTTGGTCATTTATCTTACGTTTTGGAGAACAGTTCATTATTATATGTAATTGTGTGGCTATTACAACTGTAGACTAAGTTAATAAAAATGACTTAGTGCTGAGTATTAATTTTTCACTAACAAGTTGTAATGCTCGCTTCTGTGCTTCAGGGATTGTTTCTTCTTTAATGCAATTAGCATTTTTATGCTGAAAGAGGCATGTTCTTACTCAAGCCATAAATTATTAAGCAACACTAAATAAAAAATCTAAAGTATGCATGTATGCATTTCTGTCTGTTTCTTCAGGCAATTAATTTTTAATTTGACAATGTCATATATTGGCAGTAACTTTTAGCACAGTAAGGTTGTTTTATCCATTTTATTGTCATTTAGTAAATCAACTATAGGCTATATACACAAGCAAGTGCTTTTCGAGCCAGGGTGTTGAATTAAATTCTTTTTTATTTCTGTATGCTTTCCAGAAAATAAGCATAAAATGGAGTGATAAACCTGACTCAGAATAAATCATGTTAAAGCAAGGAAGCAGAATGTATTGAAAGATTATTTAATAGAGTTCCTGAGCATCAGTCTTGGAACCAATATTGTTTAATGTTTTCAGTAATAGCTTTGGCACAAAAAGCATAGTATTCTGTTGAAATATAGTGAAGATTCCAGGTTAGGTGGTATCGTTAGCAGAGGAGATGGATTGAATTGCTGTGCAGAAGGTGTGGAATGACATTGAGGGTGGAATTTCCACCACCCCCCCACCCCAGACACTCTGCCCCACTGCCCCCTCCCCTCTCACGCCCCCCAAAAATAGCACAAAACATAAAATAATGCACTCGAAGAACAAAACAAAGATATTGCAGCTTAGTCTAACTGTCAATCCCTTTGGGAGAAGAAATAGTTTCAAGTATAAATTGATCCAGTTGCCAGTGTGATGTAACTGTGGGGAAAAGGGAAATTAGTTGCAGATTGCATCATTCAAGGTCCTTCCAGTAGGCCTGCTGGTGTGTTAGACCCCTGTGCAAAACCCTGTTACTCTATACGGGGCTATATATACTCTACTCTGTAGGGGGTTATGCACTCCTGATTAAGAAGCATGAATTATTACAGGTGAAGACTGAGTTCAATAATGATTTTGAATATGTTATATCAGTGTTTGCAGTTTCTTTTTTTGTATATTAAATAGCATGTTAGATGCTAGCGGAGCACTATAATTTAATAGTGAAATCCTTAGAATTCCTACTAATAGGTGAGAAATAGATGTGACGCGGGGTACTTTGGCTTTGGGCTGAATAGTTTTTGATGCTTTTTTTCGACCATTTGCCTTTCTGAAAATCACTTAGCGTTTCGTAACTTCAAAATACATAAATTGAAGAAATAGAAAATTATAAATCAAACCTGAAAATTTCTGCTTCAGAACAGTTGGTCTATTTTTTATGTCTGTTGAATGATAGACTTCATTCCTTTGCCTTTGAGAATGATTTCTGACTAATATTAGTTTTAATATTGTAGATAATTTTAATTATATATATTTCTACAATATTATATCATAGTTTTTCTTTTATTTAAAATGTACTCATTGTAAATGGAAATACATCTTACTATTTTGCCTATCTCATAAAGGAATAAAGCTGTTCACTGTAAATATAAACATAATTTTCAATATATAGTATTTTTAGATATAGAAAACTGCAGCATTAAACTTTGGAATAGTCACAAGTGGGGATTTACAGACATTAACATCTGCTGTGTTATTTGAATGCTGTGGAAATACACTGCAGAGTGCGGAGAGAAATAATTGCACATTAATGGAAGAGATCCAGATTGAGTCTGTTTATGAGTACAGACCACTGCTATGGTTTGTACAAAAGTTGTGTGCTGAAAAGTCCTTATACCTCATCATTTCCATATCAGTGAAAGTTGCTGCAGCCCATGTTGACCTTATTTACCATTCCTCATGCCCTGTCATAGAACCTTACAGGAACAATTCAATTTTTGTAGCTTGACTTACCAGTTATGAAACTTAGGATTTAGTGAACATGATGCATGTCCAGAGGAAGGGCAGTGACA
This sequence comes from Caloenas nicobarica, assembly GCF_036013445.1. NCBI lineage: Eukaryota > Metazoa > Chordata > Aves > Columbiformes > Columbidae > Caloenas > Caloenas nicobarica. Next base: position 14,264,042 of record NC_088252.1, read on the forward strand.
AGGGGAAAGGTGAAAGTTTTCTGGAGACCAGACACATGTCCAAGCATATTCTCCTTTACAAAAGGAAGAGGAGAATTGCTATTGCTTCAAATCTGTCCCACAACTAAGCCCCTTTCATGTCACTTAAGGCAGAAGCTGCACTGTGTCTAAGTCTTTCCTGAGGCTCTTTCTTGTTTGGTGGCACAATAATTCCCTCTCTGTATAAGGCTTAAATAGAATTTTGTGTTTCTTTCTTTTAATGCTCTTTCATTAACAATAGGCCCACCATGGGTAGGCAGGCGACTTAGTCTCATAAGTAGCAAACTGGAGTGCTACTTACTATATCCTCTTTTTTATTTCAAACTGCTGACCTATCTGACAAATATTTACATCTTTATGAATGCACTGCTTTAACATATAGGATTTTTAAAAGATTTTTACTCTCCAAGACCCTTGGGCATGTGTTTCTACTCTTGCATTTCCAGCTTGCGAAAATGGAAATGTTTTAGTTTAAACTACATGATTTTGTAAATAAATGATATGTAATCAGTGGATGAGTTACTCATGTGTATGTTCCCTTTGGACTTGCCAGAGATCTAGTCTATAAACTCAGTGCAAACTAGGATTTAATTAGTATCACCCTAAAGGAGATGCTTCCATGTGATCAGCTACATGATGTTCTAAAAATGCCTAGTTTTCTTCTTTGACTATGAACAGAGCTAGTGACATCCGTATTGGTTCACTGAACTAATTCATTCATTTTCCCAGTTTACCACAAAGTGGGTAAAATTGTAGGGAATTGTTTAAATGTATCTTGCCTTGTCATATTTAAAGCTCGGTACCTCGGGTTTCATCTATTACCAGTCTTGTGATCTTTGAGTTCAGGAAAGCTTATCTGAAATAAAAATATAAACTGTTTTAAAACTTTTGTGAAGACGAAGTTTTGATTCTATAAAATATATAAAATCTTTCCAATTACTCTTACAAAATCATTACATTCTTGACAACCCTGTATAATGTTCAGTACTCAATAAAATATGCTGTTTGTCTGTGGTTCAAAAGGTAATGATTTGTAGAAAAATAAAAGCTGGAATTGTAGTTTTAAGCATTTTTTAAATCCAGTTGGTTTTTAATCTAGAGATAGATGCATCAGCAAAACATTATCAATTCTGATTTATATTTAGAACATTTCCACAAACAACACAAACACCATAATATTTTCTTTTGTATTTAACTTCTTTTCAAAGGAATAAGTAAGCATGAAAGAAATGAGATGATAACAGCAAAAAACTGTAGGTTGAAGTACTGCTTTCTTGGCTCCTCCTTTCAGGTTTTCACTGAATATATATTTCTTTTTTCTTTTTCTATAATTTCAGTTTATAAGTACAGTTTATGCATGAGAGTTAAATGTGATGCTGATTGGTAAAGTGTCTTAGCCCCCAAGCGTATTGTCTGTATTAACCTTGCACCTTGAATGGCTGAAGACAGTCCTGCTTGCAAGTCTGCTCGCTCTCCAATGCTGTACTGCCCCAGGCTAACAGCTACTCTTACCTGAGCTGTGGATCCGAAATCCTCTTCCCCGAGTCCAGAGAGATGACACAAACCTTTTCCATGAAGAGATTTAATTTCCCCGTCTATTCCTTCTGAAAATTCCTGGTAGCTTTATATTTCTTTCCTTGCTTCAAGGAAGAGAATCCCCATTTGTCCATGCAGTAAATTAAGTTTTCCCCTCTGATTTGACCTGATTAAGGCTGCAGCTTTTCTTTTGTCCTGGGCTGCATCAGCCATGGGTGAGCCATCTCCTTGCCTTCTGCTGGGCCAATGTCCTTACGGGGTAGCCAGCTGCCTGTTCCCCACCTGCTGCTTTTGCTCTCCTCCGTATATACAACCAAGAAATTAGTGAAAGGATGCTTCTAGAAGTAGTATAAAAGTAACTATTTTAGAAGGCAACCTGCTGCTTTTCATAATATTTCTCCCGCTTTTGGTGATATTGACAGTCCTAGCCTATTTATGGCTTATTCTTCTGGCTAAAATGGTTTAAGTTCAAGGCTAACAGGTAGTGATAATGCAATGGCTTTTCTGAGTTCTGCAATATGAAACTTCTCCTTGTGTACCCTGAGGTGTAATGCTACCACCTAATGATACCAGAGTGAGAAGCCAACTAGTTTCCTTGAAAAGGTTGGAAGCATCCTAGAAATTGGAAGGGTTGCATAGACATGAATGTTTTATTTGCCTTTTTTTTTTGTACCTTTCTATGTATTAATTAAAAGTTTGAGGGAGCTCAGCATTGCCTGAGTAATGGTTAACCAGAGATTATTTGATGCTCAAGGTCTGCTCTCATATTGCAGGTGATTTCTTGTTTACAGTTTTCAGTTCCACAAAGTATTAGATTAAGAAATAAAAATAAAAAGAGGAACTATAATAACTCTAAATTGCAAAAAAAGAGAACCTTTTAAGTTCCATTAGTGACATTGGTATCAGGCACACTATGCTGCCTGTGATGTCTTAAAAGCAGGAACATAAAGAGATACTAAGCCACATCTAAAACCAGAAAATTAAGACTGAAGGTGGATATTATTTCAAGTGCTTTAAGTGTTTAGGAAAAAAATCCAAACCATGGAGTAAATAGATAAATTGTTATTGCATGTCTACCTCCCTCACTGGACAAAATCTTCCCTACTTTAAATGTTAGGCCATGGGAATGTCTTAAAATATATGGGAGAAGAAAAACAAAGGCCAGGGAGTATGTACTTTTCTCCTTAATTTTATAATGCAATTGTATTGTGAAAGGAAAAGTAATCTTTCCTGTAATACTAAAACTCATCTGTCTTATAGCACAGAAGTTGTAACACATTGATAGGTTGTAGTACAACCTCTTTTTTTTTTTAAGAAAAAAGCTTCATATGCTTGCAAATTCAGCAGATTATTTGGGAAGATAGTATTACTAAGAGATAGAAAATAAGCTAATTCACTTTGCAGTAGCTTTTACCTGTATATGACCGACTGAGGGACCTGTTTTTTTCTAAGGCTTGTAAATTGTATATAACAATAAGAAACTAAATGCAAATGTAATAAAAATGTATTTAAAAAAATATTTTAGATATTTAGCTTGACACATGTAAGATAATAGCAGCAAATTACTTGAATAGCAACAGTTCTGTTTATTTCTGAGATAAGTAGAATGTACATTTATAAAGATGTATACAAGGAAATAAAAATTTACGGTACTCATAATTGTTTTCATAATATTGTTTCCACTGGCTCATAATAGTACCGTTTTGAGTATTGAAGTTTCATTTTAAATGGGTTTGAATTTTTTCCCATTCACCTATATAATAAGTTTTATCCAGGAATTTTTGCAATTATGCCTAGTGCTTGCTCCTAATCACAAATTGAGTCAGTTCTCTTGTTTGAAATGTCATGTAATTTCAAAAGCGTTAGTATGCATCAGTTTGGTCAGCTACATTTAGAAATGTGAAACTTAAAAATAATTGTTGAGAGAAAGATACTTCTCCCAAACTCATCTAATCCATCAATTGCAAAAGCTTCATGCAGATGCTCACCTCTGTCTGAAAAACAGAACATTTCAGGTTTCCCAGCTAACATATGCAATGGGCTTGATGAGGTCTTTACTTTGGGGCTTTTTTTTCCTTTAATTTTCTTTTTTTTTAATTCTTTTTTTCCTATACAGTTCTGTTTTCGGTATGTTTTGTCAGGTTTTGAGTGTCAGGGAAAAGGAAGAGGAAGGGAAATACTCAGGGAGAGACACTGTGCTATTTTTGTAGGATGGTTACTGTGGAAAAGTCTTTTCCTGGTACATCAGGATCCTTAATTCAAGTTTGTAGTCTGACATGCAAGCATGGACTGTCAGGGAGAGAGTGGGAGGGAGAAGGTATGGCATAGATATTGCCTGCTTAATAGGTTGTACATCGTCACTTGTTCCATGACAAATGAAACATGGTTCCTCACAGTTTGGGTGAATCTAAAGCAATCTATGAGGAACATAAGTGGGTAGTAGTATGTAATTAAACATCCAGGTATCTATGGAACACCTGATGTGGTCTGAAACCTCAATTTGATTTGTTGTTGCTGCTTCTTGCTTGTCAAACTTATGAGCTGCGAGCCAGGAAACCAATACACTTGTCAATTGTTCAGTGAAGTGTTATATTGTAAACGCTCTTGTATCTCTGCAGAGACCTAATAATATTAAAAGGATGATTGATGCCTCTGGAGTACAAATATAGAAATTAGAGATAGGAGTTGTTTTTACAAAGATTTCATCTGTTGGAAGTTTGTGGTGTGTTTTTTTTTTTTTTCCTTTGGTTTGTGGGGTTCTTCTAAATGGGCACTTCTCTTGGGAAATGAGAAAGATTAGCAAAGTTCCTTGAGAAAGAGACTTTAGCAAGTACGTTAATCACTACAGTGACCCCCTTCCATTGTAGGATTCCAAAGTTCAAGTTCCTTCTCACATAACTTCGACTTAGGATTTGCATTTGAGCCCTTGGACTGCTTTTTCTAGATTCTGTCACTTTTCCACACGTTGTTCCACCTGGGTGTTCCTGAGGTTGAATGAAATCTTCAAAAGCTTTCACAAAAATAATTCGTGTTTTCTGCTTTGTTTAATATTAAGGACTATTTGGGCTGAGTGATATGCGTGTAAAATTCACCTATCTATTAAAAAACTCTCTCTGCAACAAGCTCCTCTTGAGGAACAATAGCCACAAATGGATTTTCTCTTTTGTAGTTCTTTCCTGCATGCTTCAATCTGAGACATTTAAATTTTGTTGGACATGATGTAAATAATTTTCAGGGTTTGTTGTATTGCTTTTTATTACAAATCTTAAAGCACATTTTATATGACATAGCATAGTAAAAGTCTTGTGGAACAATATTGGTATATAGAATATACCCTTTTATAAAGGAAATTCAGAAAATAATTATTTTCCCTAATTATTGCTAAATCTAATAGAAAAGACACGAGAGAGAACTTTAATATGATCTGTATCAGTTTGCTTCCCTATTACAGAAGTCAGTTATAAATAAGTATATTTTAACCAAAGCCAGTGTTAAAGTAATATACTGGAAAATTATATTTATAAACACATTCACTCAAAAATGAATAGAATATTATTGAAGTTTCACAGAAGAATTCTGTTCGTCGTCAAACAGACCATTACAGCTAGAAGAGTAATTTCTAAACTATTACAGATTACAGCTTTAAATATAGCTTCCATTATGTGCAAAATTTGCGGTGCACTCACCCTTAAGGAAGGGAAATTGTTGACCTGGTGAGTAGATTGGGTACTACAGTTCCTCACTCAGCTGAACCTACAACAGGATTTCCAAACTGAGTAAGAAGGAGTCCTGTCTATGATCAGCCCTTTGGGTCCTCATGGAATGGTGAGTTAATGTTGTGAAGTTATTCTCAGATTGCGTACGTTGTGTACTGCTACATCTTGTTGGAAATGGAAAGGCTTTGGGGGTTTGTGGGTTTGTTTGTGTGGTTTTGATTTGTTGTTTATTTTGTTTTTATTGTCACCGGTTCATGTAGGTTTAGTCATGATGTTATGACAAACTTATGAGGAAGGGATTTGGTGAACCGTAAGACAGTCCCTTGGGACTACTTGTGGATCAGAGGTAACATAGCAGTGCAAACAAAAGGCAGGCTTCCTACAAACAAGATAAGTAGAAAAAAATAGTGTCTCTGGTTGTTGAATTAATTCTACACTACGCATTCAAGGTGACAGAGTTTACACAGCTGTGTGAGAAGACAGATGTTAGGCTGGCATTATAATGGAATGATTGAAAAAATTGGGCAGTTACTACCTGTTTGTGAGGGCAGCATGTATATGTTTATAATAATTAGGTTTGCAAAAAATTTCCTGAGTTTTGGGTTAATAGACCTCTGTTTCTATTCTGGTTTGTTTTATTCATGCTGATAGCTCTCCTTTTCATGGCTACAACAGTTCTCAGACTGTGGCTTTATCATTTGTGTCAGATCCTCGATGGCACCTTCAAGTGGGTGAATTCTAAGTCAGGACCCAAAGCAGGACTTGTCCATCTGTCCTGTGTTGTTTAATTTCAAAAATTGTTAGATTTGTGTTGGATTATTGACTTCTAGAGAGAACCTGGGAAAGGATATGCCTATCTTCCTGGGAGAGAAAAACCCAAAGCAAAACATGCCCATTAAATGTGTGTGTGATCATAAAGCCTATTCGGTGGTAAACACGCGCCTCATCTCAGAGAGTGAGATAAAGACTCTTGATAACATAATCCTGCTGCTTGTGTCAGTTTATGTATTAATTATGCCGTATTAATGCTGGTTTGGGTGTGCACGGTCGCAGCCAGTCAGGCCAGGCCAGTGCCTATGGCTGCTTTGTTGCTGGCGCGTGGGAAAGAAGGGAAGGTGATGGTGGCCCTAACTGGGCTGTCATCACCTATGCATCTTTTGAGGCACCAAAAACTGGTGCGGGAAATATTTATTTGCTTCCCCGAAATTAGCAGTAGAATTTAATTTGCTGCATATATCTAAATGCACTGCATGAAATCAGAATCTGATCCTGAAAAATCTTTTTGGAGACCTGCAGAATAAAGGTTGTTTTCAAATCGTTTGCCTTGTTTGTTTCAAAGTAGTATTCATCAACTAACAGGTTAGCAAGGATATGACTATAACTAGATTTTTGTTTTTCAGTTGCTGAATATTACCTAGCTTATAGTTCTGTAATTATGCATTCAATTACTTGCATTTTTATTTCTGTTTCTTGTACCATAACTCTGTATATTGTGCTGCCTGTTATAATTTACTGTCTCTCGTAGAACAATTGAAAAATACATTGAAGATGTTATAAATAAAGATTTGGTAAAGACATTTTCCTCTTAATTCTCACCTGTGTTTTGGACAAGGCTTTATGGATTAAATAATAAATAGAGTGAACATGGATGACTTTATCCAGTTAATTTCCTGTTGTCTTAATAAATTAGAGGATTATTTGAATGATACTTGAATACACTCAGGATAAACCAATGAACACATACTGAAAGTGAATGAAATGTTTATGTTGTTAGAATTAAAGGGAGAAAAGGACAATCTTCCTTGGAATACTATTTCATTGTTACTGATGCAGGATATCTACATGTATCAGGTGATGATCTGTTCGCTGATCTCCTCTTTCATTTCTATTTTGCAATCTGTGAATGACAGTTGGGAAAAATATTGTGTATATAAAACTGGAACTTGATCTATATTCAAGGTGACTCCCCAGTTAAACTACCATATTAATTATGCTGCTGTTGTTCCACAGCAGTTCCACCAAAGTAGGTTGAAGCCTGCAGATTTACTGAGGTACAGCAGAGCATACATTTATCTATATATTTTTTTGCATAAAAATAAGCTCTCTCCAGGTCCATAAAATCCGCATCAGTTTTATAGTCTTGAACTAACTGTGAATAAAAGCAAGTGCTATTGTTTCTGGCACTTCTGCCTACAAATAGAAACTATGCTATGTAATCTAGCTTTTGTTCATGTTGATGTTAATGTTTATTGTTATATTTCACTCCAGATAAATATATCGTATGTGAATCATCAGGTCAGGCTCGTGTAATGGTGCTCACAATTGTAATTTAGGAATATATAACTATTAGTCTTGTAGGATTCTTGAAGAATATGAGCATGGGGTGTGGAGTGGAAGGCTCTTGTGTCAGTGTGTCCAGCCTGCAGACAGGAGACAGTTACATGGTCACACCTCCTGTGATGCTGAGGTGGGTACCTGCCCAGTGTCTGAGGCTCTGTGAGATCTTATTCCTGAAGAGCACTTTCACCAGGAGGGACGGGTCCTGCAGTCTCTTATTCTGCCACAGGATACGCGTTGCTGCCAGAGGTTACAGCAGTCAGAGATGCAGAGTAGATTCTCATAACAGCAAGGTCTCCTTTGCTGAAGGAAAGTGGAATTGATTTACATGCTCCCCATTCTACAGCCTTTTTGTAACTACTTTTGAAATGCTGGCAAATTTGGGTTTGGCAGAACTTTTGAGATGTGCAGACTTCTCAATAAGAGAATCCAAAATGATTTGCCTCTGCAAATAATCTTTCTATCTTTCTTCTTTGCATATCTTCCTGTGATGAGAGTACCTGTAACATAGTACCTACCTACGAACTGGTGCTTAAGTAAAGGTTATAGTCACCTTAGGCAAGTGATAAGATATAAATATCTTACAGTTTTAATAGTCATAAAAAGCTTTGGTGTTTTGTGACAGCAGAAGATAGATGAACAACTAGTACTGAAATACTTCATTCAGGCAGTATAAATTATTTTGGTTGATCCATAATAATTCTTGTCAATCGTTAGTTGAAAAAAATATGAACAGAGGACACCTGACATCAACTTTCACACCTGTCTCGCTGTGGAAAGAATTTTCTAATTAATATAAATTGAGGTATTTGCAGCTAGGGTGGTTCTTCCATTTCAAATCAGTGTAGTTACATTTATATTGTAAATGTGAATGAGGTAATAAGATCTGACTTTCTTTGCTGTCCTATTTTTTCTTCAATTTAGAATTTCATTAAAATCGAAACTTAATTTACTGAGGCACTATTTGCTTAAAACCACATAAAAATGACTGAATGTATTACATACTCTTCCCAGAGGACAGTAATTACTAAATATTTAAGCCCCATTTTAAATACGTTTTAGTAAACATTATGAATGTCAAGGGTGGTAGTGTCCCACTGATCCTTACAAACTCTAAAAAAAGCTGTCATATGGACATGATGGACAAAATTCAGTATCCAGGGCACAGAGGTTTTCCAGGCTTTCCCTGATACTTGGTCATTTTCCCTGGTCCAAGGGCTGTAAGATGTAAATCTTTGTATATTGTGACATTAATGGGTGGTGGTTCTGCATAAAAAACACCAACAAAAAAGAAAGCAAACAAACAGGAAAAAAAAAACCCCACACTATAATTTTGGGATCCAAACACCATCATCATGGTTTTACTACCTCAAATCCAAAATGGCATGAGAGTGGTGCAAACATGCTGTTAACACTATGCAAGTTGGTAGTCAAGCATAACCCCCCAATTTTTTCCCCTTTAACATTCAGTAGGATTTGGAATCACAAGTGTATAAATCTGAACTGGTGTCTAGGAGCTTGGTAGCCTGAGTGATGTGGCTATCGCATTTGGTTTCTGAGGAGGAAGAATTTACGTGCAGGCTGGCTGCTGTCTTGGACGTGTGTGCTCGTCTGTGCAGCTCTGCAGCACAAAACCTCCTTTCTGTTACCAACACTTTTTCCCCAGTATTATGGATTACTGTAATTGTGTTCACTACATATGGAGAAATGGAGGCCATCCTGAGTAAAGCCTCAGAGACTGCATATGTGTACGTGAAATGGAGCTTTTTTCGGTCAGCAGCTAGTGCTATTCCTGGAATTAAAAAGGTAGTGTTCAAAGATGTTTAACTCTGCCAACTTCAGATGCTATCTAATATGAATTAAATCAATAAAGTAATTATTAAATCACTTTAATAAAGATGATGAGTCTGATTTAAGCTCCAGTCACTCTGGGTCACACCAGGACAGATTACATTCAGCTTCCATTAAATAAAGCCTTGATTTAAAATTTTTCGCAGTTCCTGGGGCTTTGGAGGAGAAGCCCTAGCCATGGATGAATAAATTAGGGAAATATGATTTTGTATGTACTATTCTGGAGTAAAATCCTGAGTGATGCTGAATGAGTATTGAATTCAAGAACACACTTTTAATTGAAGCTTTCGGAAGGATTATTTTGGAAAAAATGAAGGGAAGAAATTTCCTCCTGAGGGAAGTCCTGAATTAGAAGCAAAGTGCATAACAAACTGAAGATGAAAACTAGGTTCTTGCACACTACACAATTATCTTACACAATCCCTTACAACTAATTACCCTGGGTTTTATAATTCTCCAGGGATCTAATCTTTAGATAATGCAGCTGTTTGCGATAGATAAAATTGGAAGGTTAGTAGCAATTTAAACATGAAAATATTAAACAAATAAAACAATGCCCCTGTTGTACCTATTTTATACCTGATTAATTGTTTCACAACTTTTTTGTTTAGTTTTAAGATTCAGTATGCAATAGAATTTAAAGGCAAATAATATTGAACACTCACTCAAGGAAAACCTATTATTTTGGGCCAAATGACTGCTAGGGTTTTGGTCTTGCATTAAGTCTGGGAATTAGCTGGGATTTACAACAGATGCAAAAGCTGGTATTTTAATCACTAGGGAAATAATTAATTGACATTTGTATGATTATATTTCAGCTAAATCAAAGCTACTATTTCAGGCTGTCTGCAAACTTGGAATGATGTTAATGCATTGTGTTGCATTTGTTTCCCTTTAGAAACATATTTTTAGCAATTAATAAGCTTTTCAAATCTCATTTCTCCCAACGCTAAATACTGTGGCAGAAATTGTGCTGCTTCAGTGAGCATGGAATATAGTCATCTGGGGAAAGTAAACTTAGAACTTGTGTTTCCTAAGTGCCATGTGAAATGAGTTTTCAAAAGAAAACTTTATAAAGTCTCCAACAGTTTCCAACTTCTGGATAGACAAAGACATCTGAATTAGCCACTTGTTAGAACAGATGCTTATTTTATACAAAATGCATGTTTGCGTGAAGTAATTGAAGAATTCTGACAGATGCTTCAAGTGCCAATGTACTATAATCGCTTTAAGTGTAGGTGGCCAGTGATGCTACTTGCTCTGTGAAAAGGCTGGGGTTGCTCGTCCTGTGTATGGTACAGGCTACTGGTTCTTTTAGTGATTACAAAAGAGATGGAGACACTGAAGAGAGGAAAGGGAGACTTCCTGCACGGCGGTAGCCGTTGGGCCATAAGTTTCCTAGAAGGCCCTGCTAAGAATTTGGCAGGACTTTTTCTTCACTTAAATGGACAATGACATTCTTCAGAGACTGAAATTAAGACCAGATGGGCATTCTCATCTATTGTTTTCTTCTAGAGTGAAGCGGTGTGTAGTCAGTGCAATTCTTGAGTTACGCTTTTCTTTCTCATTTTTAAATAGTTTCTGCAGGGTGAAAGCTCTATTAATATCTGGCTTACATATTTCTTTCTTTCTTCCTGTTCCCATGGATGAAATATGACAATTATAATTTGTTTTAAATTTGATCTCCTTAGCTTATTATTTTTACTGTTGAAACAACAATGGGTCTCTTATGGCTTGTAAAATCTCCTCGGGGGCTGCACAGCTGGAGAGGCTTTGAGCACACTCACAACTCGCCTCACAGAACACACCCCTGTGACATGAAAGTGCCACCAAAGGCTTCAGAGCAGCGTGTTGCTTGCAGCAGCTTTGTGCCAGATGTGCAGCACACAAGTCTCTGTGTGCTGCTTGTTATGACTATGACAAGAATAGATGAAGAGTGGTAGAATGGGTGACTGTACGAAACTTCTAGATTGTGGAACAAGAGCCATTGGGTAAGAGAGTTTAATACAACCTACCATCTTCTGACCTGTTTCTCTTCTCAGTTATTGAAAAAACACCCTCCTACACTGGTTTAGTAAATTGGGGCAGTTCTGAACAGTGCGATAGGAAGGTATATCTCACAAACTTGTTTGACCACAAAATATTTATTGTTAGAAAATAATAACCCAGCATTTTTCACAGACAGCATGAGTCAGATTTGGGTTTCATTTTCCTTCCTAATGCTTCCCCCTCCCCCAATATGTTTTATTACCGAGAATTGTCAATTTTCTTCATATGTAATTTGCATGTACTATCAATGAGCCTACCTATCTTTTCCGAAGCTCATCTTGCCTTGAAAGAACTTAGACTAATATGAACAGTGGAAGTTGACAAATGCTGCTTCAAACTCAGATAATTCTGACAGCAATAGTGTTAGCCTCTGTTTTAACAGCTGAAAAAATTATCTAAACCAGGAGAATTCTTTGAGATTCACTCTGCCTGACACTGACTGAGCTTACTGTTGGGCTACTGGGATGTAGCTGTTGTGGAATGATGTGCAGTAGCTCATATTCACACATGAGCTTGGCAGCTTGGGGAAAAAAAAAAAAAAAAAAGTTGGTATTTGAGAGCTGATAGATACTAAGAATCTTTGGATTGTCTTTTGACACAGGAACATAGGGGTTTTTTTAAGGTAGTGTTTTTTCGTGTGTGTGTTTTGTGGGGGGTGCATGTGTTTGGTTTTGTTTTGGTTTTTTTTATACAGTGTATATCTGAAGAGAGCTGAATGAGCCTTGTAGTAGTTGAACAGACTTGTGCAGTATCATGTGCTTGAAATAGAAGCTAGATCTCAGTCTTAAGTTTTACCCCAGACTGTTTGTTTTCTCTGATATGTTCAGAGTGCAAAAAAAGTAAACCCTTGCCAGAGCTCCAGCTGAGCAAAACACTTGCAGTGAGCCAACATCTACTTTCTTCTGGCCTGAGGTTTTGGAACCACACTTTTTGTGAGCTTCAAACTGTGTTCTCTAAAAGCATATAAATTTCAGCTGAAGTTTTTCCATAGGCTTCCTAAATCATCTCTTTGCCCGCAGAGCCCCATTTATCCTCTGGCATCTCTGACTGCAGTTCTGTGGCTGGGTGGGCTGCGAGTTTTGAGCTTTCAAATATCACTGGGTAGCTAACTGGAGACATTACCTGAGAGTCTAGGAACCTCCTTCTAAAACATCTTGTAGGGAGGTGGATTCAGGAGGTGGACCAATATTTCAGACAGGCCATCTGGTTTATGGAGGCAGCCTACAATAGCAAGTCTTGTACATAATGATTCCAACTGAAAAAACTGAAATACAAATGGCCCAAAATCTTGTGCAGCCAGGAGCCGCCAGATAAAAGCTAATGTAAAAGGTTCTGCTTATGACCTCAAATGTGAGCACTGGATGACTGTTTGCTTTAAATTTTAGTTATTAATGAAATAATAAGAAAAACCCTGGGTTTGATTTTCATCAGACTTATGGAACTTGGCTCAGAATAACCTTACTATTTTAGAAAGTGCATAAATGCTTCCAGCGTCCTGCATGTCCCAACCTCAAAAATCAGATCTAATTTTCTTTTCTACCTGCTTCAGTTTCATACTAGTCATGTTACCATAATGCCTGTGGGCCTCATGATAAATATACACACATAGCAAAGCATTAGTCTCCTAGTTGATTTTAGCTATTGACTTCACATATTTAAATGCCTCGTGTCGTTTGAGCAATGAGGAGTTTGTCCTGTACATGCAGAAAATGAACAGTGGACACTCCTCCGTGTACTTTCGCTCCAGTCTGAAATTGAACTGACTTTGATAGTCAGTGTTGCTGCAGCTTTATGATGCTGAAATAAATTCAAATACAGAGGATTTCATACAAAGTAGTGGTAGGCGAAAAGAAATACTTTTAGTGCATGTGCTCTGTTTAGTTACACCACACTCTGCCCTGTGATTCCATGCTATTTCTACGTAGTCCATGAATATTAAATGAAAAGCTGATAAAACAAAGAAAAAAGAAAAAGAGCTATTGGTAGTCTAATAAAGGAGGGAATAGTGACTGACTCAGTACATGAGTTGTACAATCTGAGGATTGAAATTTATGTGTGGTCACCTACCTCATGCACTTTAGTGTGAGAGCCACTGTTGGAAGAGGAGATGCTCAGAAAGCTGGGACGTGGACTGAAAGCAGTGGTGTACCAAGTGAGATTGGGGAGCAGACGAGATCCTGTGATTTCCCCGGTGCTTATGCTGGTGCCTCTGGGTGTGCGCACTCCTCCAGGAGAGCTTCGGGGTGCGTGTCCCAGGCTGAGGGGTTGCACACTGTTCGCTCCCGTCAGAGCTTTGTGACCAGCGGTGCCTGTGATCATCCTCTGCCCTGTTTTCCCCCTGAGCTCCTGCTCATCACACACTGGGTGGCCAAGTCAATGTGGCTGCTGGTGTTTGGGCACTGTGCTGTGCTCAGCTGCTGAGGAATTTGCTTGGCTGTTAGTGGCAATGAGATCCATAACGTATGTCACGTAATGAATAAAACAACTACACCATATTCTAGCAAGATTGGGGGGTTCTTCAGTATAGTCTATTCTCAGCTCTAGTGAGCAAAACAAAACTCATTTTTATTCATGCTTTACTGAATCATGAAGCAAGAAGTATTTTTCTTCGTGTTTTATTTAGTAGCGGGTTTTTTTAATTTGTCCTTGAGTTTGTAAGAATGTTGACATGGAATGAGGGACATGTGAAAGACAGAATGTTCCACATAATTGCGATCACTTGAAGAACTTAAATTATGATAATCAGCTGGTAGGCAAAATTTAATTTGGGAGATAACTGTATATAATTAAGAATACAGTGCTAGTGAGGATTGACCTCTTCATATATTATTACCCATGTAGGATTTAGTAAATTAGCAGGTGAAAATGTACTTCTACCACTTTCCCTGTGAAATGAAAATCTGACCTACTTTTTGTTTTATTAAAAGTATTTTCGTTAAGTCTAAAAAAGGCTAGTTATGAAAGAAAATGAAAAATAGCTTTGATTACCCAAAGAAGACTTACTTAAGATTTAGTAATTGCTTATAAATACTGAGATCTGTATTAATACTTGCAAAAGAAAGAAAATACCCATTTGAAGAAAATTGGCTTTTGCCTAGTGTTTAAAATGAGAAAAATGTTAGAATGTGATGTAAAGAAAAAGGTCTAAAGAGAAGAGGTGGCTAATTCTTTTTTAATCAATTGTCAAACAAATACATTATTCAGTCAGTAGCTTAAATAGATTTTGTATGGAAAGAATAAGCATTGCAAAAACATACAAAACTTACAGCAAATATTTCTGGCAAAAGTGAATCTTTTTGTGATGTTACATTCAAAATGTAAGTGGCATAGTTTACATGCAGGGGAAAAAAAAAGAAGTTCATTGAGAAGGGCTGTCTTGTCACAGATGACATTAATTAGTCCTGACACAATTTCCAGAAGAGCAGCAAGAAAGAGGAGCTCACAAAATCAGAGCCTTGCACTGGGCTTAATTATTTCCTTTCTGCTGTTTGCTGTTCAGTCCCTCACAGCAGCACAGAGGCCCTTGCCCAGGCAGCCCCTGCCTGCTCCCTTCAGAGTGCTTTCTGGGTATGGGCTCTTCCAACACAGAGATTTGAAGGAAATAATTTTTGTTACTATCTGTGTCAAGGGTGTGGCAAGCTTTTTTTCTTTGTTTGTTTTTAAAGGTGGGGGGCATGTCTCAAGGTCGGGCAAGGTAACCGACACCTCTGCTGTAGTGGGTGCTCTGAAGCTGCTTGGGGTGGGCTGCATAGGATGAGACATCTGGCATCTGTGTTGGGTCAGCATAGCCCACACTCTTCTGATGTTTCTTCTGTGAAACTGATATTGGAAACAGCATTTCTTTTAACAAACTACTTATCTGTGTATAAATAAGAAATCCCCAAATACATTTGAAAGTACAAATTTCTTAAACTTCCACTGCAACGCCTTTCTGTGCAACAATGAGCATTTCCATAAGCCTTGATATTCCTACATCTATTCAACTCTAAACTTGTACCATTGTCAGGGTGACACAGAATTTGAGAATAATAGACATTGGTGTATTTAATGATTGTCTTATGATCACCTGAACTGCTGCTGTGATACTGTGAATCCTCTGCCACGTGGCAGCCTCCGAGTCATTCTGTTTTTATAATAAGATTTTTGGTTTTTTATTTATTTGCTTATTTTACTATTTGCCATTTTACCTTCTCAGTTCTATCTCCAAATTCTCAAAATTTCCCTTTCTGGAGATGTTCTTCCTGTTCACTCGCTTCCTTCAGTAAATGCACTGGCACAGGCATTGTAGATTTAGTCCAATAGGTCATAGCATACTTAATGTTTTATGGATTACATTTGAATTTTATAACAATAATTGCAAAACTGTATTTTGAATAGCTACTAACAGCAGAATACATCTGCACAAACCTTCAGACCTGTTGACATCAGGTTCTTCTAATGTGAGCTCAGTCTTCTGTGAGTTGTTTCTACATGAGAACAGTGGAATGGGATTCTGCGTATCTGAGCTCTGTTCCAGACTCTGCCACTGACAAATAAACTACCTTGGATAGACCACTTTAAGCATTATATAAATGCAAAGTTTTTCAGCAGCATCAAGAAAAACTCGAAGAACTTTTAAAAGGCTCAGTTGAGACTAAACGAGGTTGGAGGAACCAAGTGAAAAGATAAAGCAGCAAATGTAAAGCAAGATGGCAGCTGGTTTTTTTTTGTTGTTGTTTGTTTGCTTGCTTTATTTATTAAAGAGGGGATTATTTCTTTTTGATGTAGTACTTGAACAAGTTATTAGGGGAAGGAGAATTTTACATAAGCTTTACTTTGTTGCTGTTTTCTAAAAATCTCAAAAGGTTTGAATTGGACACTAACATCAGGTTGCATTTGGAATATGCTTCCTGACAATTCTGTAAGTGAAAATGATAATCTATAACAAAGCAAAACAAAAAATCCTTGAAATTTGGTATATGAATTTAAGGCTTTGCCAGTTATTAAAGAAACGAAAGTCAAACCTTGTGACTCAAGCTGACATCTGAAAAATGGACAGATAGGTCATGAAATAATATCTTTGAAGACATGTATTCTGCCTCAGTCTTTTGGAATTTAATGCAACTGAATGTTCATACCTGGCAGCGAAAAGGTGTGTCTGACCTGTGTCATTTATGTGCAGCCTCATAAAGATGATGAATCTTTGCATCTTAGGCTTCATTTGTCTCTTTCGTGCCTGCAAACTTTGATCATGAGGTTGTTCCATCTTGAATAGTTTATGGGGGTTGATAACAACGAAGTGTATTAATATTTGGAAAGTTGGAAATGTGAAGTATTTTACAATTTTTTTCTATATTTAGTCAAGTTGTCATACAGAGATTATTCCATTGAAGAATGTTTGGGTTTACTGTTGTTTTCTCTCTGTTGTTCCACCTGTGGTTTTTTAAAACTGCTGAAATCTCCCTTAGAACGGCAGACATGTAAAAACCTGGCTGCAAACAGGTGTAGTTCAGTAAGAACTAGACTGTGCCTCGTTGTTTCCTTCCTGTGTAGGATTCCATATTTGTTGTTGTTTTGTGGTACAGGCTATTTTTACATGCCTTACAACAACAAGAGCACCTGATTAATGGTTAATAATTCTCAGGTATAATCCCTTGAGAATTAGGTCTAATTTTATTGAAATTTTCCTTGGAAGTTTGTAGTGATTTGGTACGTTCCAATGGTCTGGACTAATTTTTTTTTTAATTGTTTCTCTAAATTGTATTAGAAAAAGAAAAAAAAATATCACTTCTGCAGAATAACAATTACCCAAGTTATCTAGGTGATGTTCTAAAAAATGCATCCTTACAATGCAAATAAATACTTCTGTTAGTCTAATGGTATTTAAAATTAGCCAATACACTAGAGACTGCTTAAGTAGGTAGGTGCAATTTAATGTCAAACTTTTGACTGGAGCATTTAAATTTAAATGTAATCCATGAAGCGATAAATACATCACTAATTAGCATTAATGTAACATGATTACAAAATAAACATTTGATTAGTACATTTAAATTTTAGTGTAATAAACTACTGAACTAATTAGTAAATAAAGTGCTGCTAATGCCAACCTTTAGATGAAACATTTATGTGTTGTATATAGGGAAGATATTTATAGTTAAAACACAAAACAAACTCCTATCCTTGCCACTGGATATGGAAGTTAAATAACTTAGGAAATAGACAAAACCTTTGAAAATAACTTTCCAGCCCTCACTTGCTTTTTTTTTTTTTGATGGAAGTTTAGTAGTAGATTCAGAAGATACGTGGCCTTGTAAATGTTGAAGACAAATGTTGAAGCTGAGAGCGTGAGCGACTGCCCCAGATCCTGCCTGTCACCTGAGACATCAGAGATAAACAGGAAATTCTGACCTGATTAATTAGCTGATCATCTGAGTTTGCTGTTCAGTATGGTTTTGGGGAAACCTTTTGCTGTGCATAAAAAGAAGACTTGGTGAAAAATACTATCTCAATGTCAACGTTAATGGCAATGGTGGTGATTCTTCCACTTGACCGATAAGTCTTTGAGAGGCTTAACAATATGAAGCCTGGAAGAGCAACAGTGAGCTGCCGGCTTAGAAAAATGACGTGGAAACATGGACTTGGAGTCTCAAAAGTTATTCTGGGAAAACCAAGATGGATGTAGTGCCGAAATTTGTTGCAGCCAATGAGTTTCGGTTTTTTATTTTCCGTTTCAGATATAGCCTGTTGTTGTCAGATTTGAAATTTCATATGGAAGCTGTCTGTGGTTACACAGCAGGACAGTTCCAGCTCTGTGAGGAAAATTCAAATACTGATTATCCAGTGAAGAGAAAATGAAAAATTCATGCTAGAGAAAGAGTGAGTCCTAGTGCAAACCTTTAAAAACACTTTCTCTGGGTACCGAGTAAAAAAAGTGTTACTGCACCTAGTGTCTTCCACTTAATAAACAAGTCACCAAAGGAAACATAAAATGTCTGTAATAGACTTTTAATTTTAACCTAGTTTTTTCCAAGATTCAGGCTTTAAGTCGTAGGTTCAGAGAATGGTAGAGTTTTCTTTGTATTTGAAAGTTCTCTTAAGACAATATAGAGATGTTTTCCCTGAAGATCCTGAACTAATCTTGCCTTGCGATTGCTGCTGTCACAGATAGGAGCAGTTGCTTTAAAAATAATCAAAATTATAGTGCTGTACAGAACACAGTATTTTCTAAGCTTTTGAACCTGCTTTTTCTAAAGCATAAGCTCCACGGAGCAACCCTGGCACTGAGCAAAGCCATTTTGCACTTCTTCAGCCCTACACCTAGTGCCTGCTCAAAACATTTCAGGAACAGCCCTTTTATCTTTCAACACACAAAAAGCTTTCTCAGAAAGCTCTCTTACTCCTTGTAAAGCTTTCTTTATTTCTTTTGACATAAAAGGCATTCAGTAACTGTAAAAGACATCTTTGCTGTAGTCATTATTTTCTCACTAGCTTCTAGAACAGAATGTATTTCAATTCCTTGTTATAAGGCAAACTTGTTAAGAGTCTTTTTAATCAGTTAACTATAACAGTTAATTTAATAGAGGAGAGAGCAATTCTTCCAAACAGCTTATCTGGGTTCCCGGTGTCATTTGCAGTACGAAGTGTAGCTATAAATAAAGCTCTTTTCAATAGAAAGTCAGTCCCAAGGGGCATCACCTTTGTTGCTATGAAGTATGATCTATTCTATAGTGACTTAAAAGTGTAAGCAGGGAATATATAACTGGTTGATTTCAAGGTTATTTACAGCAGGATTGTTTTTCAGTCTAGGAACTTCTGAGATAGCTGCACTTATTTACATTGCACAAGAATATAACTTGTGGATGTAAGGTTTTACATGTTAGTTATACTAGGCTTCATAAGACCTGCAGAGATTTCCATGTGTTTTGCACTAATTTTCCTAGACTTAGCTTTTTCTTTTTTAATCAAGAAAGTAAACAAATTGCTGATATAAAATCACTCTCTACCTTCTGTTGTTCTACAAATAATGATAATGAAGCACTGATTGGCACGTGTTGAGGGGTGGTATCCCTCCAGGAAAGATTTTGAGGTTTCCATATTATTGCATCTGAAAAGACGAGACATTTAATTTAACAATTATTCTGATGTGCTCAAGATCCCTTGACAGGTAAAGCTCTATTTCTTGAGGACTGGGTAGAAGCAAAATATAAAAGATGTGGCTTTTGAGAATTTAATTTTTGTTTCCTAACTCAATTGTTGTATTGGAGACATAAAATCAACACCAAACATTACTATCAAATACCACTTTCCTTTAGCCTTCTTATGGATGTAATTTCTGAACCTTTCTATAACTTTTAAGTATGATAAACTATTTTGAGCATGCAATTTGTGCTGTAAAAAACAAAAATAGCGTAGAGAGGAAATATATCAAAACCAAAATGGGATACTTGCAATAGGTATGAACATAATAGTTGTTGGACCCATTGGTTAAAAGAAACAAAACAAACCAAAAAAAACACACGACAACAACAAAAAAGTCAGACCACTTGTATCTGATCAATACATCTGAAGTTGAGTGACTCACAGTACAGATAACATCTGAAATGCTGGTATTTGCTTGTGATCAAAGACTGATTTAGTCACCTTTTCCACAGTCATAGAGGGTTTTAGCATTTTAACAATAACAGAAGCTGGATCATGTGTGGATTACTAACATGAAAAGCTCCTTATTTCAAAGTTGTTAAAGGAAACAAGAAAAAAAAATTGATCTTCTAGTGCAGACACCAATTGTAATTTACATTTTTCATTACATGTCAATATTTAATAAGCTTTAATATTGTTAAGGAAATTTTTTTTTTATACAAGAGCAGATTCTGATTCCTGTTAGTAATGTTTGCAGTGGCTGAAAATACAGCTCTGTTGAGAGGAACCATTTCAAATGAGTTTTAATTTTAAAATATCAATGTTCTGACATGCAAAAATCTGTTAATGTACAGTGTAAGGACAGCAGGAGAGGAAAAAAAAAAGATGATATAGACTTTATGTATATAGTGAAGTCGACTGATTTATATTCACAGATAGGGATTTCTTATTCTTGTTCCAACTTAACAAATGCATGCAGGTGCTAGTTACTGGATGTCTTAAGTATTGAAGTATCCTTTCTTTGGGCACAATTAGAATTTACATGCCCTAGGTGGACCTGCTTTAGCAGGTGGGTTGGACTAGATGATCTCCAGAGGTCCCTTCCAACCCCAACCATTCTGTGATCCTGTGTGATTCTGTGCAAATAACTTTTTAAATCCAGGAAAATGTACCTGTATCTTTGAAACCCCCACAAAACTATGCCCATGATAGATTCTAGGGCTGCATTTTACAAAAGGGATCCATATTCTTTGAGCATTCAGTACCATGTAGTTTTATTTAAAAATGAAGTAACAAACGTCACAGCTAATTTCAACAAGCCTGTTTTAGAAATCAAATGTAGCATTTTATTAATAACCTTCCATTTATGGTTTTGAAATAGAAAACAGAGAAGGGTTATTGATGATTTAAGCAGGAGGAATAATCTAAAATACTCTACCTCATCACAGAAATCTGTGTGGTGTCGTGAATGAAATTAAGAAAGGTAATTAAATCACATGGATGAATTGAGAATATTCTGTAAAATTATTTTATAAATAAGGAAGATTCATTGATATCACATCACCAAGTTTTTTGAGTTGCCTTTGCTTAAAATATATTGGTAAATTTATGCATGAGAATATATATGAAAATAAAGGAAACTTTACATCCAGAATTCTGATAGCAATCACCTTTTATCAACAAAAGGGAGAAGAGAACTGATGACAGAGAGTCATAATATTTTAAGTATGTAATACTGGAAGTTTACTATGTTCAAGTATCACTGTGACTTAAAATGTTACTAGTAAAAGGCAGTTTTCATCTAATTTGAAATGGTTCTTTCCTTGATTCCTTCATTGCTGATAAAGTAACTACCTCACTGAAGCCAATGAAAAAAGATCATTATTTCAGTGAGGACAGTTTTCCTCCTTTTATACTTACAGTGTGTAACTACTAGGCTCTTTTCACCCAATATAACTTTTACAAGTACAAATTCTGCATTTTTAAAATTGAAGGAGCGATAATGTACTAAATACGTACATACGCAAAAGGGCAACAGAGCTGATGAGGGGTCTGCAGCACAAGTCTGATGAGGAGCAGCTGAGGAATCTGCGGCTGTTCAGCCTGGAGAACAGGAGGCTGAGGGGAGACCTGATCGCTGTCTGCAACTGCCTGAAAGGAGGGTGTAGCATGGAGGGTGTTGGTCTCTTCTCCCAAGTAACAAGTGATAGGCTGAGAGGAAATGGCTTCAAGTTGCACCAAGGAAGGTTCAGACTGGATATTAGGAAAAATTTCGTCATGGAAAGGGTTATCAAGCACTGGAACAGGCTGCCCAGGGAAGCGGTGGAGTCACCATCCCTGCAGGTGTTTAAAAGAAGAGTAGATGAGGTTCTTAGCGACATGGTTTAGTGCTAGAGTTAGGTTAATGGCTGGACTTGATGATCTCTATGGTCTCTTCCAACTGAAATGATTCTATGATTCTGTGTTGCTTGTGACAAAAAGATATGTTGGATGACTGATGTTCAAGGGTGCTTGCTTGGATCTCATCCTATGACCTATCACTTTTATAATCGTCTAATTTAACCGTGCCAACTAATTTTACAGATCTTAGGAGAGAGATGTTTCATTAAAATTTCCTGCTCCATGAAGGCAGTCTAGACAACTCAAGCAGGTTTCCACAGAGTGAAATGGTTGGGCTCGACGATCCTGAGGGTCTCTTCCAACTGAAATGATTGTATGATTCTATGAAATCTTACATTTTCAAACTATTACAATTGTTAGCTCAAATACTAGGTCCTGGGTTGATGTTTTAGGTTGCTTTTCCTTTATCAGCTTTTGAACACTGTTGCTTGAAGTTCAAGTCCAGTGGCTGCTGTCAAGTTTAAAGCCAGACGTCAGCAGTCTGTTGGGCCCTCGGTGCGGGAATGTTGTTTTGCCTTGTACATCTGCTGTGATGTTTGGTGAAAGTCATTTTGATCCTGCATCCAGGAAGATTAATCTTTCTTTTCTTACTGGTATTTTGATGTTGTTCTGAACAGGATTTCTTGTTAATGAAGTAACAGTCACTGCATAAATTTAGCAAGTATTTCTGTTATCTGTAGTTTGGTCATTAAAGCTTATCCATTTTTTTTGGAGCCTTTACAAAATGAATGTTTCCCTTCAACATGCAATGCTGAAATGTTGTAGTAGTTCTGGATCCTGCAGACATCAAATCCTACTTAGAGATAATTTTGATCAGTTATGCTCAAGACACAGCTGAATATTTGTCTAAAAATCTCCAGTTGTTGTATTTTGAGCAAATTATAACCTTAACCAAATTGGAATCCATAGGAGACAGAAAGTGGTATGCTTTTTTTAAAAAACAAAAAACAAAACCAAAACAAAAAAGCTAAACCAAACCAACCAACCAAAAATGTGATAGGGTGGTGTTGTGCAAAACACCTACCAAGAACCCAGTCTGAGTCACTCTGATGGCATTTCTCTGAGCTGTTCATTCAGCAGTGGAAAAAAGGGATCTGTGTCATATTGACATTTTCTATTAATAAATTAAATTTAAATTTAAGAGTAAGGATAGTAGCACTTACATAGTGGTATGATGAAATGCAATGCACTTCGATTGAAACTTTAATGTCAAATTTTCTGAAATACAGTGATGAAAAAGTAGTATATAACAAGAGGTGTTTTACATAACTTGCTGATACGCATTTCATGTGAAAGTGGAATTGAGCCTGAGAAATGAAATAGAATAAAAGAAAACAGCTGGAATTTTAAAACTTTGCAAATGTTCTTGCAGATCATGAAAAAGGCAACAGTGGCTTTAGTCAATCGTGGTTTAAGTGGCACTGACTTAAGAGCAGCTAGTGAAGGCAGAAAACAGAAATGCTTCAATAAAAGCTAAGCTTGCTATTGAGTGTCCATATAATATTGCCAGAGATGAGATAATGATCCAGAATACTGTACTTTCCATTTAAAGAAGCCAGAGTGCTTTATAACCTGCAGTGAATTGCTATCAGTGCCATTGTGGAGTGAACAACCACACTCCCATTTCTCTGCAGGGGTTGGTCTGTGAGTTTTCCTGCCCCTACTCAGGAAAAGATAGTTACCTTGCCTTGGGGGCTGTACATGGAGTAAGGGATTGTCAAAGTCAAAAGTTGCACTTTCTGAGTAATCTGAAATAGTGGGTTGAGTTTGAGCTGCTTTTGCTTATTTTTTTCCAGAGACTGGCAAAATAATTTATTATTTTTGGCTTGGCTTCATTTTCTGGATGCTGAAATAAATAAATAAATAAATTGGTCTTATTTTTACTCTTCCCTTCTTAACTTTTCCATAACTCATAACACCTTTTTTTTTCCTTGACGTAAACAGCCTTCACATGTGTGCCTATTCTTCAGCTGTCCAGCCAGCTCTTCAGGTGCAGTCTTGCAGAGTGCCTGCAGTGCCGGGTGTGGTGGTTGTAATGTGGTTCTGTTCATATATTTTAGTTTTTTTCAGTTTTCACTACCAGATTTTCCTTCTCTGGCTGCAATCAACCTGAAATTTCAGGTGCATTGGCAGTCAGTCAATCAGCTTGTTGGTATATATTAATTACCAGTGTAGATATTTCTTTAAAGATTAGCTCCTCAGAGGGCACTTAGGCCCCTATATTACTAAGACATTTTTTCTCCGTGCACTTATGGGACATGCCTAAATTCAAAGACCAGTTGTTTCTCAGCTTTGTTTTACAATACTTTTTCACAAATAGTCAATCACCATTTATGAGTTCTTGTGCTTTTATCACGAATCTCTCCTCCTTCCTCCCTCCTGTTGTCCTCTAATCTTTACCAGGCCTCCTCACTAGTGGACAGGACATGTGGAAGAAGGTCCCTCTTATGGTCAAGTGTTGAGGTAATGACGAAAGTCATAATAGGTGCTGGGCATCAGGAGTTCATGTGAACAGGGTAGAGGGAATGTGCAAGAAAGAGGAGGATTAACACCATCACTTCTCAGTTTTTCTGGATATCACTGTGGATGGGCAATTTCTAGAATCCATATAGTTGGAGAAAGAAGCTATGCCAAGACCATGACTCATTGAGTGGTTTCATAAATCAAGTCAAAAGATGCTTGAGATTATGGCAGAGAGTTCACACTGCTTTTAGTGTAACCCATCTTCTTTTATGTTGAATCTTTTATAAATAGTCCCACCATCAATATATTAAATTCTTAACATCAAGTAATTGCCTGCAGATTAGCCACAAGGGCAAGAGATGCCCAAGATAGAAATGGAGTCTATGCTGCAGACTAGATGCTGGTTTTTTTTTTTTTTTTCTTTTTCTTTTTTCCCCACCTCAGCGGTATCCAAAGGCTGCATTTGACATATCTGCAGCTCAAATGAAAATAACCTCAGCAGCTGATTCCTTTAACATTCAATAAACCCCATCCAATTAGATGCTTGGAATCTGAGGGGTTATTCAGGTGCTAATTAGAAGTCTCCCACATGACAACATTTATGTATATTAATGCAGGTAAAGTGGCTGCAAATTCAGCTCCAAATTATTGCCATTAGTTTTGCCTGAGACAGTTTGAAATAATTAGATTAAAATCCATTAGTTAAGAAAAAGCAAATATAAACCAATGGACAAACTTTATTTATGACACAACGGCACATAGTAAAACTTGAGTAGTCTTCATCACTTACTATATGAAGTGGTTTTATATATTTTCCGCTTTCATTACTAAATGGATCATGATAGCAATTCTTCCCTAAGAGGAGGTTTGTTAACTAAAGCAATGAGCTACAGTGTTTAGTTGTTACTTTTGTTCCCTGCTTTTTAAATTTTTTCCTCACAAAGTTATTCTGAACTCTCCACTACTGCTATTTACATCTTATAATTTATATCTTGCTATTGAGGTAAGTCATTTATAAATATAGGCTTCCAGTATTTGGTAATACTCAGATTTATGTATCACTTGAGTGGAGTATTGATTCTTCTATCTCTTTATTTTTATAGCCAAGTTTTTAAGACATAAAATGGATGCAATACAATTTTCTGTAATTAAAGGCAGACTAAACAGAATTTCTTAGTGGGAAACTGTTCTTGAATTTTAAGGAATAGGTGAATAGAAATATATATCTTTTACGTATTGAATGGCCAGCAAATTGAATGCAGATAGGTAAATGTCCAAGTGATTATTTTCATCTATATACCCATAGATAAATTTGTACTGATGTCTTTGAATGTTTGTCTAATAATTTAAATTATATATACATTTGTTAGGGTTGAATAAGTTAGTGAATATGTAGGTGAATGCTCAGCAAGGAAATGGTTTGGGCTCCATTTGTGTAATGTGCACAGTTACAGGAGCACATACATGGAGATATTACAGGCTGTCTGCTCGTGCACTGGTTTAGGTCTGAGCTTGGTTCTCTGGAGGAGTTTGCTCCAGTGTCCTTTGCTTCAGTTGAATAGGCTGTGTCAACACCGACACTCTGGGATGCTACTCAGTTGTCCTACAAGAACAGATTGAGAAGGTTTGGAAGGGAAAAACTGTAGTGTAGTAAAAGAAAAATATGAGAGAAAGAAAATGTCATATGAAAGATTAATCGAGTACTGCTTATGACCAATACTTCTTAAATTGAGATTTTATTTGTTTTTGTTAAAATATTTTTTTTATTAATCCATAAATTATTGCAATCACTAGCCTTTATATAAACTGATCGGCTTTATAAAGATCGAAGGTCTAAGCTGGGTTATATATAAACAAAGTTTGGAGCAGCATGAGAAATATCAGTGTATATGTAATGCTTTGTTTTATTTTCCATAGCATCACAGTTTAGTTCTTCTGGATGCCTGTGTCACTCTTTGCAATATCTCCAAGTACAGCTTGACCCAGTACGTTTTTTATGGCATACAACAAAGTGAACAGGATTTTAAAAAGCAAGAAAGGAAACCCTTAATGGTATATTATTGTTCATATTTTATCTGTGATGGCTTTGATTTTGGAAGCAGATACTTAAGGATGTGGCTTTCTATTCTGTTAAATGTTGCTTACTTTTTAATATCAATACTTTAATTTGGAATTCTTTTTGAAGGGTGTCTCTTGCTGTGCATTCTTCTCCATCTACCTAAACAGCCTTACCTTGAGACAGTTATTGGAAGCTGTACAAATCATCTGGCTCCTGTAATGATCCATTGGAAGAAGAGCGTGAGAAACCAGTGCAAATTAGCAATAAAGAAAATGCTACAGCTATATATCACTGGCAACGTTTTAGGAATAATATCTCTACCTGAAGCAAATTCTGGTGATTCACAGGTAATTTGCTAGAAGCCTTTTAACTTGGTTCTCATTTGTAAAATTAATGGTAGGTTATTTTGCATTGTGATTGAAAGACCTGAAATCTTAGTTATTATTTAAGACTATTGATTTCTCCAGATGGAAATTTACCCATATATTAAAGATCTTCCTGTCCTACATTATAAAGGCAACAGTAAGAATATTGTTTCTCCATATTTTAAAATACTACTCTGGTGCAGACACTATGTTTGATTGGGCGTGAAGTTCACCTGCTGGCTGGCATGTAGAGGAAGTTCCCAGTTTAGGCAGCTGCTTTTATGACAAACATAAAAGCCAGTGGTTTTGGGGTTTTTTTCAGTGAAGAATAAGGGATCTCATTCTGATTCAAAGGGCTTATGTGACTTCTGCAATCGGGGCTAACAAAGAAGGCAGTTGCCCAGAATGGCAGGTTGCTTGGGGCAGCAAAGCGTGTGCTCTGATGTTTTGCCTGTACCCTGACTTTTCAACATCTGTGCTGCTGTTGAAGGGGACATGAGGGCAGGAGGGAGATGGCTGTAGCTGGGGGAGGTTTTTGCTCTACAGCTCCTGTGTTTCATACTCTTCCCTGCACACCACAGAACCCAAAGCTCTCAGGCTGCTTTGTGGATAATTAAACCAGGCCAGGGTTGTCGCCTTCATTCCCACGGTTGGCCGGAACAATGCAGTCCCAGCCCTGCGCTTTAGCCTGTGCTCACCAAGAACCTCGAGCTGACTCTGTGCTGTTCACCCTCTGTATCTTTGTGGACAATACAGACGAGTGCTGGCATCACTGTTACTGAGCATCCCTTAGCACTGAGAAAAATGGCAGAGGCTTTTTCACAATTCTAACAGGCATAATGAGATTTAAATTTAAAATAATATATCACACATTTGGAGAACACGCATCCTTCTGGATCTTCATACAACTCTTCAAGCCTTTCAGAGGGCCCATGGGATATATGATTTTACATAATCAAGAATAATTATTTTATAGCAAGTCAAACAAGTAAAAGAGGCAGAGAATAGTTTTTACATAAATATATGTTAAATCTTTAGTATTAATCTAATGATCATGTTGAATACAATGTAGCAGGGATCTCTCCGTTTAATTTTAGATAGTAATTTATGGTTTTGTACTGTTGTGCGTGGTTGTATTTTGTGTTTTGATACATATCCTGTATATGGCTTCTGATACTTTGCTGCCATGTGGTCGTGTGAAGGTGGAGACACACACAGGTTGAGATGCCACCATTAGGGTGGCTGGATTAAATCTTGGCCCACAGGAGGGGCTACAGGGTAGCAGAAGCTTCCTAAATAAAATCAGAGTGAAACTTAGTTGTGCCAGTGGGCAGTCTGTGAGAACTGTACAACTGGCTGGGTCCTGAGTTTCCTTATTTCCAAAGGCTACAGAAATAATATTAACTGTTGGAGGAAAAATGCAGAGTTCAGTTTTCAAAGGTCAGATCTACTATGCCAGCTGCTGTGTTTAATTCTGTCTATTACTCATCATTACTCAAATGCAATCATAGTTGGTTGCAGTGTGGTAGAATAATAAAGTGTATTTGTAGTACAAAAGAAGGCTTATAACACTTAACATTTTTAAAAAATTATTTTCATGGCATTTGTCCTTTGCATTGTCCATGCTAGAGCTGCAGGCATGCACTTCCTTTCAGAGGTCATGCAATTAGCCGGAGCGTGTGTATTTTTCTTCAAAAGCATTAAAGGCACACTGGGAATTTAATCAACTTCCTACTGAAATTCACTCTGAATTATTTTTCCACAGGAAGTCGTCAAGCTCAGTTCTGTGTGTGCAATGTAATTCATCTAGGAATACCTCAGTGAACTGAAGCATTCATGTAGCAGAGAAGAAACCTTTTCATAATGAGGCATATTTGAGGAAATAGAATTTTAGGCTCCATTCCTGGTTATGCTGTGTACTTAGAATAATACTTAGCAAAATTTTTCCTCGTCTCACACCATGATAATTGTCAGTGGAATTTGTCTCACTGGCATCCAGTCAAGTCGACGGACAGGTGCCAGCTGCTATGGGTTACACTTGTATATCTTTACTCTTGATTTCCAGATTTTAATGCTTGCTGGTAGAGAATTATTATGAAGGTGCATTTGTTAATACCTTGGAGGAATTCTTGGTTTCAGTGAGGCCAAGACTTTACTCCTAAATGCAAGATGGTGTATAAGGAGAACTTTAGTTTGCCTTTGTTTTAAATGTTTTGGCTTTAATATCGATGTTTTTATACTGCTTAAATTTCAGTCCATCCTTTTCAACATTATGGCTGTGGAAAGTCTATGCAACAGAACGTATCAGTATTCAGACCTTATCCATCTTGGGATCAGAAAAATACTTTTCACTGTTAATAGACCAGAGGTACCGTCACTTTGTTGCAAGTGCTAAAGCTGAATGTGTAGATTACTATTAGTATTAGGAATGGAGCATTTAATTATATTCCAAGTGTTTTGGAGAATGCTGCATGTACTCTTGACACCTCAGTTTCTATAATGTGTTTAGTCTGTGGTCTGTATGGCACAGGATTCTGATGGACGTTTTGCTGAATGAGACAAAATTAGGAGTGGCAGCTTATTTGATTTTAGGATCTTTTTAAGGGAAGAAGAAACAGATCTCTTGGAAGAATAGTTTTGTGTCTTAAGTCTGCTTAAATGAGCATTTATCATGGAAAATATAATTAGGAAACTCATTTAAAGTGTGGATAACAATGCAGCAATTTTTCACCACTGCTAATTTTCAAATTGCAGAAAAGGTCATGTGGGTTTATTTTTCCATCAGATGCATGGCATTATTTTTACAGGCAAATTTCCTGGAGTATTTTAATTTCAAATTTTTCTTTATGCAGACTATTGTTTAAAAATTTCTGGGAACACATAACGTCTCTCTTTTTCTTGGGTAGAAAACTTAGTGTTGCACATTTAAACTGACTACTCATCAGATTTCTGAGACAGTGCTGTTAGTGTCTATTGTTTCTTTTATGTAATATTCCATTGACAGATGATGTTTCTATAGCACAAAAGGAAAGTGCCGTTTTCCCCCTGGATACCTAAGTTCAGTTTCAGAAAAAATTAGCAAATCTAGGAAAAAGCTAAAATCCCTGAAACACATTTATAATAGCTTGCCTTCATTTGTTGTAATGGTATAAAAAAAGAGTGTTTATAAGGATCTGGTCTGAGACTCAGGAGACCTGTATTTTAATTCTGTTCACCATAGGCAAGTTACTTTGCCTCCAGTTATGTCACCCGAGACCTCTGGGTCTGACTGCAATATAGAGAACATAGCAATAACTTCTGTATTGATTTAATGGCAATAATGAAATATAGTTGATCCATCAGCTCCCTCATCCATTGTGTACATCACTGGTTCTGTGACAATGGTATGTTTGCACTTCTAAGTTTCACTGTTAATATGAATTAAGAGCATTGTACTTCTAACTCAGTAGAATAGCAAGCACTCTTTACACTTCTTAGTCTGATGGAGTTTTGTTGGTGCTTTTGTTTGGTTGTTTTTTTGTTCTTGAATTTTTGAAGGAAACCATAGGCTTACAGAGTTCCAATTGGCCCCACCCCAGCATGCTGAAAGCTTTAATCATGCTATTGAAGGGTCTGTATTCCTAAACAGATTATTTCAGCAGATGCCAGTGACATAAATCTTCCTGAAACAAAACGAGTATTCTTTCTGTCTCCTCTTTGCATGAAATAATTTGTGAAATGTAATGGAAAGAGAGCTAGAACTGGAGACCAAAATTCATTGGGTTTTAAACTAGGTGAAATATGTAGCAGCTACTCAGGCTGTTCAGCTTCTCCTCCGACACTGACCGGGAGCACCTGGCAAGGCAGGGATGGAGACAGGCAGCTCATCCTCCTACCTGAGCCTTGGCCTCTGCTCTGCTTAGCAAGGATACAAATTAGTAGCAGAAGAGCTGGAGCTTTCAGAGCAGGACGTTGTAACGAGGCTGGTGCAAAGTCTGAACAGCTCATGGCAACAACTTCTGTTCACTACCCAGCTGATTGAAATTCAGACGGGCATCTGCTGTGGGGGTCTGTGCTCCAGTCAAACAGATGGTGTTGGGTGTTGCTTATACGCTGCCCCGTAGCACACATGCGTGTAGCTGGGTGAAAAGATGTGTAGATAAAAAGATGCTGTATCATCTCTTGCCTGTCTCTCAACTTCAGTGGAAAAGACTCGGATAGCTCTTTTACTTTTGGTGCAGTCAGAATAAAAATAAAACCTTCCCTGCTCTGTGTGGCCATTTAGATGACCACGTCCACTGCCTATATTGCGAATGGTCGTTATTTTTATCATTAAAAGATTAGCAAAATCCTATCAATGTTTTTTAGTAACTTTTTAAAAATTTTGCATCAAAAATAGGAATTTTTCAGTCAGTACTGATCCCTGAAGAATGGAAAAAAAAACGAGCAGTTTTAATTTCTGTAATACCAAGGCATTTCTAACCCTTTTTCACCCCAGCCTCTATTCCACCCTTGATTTGTAACCTCTGGTGGAGCGAGCACCTGCAGAAACTCACCTAATTTTCCCTCTTGCTAGAAAAGCCCTAACATTTCACCATAGATCAATGCAGCTTTTTGAATGCTCATGTCTGTTCAGTGTGAATAAGAGTTTCTCAGAACAAGGTTGTGGAGAGGACTATCAAAGGGAAGCAGTCTTCCCTTAATGGGAAAATGTTGGGACTCCCAGCAAGAATACCAGTCTCTGAGTCTGTAGGGACTTATGCGTGTGATTAAACTTAAGTACATGAAATATCCTGCAGTATCCTCTTAAGAGTAACACTTTGCATAATTAAAACACCTTCTTTTTTTTTTTTTTTTCCTCGGAGAAGGTGATTTGAAAGTTGCATCACTGATTAAAATTACTAATTTTGTCTTCTAAGTGCAACGGGTGATCAAGATGAAAAAATATAGTTAGAAAATTGTTATTGTTCCCATTTTTCACATCGAAGGTTTTCAGGCTCTCAGAATGTAGCCACACAATTAGTATTCACACAACTGCAGAGTGGAAATGAGTGGCAGAGGAGGAAGTGGCACGGAGACAGAGAGGAGAAGTCCGTGGTGTTTCCAACACTGATGAAACAAGTTTCACTTTCAACTCCTTTAGCAGATTCTCAGGTTCCTCCACCATCCTCCTTTTTACTTTTGCCATCAACAATTTGCTCTATCAGGTCAAGAAGCTGTTTGTGTGACTGAACACCAAGTGAGAACTCGAAGAGTTTACATATGGGGTCAAGAACGAGAGGCTGAAATAGGAACCTCCTTCTAAGAATAAAAAGGTAAAATGGGTATTGTATGAAAACCAAAATCTCCAAATAGGTTACCATTAGTAGGGATGTGAACTCCAATCAGGGTATGGTGCCCCCTCCAGCAGAAGGGTCGCTTTTTTCATTCTTCCTCTTCAAAATATTGCTCTGAATGTAGCTGCTGAATTAAGTTTCTGATTCAATAGGGTATTTTGCTGGCTGGGTTTGTTGTGGGTTTTTTCATTTGTTTATTTTTTGTTTGTTTTTACACTACAGATGACCCATTTTAAATGGTCAGCTATTTTGTATACAGTAGCTTTTGGACTGATATTGATGAAGATTTGTAACTAAAGAAAATCCTTAAAAATTTGAGGAAATATGTTTCTTTTTGAGTGCAGCTACTTTACAATGCCTGCCTCCCAATTTGCACAAATAATTGACAGCTCATTAACAACTCAGTAGGAGCTCTGAAAACCAACTGAGGAAAACAACTTCAGTACAACAGGGGGAACAAAGTGTCTGCTTGTCAATTATGCTGATAGTCTCCAACCAGATTTAAAGTAAGGTTAGAAAACAACCTAAGTAATAAATTATCCAGGAAGAGAAGATGATCCTTGCCTGGACAACTCCTGCAAGCTTTCCTGGGCTGCGTGGGGTGATTCATTTGAAGTGTGTGGGTGCCTGATGCTTCCTATTGGTGCCAGCTCGGGGGCTCAGCAGATGTTGATGCTGGGAGAGGTTCTGTGTCCTTCTGCAGTTGCACTTGGGCTCTGGCACTGCTGAGGCAGGAGAACGACATGTCTCTGCCTTAGACATTTGCTATGTCTTCTTTTGGACTTCAAATTTTATCAAATTAGTTAACGCTGTTGTTTTTATCTGGATCTTGGAGCTACAGGATAAAAACTGGTGTGTGTGTTTGTTTTTCATTAAGTGCCGGGCTTAGGGAAGACTTCTTGTACTTATGGAAAAGTGATGTCCCATAATGATGTCAAAACCGGTATCAAAAGAGCCAGCAGTCAGCTATGCTCCCCAATCTACCAGCTGTACTTCCTATGTAACAGTTCCTCTGTTTGCGAAAAATAATTCTATCTCTCATTTCTCTCCATCCCAGACCCCACATCCCCACACAAGCACTGCAGCTCTTGGCACCTTGAACAAATAGGGGTCTTCTGCCAGCAATAACTCTTACCAGTTTTGCATGGGGAGAAAGGGAATTGTGTCCCGCTTTTGCCTTCCTCATTCTGTCTATATGTGCCATTCTGTTTGGTGATGTTACATGCATATTAGAGATTTAGATTGGCCATTAGTAAAAGGAGAAACTGTTTTGTCCGGAAAGAAAAGGTACTGGAGTAACTTTCTGAAAACGAATCCTGACTTTAGTCTAAAGAACTAAATTAGTCTCTTATATCTGGCCTCGCAGCAACATCCCCTCAATTGTTAGTGTGATATAATGAATAGAGGAATAACACTTGAGAACATG
Organism: Caloenas nicobarica; assembly: GCF_036013445.1. Taxonomy (NCBI): domain Eukaryota; kingdom Metazoa; phylum Chordata; class Aves; order Columbiformes; family Columbidae; genus Caloenas; species Caloenas nicobarica. Next base: position 14,297,698 of record NC_088252.1, read on the forward strand.
AAGAGAAAACTTCAACATATTGCTTTCAAATCTGGTAGAGAGCCTAATTACTGAGAGTTCTGAGGAGCTGCAGCTCCAGTTGTGGTCTGTGTTATGGCAGAAATACAGCACACCTACAAAACTCGGCAACTGGGACATTTAATTCAGATCACCAGAGTATACTGGTGAGGTAAATATATGAACGGAAAGTTGAAATTCGGGAAAGGTACTCTTTTTTCTTTCATTTTTGAAGTGTTCTAGCAATTAAATGGTGTTCTTGAAATAATTTATTTCCTTGGGAGTCAAACTAAGATTGCTGCAGCATGTGTTTTTAGCCATGGTAAATGGAGAGAACTGTAGTTAATGATTTTATCAATATTTTATGACCTTGTTCTTTAATGTGTAATTGGTGATCCAAAAGGCACTGAGTAAAGCCATTCCCATAAGTAAATATTTTTATAAATCTAAAAGGCAGTGGGCTATGCAAAATGAAAAGAAATACTGCTTGAAAACCATTGACAGCATTTCTCATCTTGGAGTATTCGTATTGCTTGCTTTTTTGTGGTATTTGTAATAATAATTAAAAAAAAATGAGAGGAGACCGAAGTAGCCAGGAAAAGACTACTTTGTATTTTGAAGTGTTTTTTGAGATGAAGACAAATACAAGATGCTTGTTCCAGAATATAGCAATGTGATTCAGGAAGCAATTAAAATGGTATAATGCTACTGCAGTAATGTAAAACAAATTGGGTAGTGTTCCCAGTATAAATATTTACCTGTTGAAACTGCTAATTGAGTATACAACCCTTTAGTCTTCAAATTATGCATGCACATACATCCTCTGAAATTACCAACATTGTTTACAACCTGATGATAAACAGGATAACATACATAAGCAGAGTATATATACAACATTGAAGGCTGGGTATAAGATGGCTTCAGTTAATTGGCAAATGTTTAGATCCAAAACACACCACCAAAAGTCAAATGTATGTCACACAACTCAGGAAAAAACCTAAGCGCAGCCCACAGACCGGCTTCTTCCCAGGCAGCAGACATGCTCTCTGGAGGCCAGTGTTTCAGATAAAGCTCTGCAGCAAAGACTTCCAGCGTTGCCTCTCTCTGTTTTGATGAGTGAGTAAATAAAGAATTTGCTGCTTCCAAAACTGTCAGTAAAAGAGATTTGGATTTCTCATTTGCAGATATTTTTGAAATAAAAACCAAACATATTTTTACACAATTCTGGTTTTTTACAGGGAAATCTGGGCCTGTTTTGGTTACTCTGTTTTACATTCTATGCTCTTGTCCCTACTGTTCACTGGGCAAATAGCAATTTCTTTGTTATTTTTGGCTTTCTGTCTTGCATTATTCACAGACTTTTGTTTTGAATCCCAAAAGACAGAAAGACTTCATCATGCATTCAAATCCACACATATATTATAAGAACATTGACTGGTGATGAACGTCATTGGCAGCTTTCACAAGCTAACATTAATTATGCACATAACTAAAAGGCACCAGGACTGGGAATCATCATTTCTAATAAAAACAGTGGCTTCTAGTCATGGATCATTTTATCCTTCTTGGGGCTATAAATCACTCGTGTCACTAAGATATATGCTTTTGGCTTTTTTTTTTTTTTTTTTTTTAATAGACAGCTGTTGTTGGGAATGAGCTGGTATGGGGAAGGGAAGAGGAGGAAACTGTCTTGCTTTGTCTTTTTCTCTGAACATTGTGGTCATCTACAGTGAGATGCCAGGGCAGGTTCCATGCCTATGGGTTAGGGCAGAAGAGTAAATGCTGAGGCCAAGTGCAAGGAAGAAGACAAAGTCAAGGGTAGATTCTGTGTAGTTGCTATGTTTTACTGTCTCATGGTAAAAGCTTTACTTAGGGGAGATTTATATCTTTAAGGCTGTGTCATATCCCTCTCTTTCCGCTTTTAAGACATAAAGAGGCTTTCTTTTTTGGTGTAGAAGTTTTCCAAAGCTTTACTGGTTCCGAAAAGTGGCCAGGTGCAGGATTAATCACCTGGTCACTGAAAGCTTGCTCTATTGTGGGACACTTTCAGTCAGCAAAACTTTTCCCTTGTTTCTTTTGTTTCTGAATTTTGTAATGTATTTTATTTCATAAGGTGACCTCATTGAATTAATCAGTTGTGGAGAAAACTTTAAGAATGTGTAGTGAGAGAAAAAAGAATTCTAAATCCCCTCCAGAACATCAGTCAGGCCCTTCTTCTGTGCAGCTTTTACCTATTATTTGTTTCCTTTAATATATTTTTTTAGACCAGACGTATAAAAAAGTTGTTAATGTATTTCTAATCTTTTCCAAAGATGGAATATTAAGAATCCTGCATATTTTTTTATTTACAAAATATTTGGGAAAATGTTTCAGAAATGCTGATGTAGGCAAATTGAAACCAAAAGCAATACTGGGGGTACAAAGTAGCATAGGTGCAGGTCACGAACATTGTATAGACCTTAACTAAAACTGAGGCCTGATTCAGGACTGGCACCCAACACAGACTGTTGAAGTTATGATCCTCTTCACTACACAGTAGCTCAAAGTATGAAATTAGTAGATGAATATTATTTGGCAGCTGAGGGAACAAGACCTAGAATCCTAGTCTGTCCCTAGTTCTGCCTGGTCAGATTTGTGGTGCCTGAATTTCCTTTTGTACTGGCTATTTCAAAATATTTAATTTCAACCAAAATTATATTTAATCCAACTTCCTTGTGTGTGTTCTTTAAGACAGACTAAGCTGATACAAATACTGCTTTGTTTCAGCTACCAAGCTGAAAACTTGCCACCTTATTTTGGGTATTCTTATTTCGTACCTCTCACTGATGGCAAGGCCATTTCTGTCCACTTTTGTGTTTGCCATCTCCTGTAGGCTGCTTGGCATTTGGATCTGCCAACACTTTGGAATTAATAGATATACATGAACAGAGGAAGCAGGTGAAGAGGACATGTCAAGATTACATCTGCCGCTTGAAAGTTGTTGTCAATATTGTGATGCATTTGAGAGCAGTGAGATCTGCAGAAGCAGCTGCTACTTTTATAGAGAATTTCTGAAACATTGAAGACATGCCATCTTGCCCTGAAAGATATTTTTCTAAGAGTGTTCTACATTCTCCTAGTAGGGCTCCACACAAAAGAGAGAGGTATGTAGATCCCGCTGATGAGTTTGGCAGATGACAGTGAACGCATATAGATTTGCCTGGTTCCATCTGGAAACTGTGGCCACATTTGTGTGGTGCAGCACGTCCCACACAAAGGTTTCAGAGTTACATGTAGACTACTTATAATCTGTTCAAAAATTAAGTCTTTACGAGGTGCTGGCCAGATTCTGAAATAACTTCTTGTTAATGTAGAGACAACGGACCTCTTGGGATTTTTTTTTTTTTTTTTTTTTTTTTTTTAATATTTCTTGTTTTCTTTTTGTACTTCCCTTTTCTCAGTGTTTGGTGCCTGTTTAGGCTATGTCAGTGTGAAGAAAAAAAAGTAGTAATAGGTGAAATGTGGAGTTTCTAAAACAACCATTTTTCTGTGAATGGCAAACAAAGACTTTAGTCGGGAGTATGAAAAGATACAGTAAACCTTTTCTAAGTTTATTTTCTAAGAATTGAAGTCAACAAGTCAGTTTCCTTATTCTCTCTTTTCAAGGCTGGAAGTTTCTATTTACCATCTGAAACTTTTTCCTAAAACCATTTAATAAGATTTCCAAGACCTCTTATGCAGTATTTACTGATATGATGTATGTTTAGATAAGCTATTTTAACTTGGCATTCACTGATTCTGAAGATGCCAGATCAGGTCCACAGTTTTGTTTTAGCTTCCAGAAAAGTTAACACACATATTAATACAAGTAAGCCTTGCATTACAGCACTTCTCAAGCTGTGAACACACATTGATTGACTTTCATCCAAGAAATTGGAAGAGTGGTGCACTGAACTGTTCATTCCACAAATATATTCCTTATTACAAGCAGAGCTGAGGGTTTATGAAAATGTTCCCTGTTGAAACATCAGGCCTTTGAAACAAATTGAAGCATTTTTAATTAAAAAGATGAAATGTAAAAACTTTCAGAGTTTATAAGCCTTAGGGTGGCTTAATTAAAATTAACAAGAAATTAAAATTATCAGAATTTAGGGCAACAGGAAAAGAAATGGTAGGTAGGAAATTTCAGGCTATAATAATAAAAAAAAAATACCTTTTATGTTACTTGGTAATTGTAGAGTAAAATTTCTCTCGTATGCTGGCTCAAGTTATTAACTGACCGAAATCCCTCTAAAGCATCTAGGTCTTAACCTAAAATAAAGCATTTAAGTATGGATAGTTCTAAAATAAAGTAACTTTACTTCGGTTATCATGTTAATGGAAATAAACTACTGATAATTTATCATAAATTCTTATCGCTGTAGTCCTTAAAATTGTCAGTTAAACTACTTTTAGATTACAAAGGAAATGATAATCTAAATTCAAGCTATTTTCAGTATCATTGGCTGCTGCAATTGTGATTTCTATCAGTCTGTAATATTCCTGACAGCAAGCGGCACCCACTTCTGTGAGAGTCGTTGTAGCTACTGTCCATAACAGTCCATTTGCTCAGGAAGGTCACTGTAAGTTTCCACAGCACTGAGAATCAAAGGCTTTTTGTTGATATTTGGTGGCTTGTGTATAATCACTTCCTATGCCAGATGTCTTATGTTATCCCGCAAAACTTAATGCATCTTCTTAAATCAGGAGTTCACAGTGTCGTTTGTATTTATCTATTGTTTTTGCAAACTTTTGTGTAAGGAGCGTTCTCCAGCACAGGGGCTCTGTGACAAGAGGGACATGGTGGCAAAGGGGAGCAGCGCTCCAGGGGGGACAGAGGGTTTTGCTGACAGAGATAATTGGTCTCTGCTGCTGCTGAGCTATTTGCCTTCCTCGAGTCCATGTTGTGTCATGGTCTGCCTGTGTATTTGTCTGGTTTAAGATGCCAAAGTTGAAGCTGTCATTGGAATATTCTTCTCTTATCTACAACAAGGTCCCTGCTAAGCTACTTCAATATCTACCCAGACTGGACCATTACCATCCATTCTTTTGTCAAGTCCTTTACACTGTTTTTGAGATTTTATAGTTAATTATTACGCTAATACTCAAAGGTTAGTAAAAACGAGATTTTAGTAACTAAGTTGTATTAGTAACATCGGATAGGAAGAAATGAAATAAACGTTTTTTTTGCTTTCAAGATATCATCTTGATTTTTATGGTTAGAAAACAAATTCAGTTTAACTGCATGTACTAAATGAAAAGCCAAACAGCACTGGCAAATCCAGGCACATCACACCGTGGCATCAAGCTATTATTCAAAATTCATAATGGAAAGGCTTGGAAAAATACAGCATCAGATGACAGACTGCGGTTCACTGTTGGATCTGTTTGTTTGAGGTAACACCTTAGGAATAAGTCATTTCTGTAATGAAACTATGCCCAATAGAAAATAATTCTATCTGCTGAAGCTGATGATTCAGTGTACAATAGCAGCTTAATATTGCATGAAGAAATTTTTCTAATCTAATTTTTATCAATCAGAGCTCTCTGAGAACTTAATCATATGTTTCCACCTACTCTTTCTCCACTTTTTTGTAGTTCTACCTGTCTTAAGGAACACAGTGAGTTGATCTCACCTTTCACAGTAAGGAATTTTAACTAAAATGTCTGGATGATGTGATATAAATTTTCTTCCTGTTTACTTTTACAAAATAAAAGTATCAATATAGAGAGGACCATTGCTGAAAGATTCACATGTGATTGCTCTGCCTTTTCCAGACTATCTTGTGTTAACTAGCTATAATAAAAGATGGTGTGTTGCATATCTTTATCCTAAGTTTACAATTATGTTACATGACAGATGAATGAATGCTGCTGTCTCTGTTTCTACACTAAAACATGAAAAGTATTCAACTTGAAATGATCAGTGTAGAATGAAAAATGCATTTTTTACCTATGCCACAGATGTACTTTCTGGGATTTTCTCTTGTGACAATGTTGCAGTGATATCCAGCAAAATTTCTCGGTGTGGTATTTGTGGTAGGTCAGAGATAGGTGTCTGTAGGTAAAATCACACAGTCTGACATTCAGGCGAGCCTTGATGGGGTAAGATGAGCAAGACACTGCAAGAAGTGAGTCTGGCCAGCAGTACAAGGGTGTTTGGCAGCTCTGTACCACACAGACTACTCTGCCATGGTTGGGGCTAAGCCCTCGAAAGCTTCCTACAAAAGAATAACTTCCAGAGCAGCCACTTCTTCTCTCTGGGTTATGAATTCTGTACTTGTCCAGGAGACACTGCCTGCAGTTGAAGGTCCCTGAGCGGGTGCACCGAGTTCTGCTCCTTTCTGGCTCCTGATTTCTCAGAGGCTTGTGGGGGTTTATTGTTGTTATTCCTTCTAATCTATGGCGTGGTTGTTGCCATTGTTTACCAGTTTGGTTTTGTGGGTTTTTTTAACCTCTTCAAAGGGTTTATATGCCAGGAACAGATGGGTTTTATTTATCCATAGCAAAAATATGGCAAATGCATTTTTTACCCACACTCTTAGTAGTACCTCATTTCTAAGATGGGGGAAAAAAGGCAGTTTAGATGCTGTTACCATTTTGTCAAGTCTTCATGAAGGGCGCAGTTTGTGATCTGGATTTTCTTGCTTGTCATATGTGTTGTCTGATAACCCACTGGCTTTTAATTACCCCAAGGCATTCCAGGCCTGTCTTATTTAGACAAGTGCACAGCTGTGTATTTTCTTGGGGATTACTATTTGAGCTCTATTCTGAGCATTATTTAGATCATAAAGTATAAATTTAGAGGTGGCAGGTTTATGTATTTTTCATAAGGGATATGTGGTGGTTGGTAGGTACCAAGAGTTTCAGAGGAATTAATCTGCACAATAGCAGGGCTGGTTGTTTGATTCATCCGTGTATATTCAGTTCAGATTCAGGCACATTACAGTACCAAGCACACTGCTTTAAACGCTCGGTATTCAGACTCTTCACGTGTGAAATATCCATGTAATGTGAGGATCCTTTGGAAAAAAAAAAAAAAGTATTTAAAATGCAAGTGTATTCGTTTGAATGAGCTTGCCTGTCTGTATCTGGGTTAACAAATGCTTCAGTTCTGACATGTATAATCTGTTCTTAAAGGCCTTATATCTCACATGATATGCTTTCTGTTGTTATCTCTAAAAAGCTGTTCAATCAAAATGCACTTGTGGCCAAATCTAAAAAGAATATCTGTCCTGTTGATTAATTTACATAAAGATACAACCAACATGTTCAGCAAAACCCTTGAAATGGAGCCTCTCTGTTGGTTTCGGGAAACCTGTCTGTTCTGTGCAGTTCTAACGATGAAAATATTGAATAATGCATTATAATTTTAAATTTTAGAACAAAAAATTAATTTTACAAAAGTGTGGTAAAATTACTGGAGTAGTTTTTTTCTCTTTATAAAAAAGGTCCTTTTTCTTTCGAAAAAGATTTTTTTAATTAAAAAAATCTCCAAATACTGCTGTTATTTTCAGACATGTAATGTGACCACTAATATTTAATTAAGAATTTTAATTCAGAGAATACTATTACAGTGGTAGGGAAAACAACAACAAAACCAAGCAAAACCACAAAACAAACATTCAAATTTATTTGTTAATGCCAAAGGAGAAGATAATGTTATTGTAGATAAGCAGGCCATGTAGCTCGAACTTGCCTCAATGTTTATTAATAAAGTATTCTCATACGCTCTCCTATCACAGCGTATCAGCATGGCCAAGTCCTGTGGGGGGAGCATGATAATATTCCATTTTACAGCTGAGGAAAGACCTTTAATGGTAGTCCACTGTCACAGTCTAGGGATTTTCAGATATGACAGTGCAGGGAGTTTGATGAGAACCAGTGCTTGAGCGTGGAGCAAGCGGGAGAGGAGAGCGTTTGGTGGGAGGATGCGGAGCCGCTGCAGCGCTGGAGGAGCAGCACTTAACCCTGGCCATCGGCACCGACACAGCCACACTGACGTCCTCCAGCGCAGCACCACAGCAGCCACCTTTGGATGATAGGGATATACCAGGGATGCATCTCCAGTCAGACAGGACCTGTTTTTTTTCCTCTCTTTGGTTCAGGAAACGCTCTGGTTTTGTTGCCTCAGGTGTGCCCTTGCATCTCCAGGGGTGCTTCAGTGACCTGGTATGTGAACAAATACACTGAGATCCCCTGCCAGCTGAGTAAATAATAACAGAAATATTGTTAAAATAGTTCATTTTATACATTGCAAAATTTGTGCAATTTTGGTCTCCATCTTTTTGGTCTTTATCTTATTCCCTGTTTGAATGGGATAAAGGAACAATGGTCTGATGAGTCTTCAAATCATCTTTTCATTTGATAGTAGAGAGAAAAAGCATCTTAAAAGGATACTGTTTCTCTTAAAGATAATAATTTGTGTTTTGCATAAGCCTTTGAATGTTCCAGGTTGCTTAATCATGTTAATGCGAGAGTCAGCTGCTGAGCTTTTGTTTTCTGCCCATAGCTGGTGCCTTGCTTATTTAATTGCTGTGAACATCTTCAGTTTGATGACAAGATATGTAATGAGGCAGCCAGCTATCTGTGCATCTGTGTACACAGAAGCCTCAAGAAGGGGACAAACAATATTACATCTTAATATAAGGTTTATAATTAGGCTAGTTATACATCTGTCTCTGGGTATATTCAAATAATTTTTTCTTAGGACTGTATATTCCTCATTTTCCTTTTCGTTTGAATTTAAAATATATTTCTATCTTGCACAGGGTATAAAAATACTAATGCATTGTGTAAACTGAGATAGATGAAAAAGTCATGATAACAAACATAATTTTGCTTAGAAAACTCTTAATTGTCACACTTTTTCCTTTAATGTAGGGTACCTCTTCCTTGCATCTCTTAAAAATACAATCTTCACATATCTTCCTATTTGATGTTACACTGTCAATATAGCAAAGCGTCCAATCAAATAACAGCTACACACATTTTTTTAAAAGATTCTTTTGTGTAAAAGAGTCGATTTCCATCTCTGACTTCTTCTAGTTCTGGAATGATAGATGGAAAAGAGAAACACGTAATCAGAAGATCCTAATTCTTTTTCTATTCAGGCTTGACAAGTCATGTCAGAGGTGTACCTTAAGCTAAGAGGTGTAGTCTTAAACTAACAATTCTAATTTATTCAATGGGAATTAAGTGCCTACTTATTTTCGAGAATATTAACTTTAATATAATATCTTTGAATGTAGGCTGTTATTTTGTAAAGTGATGACAATGAATATGTTGTCTCCCTCCTCAGATTATAAATTCTTGATGAAGGCTGTTATTATCCTCTAGGGCAGAACTTGACTGGACATCATTACAGGCCTCTGTGCACTGTCATGTTGCAAACAATAGTAACAATTTTACCTTACTAAAGGTGTGTTTTTGTTGTTGTGGGTTTTTTTGCACTATTACACCTTCGTTCTTCATAAAAGAAAATAAGCAGACTTTTTTTAGTCTATTGACAAAAAATAAATCAAATCAGTCTTAGACACTCTTTTGCTCTTTTTATTACAAGATCAAAAATTATCTTTCTAAAAACCAATTTCAAAATAATCCTCATTTTTATTCCTGTCCCATTTTGCCACCTAGAGTCTGTCAGTTTTATGTTCCAGAAATGATTTATTTCTTTTATCTTTTCTTTTTTATTGTTGTGTCCTTGTGAAGAAATAAAATATCTTGCATAATTAAAAGCTCTATGCAATATGAATTAGAATTGATTAGTTAACAACAAAACTGTTTCTTCTGGTTTGGGTTACTGCAGCTGGAATAATTGTTAAAGGCAAAATTATAAAAAAGGGAAGAAAATAGAACACCATAATCAGCCTTATAGCTACCAGAATAGCAAGAGTTTAATTGCCTCGGTTGACTGCATCAGTAATGAGTATGGTTTTGTTAGAAGTTCCATGGGCTATTTAATTATAGCTGGAAACTTGCATTATAACTGACAACTTGCATCTCTGTTTCTTCCAAAAGCATTTCCTTGGTGCACCTCCTTGGTGCAAACCCTATGGCAGACTGAAGGCCACTTTATTTGGAAAAACTCAGGAGGTCAAAGTCCAAATCTTACCTCTGCCGCTCTGATCTGGTGAACATTTCATACCAAGTATGGCAAAACAAATTCTCTGCCCATTTTTGTGGACAAGAGGTTTTACTGCAGAGTTTTCAATAAGAGTTCCAGATTTGGAAAACAGTTTTCCATTAAGGGGGACTTTATCTCTACATTAATTTTTTTCTTTTCTTGTTTTCTACTTATCCTTTTCCAAATGTCAGAATTTGGCAGGTCTGCATACTTGAAGCAATTCTTGGCTTTCGTCTTTCAACTCTTTGGATAAAGGGAAAAGCAGATTTAGAAAAGATATAGCTTACCAAACTGGATAGACGTATAGCCCCAAAATAAAACTGAAAATAAAAGTGAATACATTACAAATGAGATCTGAGCATGCAGGGAATAGGAGAGCAGAATCATCCAATGATTCAGAAACCAGTTTATCATTAGACAGAGCTAAGGAGAATAATTAAAATATGAATCCTTTTTGATCCTCTCTTAAAATATTGATTTCCTCCCCCACTCCCAAGTAATTATTTTTTTTTCTTCCCTGTGACTAAGTAGACTTCTAATAAGGGTAGGGGACTTCTAATAATTTTAGCTAAGGAGTGCCTGACAGAGCTGCATTTACCAGAAAACAGTGATATGAGCAAGATTCCAACAATGTGATTGTTGCAAAACCTCTTAGCAAGTGATGTTTGTCCTGCCATTACTCCAGTTGTTTTTTACCCCCCTAGTTGCCTGCCATCATCAGCAAGTATTTAAATCTGCTTTGAGTAGCAGCTCTCAAAACTGAGGAATTTAAAAGGAATATGATATTTGGCATTATTGGGAATTTTAGCAGAGAGGGTTAGGAGAACCTTAAAACTCTCTGCGTGCACCCACTGTGTGCAGTGGTCTCTGCTCTGTGTCACAGCTGTCTCCCCACCCTGGCAAAGCCCGCACACCATTGAAAGCCCGAAGAGCATGAGGTCCCATGGAATTTAGAAGAATAATGGACTTTATGCCCAGCTACTTCCATGGAGATGCCAGAGCCTTGTTTGCAGGACTTTTCTATATAAGGTGATCAAAACTATTGGGAGAGGTAGTAACGGTGCTCGAAGGAGGTAGGGGTTGGTGCAAGAGATGCTGTCTAGCAGCAGAGCCAGGCTGAGGATCAGTGAGATTGCAGATGGATGAGATGGTTAGAACATGGTTATACCAGGAATGTGGCATTTCTGCAGTGGGTCTATTTACATTAAAAACTCAGCTTCTCATGTGGTCCACAGCCTGCTCTTCCTCCCTGCGTAGCCCTGGGCATGAGTGTGGTCTCAGATGCTGGCAATGGCCACAGCCGTCAGGCAACTGCACTTCTCTCTGTGTCGCGATACAGATGTCTGTGATTGCATTACATTTTACTCAACAGCTAGCTGTAACCCCTGAGGGCTGCTTCACTCAGCTGTGTGATAAGATCTGGATTTGTAAGCCTTTTGATAGATAATTTTCTTTTGCGTTACATTAAAAGGGCTGTAAGGAACACCCAGTGATAATCTATTGAAAAGACAATTAACAATAAGGTTATTGACAGTGATATATCTGAGCTGTGATTCAACCTGGAAAAGCAATTTGTACTTTCAGAAATACACAGGGCCTTTTCCTTTTTTAACATAGAAGAATTAAATACATAACTGTTTATTGCAGTCTTGTGGGTTCATAATTTTCCTTTCGTTTTTATCGTGGAGGTTAAGGTTTTGCTGTTTTAACGTTTGTTAAATGAATTCCTCTCTCACAAATTCCCCAACACTACGAGCAGTGCTCTCATTTCTATGCTCCATGAGGAACACAGCTACTGTGGTGCTTCACATTGATTCTGGGAGGCTGTTTGTATTTCCTCTTGTTCCATGCATCATAAGCAGCACAGCAGAAGGCATAACTGTGTTCACTCTGCTTTCACAGCTATTTCGACATCATCTTAACACCAAGCTCCTCAGGTCACTTGTTGCCAAAACAGGAAAAATCTGTCGCTGCTTTGGTGGTTAAGAGGCATCCCAGGCAAAGAGTGTCAGCGGAATTAGTGCTCATGAGCAGTTTTTTCTGTCACCCCAAGACATATTTGTAACTAGAGCTGAGGACGTTCTTTGTAACCTTTCCCATTATTACTAATTATCTCTTATACGCTTTCTTTGAAGTTAAAACTGCGCATCTAGGCTCCAAGAGTATTTTGGTGAATTTGTCTTTGTTTAGTGAGAGGTTTAAAATATATTTAAGAAACAATACTAGTCTCCAATTTGTGGTGTGAATGTGGTTTGAGTTATCTTCTGGTGAGGGAAGACATCTAGAAGCAAAGGCAGCTGGTATTCAGTAATAAGTTCTATGACCTATGAAGATATTATCCATATCTCATACTGAAAAAGTGCAGTAAGTTAATTTTTCAAGCAGAAATACATCTATGTATATAACATATTTCTGTATGATGAATGTATCAAATTAATCAAAACACAAATTCTCATTTAAGGAATGTTATTTTCAGTGTGTTTGAGTATATCTTTGAGTTGTTTTGACTTTAATAGTGACATGTTTAATAGATAAGAGGTGCATCATTTGTGACAGTTTCATTGCAACTGAATTTTTTAAGAATTCATTTATCTTTACTTACACACATTCAACCTCCTAAGCCATATGGTCTGTGTTTCTCAAGATGTTTTGAATTAGATCACCCAACTAAATGCATCAAAACATGAGTTATCTCAACTATGAGAGACGGGTTGAAGATGGAAGTACAAGGTTATTTTTTTCCCCCTGATTACACCATGCGATAGAGTACTTGTCCCTCAGCTCATGTGGTAGAGCCAAGTAATAAACTAATATTCCAGTACTGATTTACTGCATTGCAAACTATCTTCCTGTTAACTGTGAAGTATTTATTTTCTGTTATTTCCTGTAGATACAAGATGCTGATTCTTGTGTAGTGTCGGGTTGATAGTAAACTTTAAAAGCATAGAGATGCCTTTTTTATTGCTGACATTGAGGTGAGATGCAGTGTCTGAAAATAAATTATTTTTTGCTTTTGGGCCCCAACCTGCATATAATACATTTTTTGGTACTTCTGAGGTTTTTATTTCAGTGCAGAGAGGGCTGACATGCACTCTTTAGGATATGAGCCACTTTCAGTGTAAAAATTCCAAAGTAGGGAAATTTTACTCTTCCTGCTCGTACAGACATGCTAATACTTCATTTTAGTGTGTTGCTGATTAAAATGGTGGAAGGTTATTTGTGCATTCTGCATTTTCAAACTGAAAAATCTACAAATTTGCAATATCTAGCATGAGCCTTAAAGGATAGGCTTTGTTTTCTGGAACTGTCTGTTTCCCCATCTTTCCAGTATATGTCTCTGTGGCATTTTCCTCACAAACCTTTCACCTTGCAAGGCTATGTTTGCAGTTCGTGGAAATGCCGTGGATTCTGTTGTAAAATTTGTCACTGTTTGTGGTTATGTCCAACAATTTCTAACGCATGCTCTAAGGCCAAATTTTTTGATTACTTAATTTTCCATGTCACATATTCCTTGCTCCTTTATTGAATAGTCTGATATTTTAAAACCAGCCAAATAGTCAAGAATAGTTTTGTTTTCCTTTTCCATTCACAAGGGCAGAAGTGCTCTGTCAATATACTTGGTGAAAGGGCCATCTTCTCAGTACCGAATTGTCAGCTTTTACATACTCTTCCAGTCTTTCAACACAGGTGAGCTGAACTTTTAAGACAACTAAGTTTCCCCTAAGTGGCCAGTCACTGTGAACCCTCTCTGTATGAGCAGATGCTTCATCTTTGTGCTGGCAGACACAGTTGGAACCTTCCTCACCCTGAACTGCCTCCCTGTGCGCTCTCATGCTGGAGCTCACCTGTCTGTGCAAGCCACTTGTTTCCTCTCTTTGTACACATGGGGAGAAAAAGAGAAACCCCACAAGCAGGGCTGGTTTTCAAACAAGCAACATTGTTAACTCTAAAGATTCTCATGTCTTCTGCTGCCTCAACACCTTTTGATGACCCCTGCAGCAGAGAGAAGGAGACTGGCTAGCATGCGTAGAACTACAAGGAAATTTATCATACAAAACCTCCCAAATTTCTCCGTTAAGCACAGGGTGACAAGAATTATCTCTCCCTGTTGTTCCCATTTCTTGTTTTGCATCCACTGGGTGCAATCCCAACAAAATGATTAACCAACGTGTCCCTTTCAAAGGCTTTTACATGTCCTCCCCACCTTATGTGGCCGTAACCGCTGCAGTGCTGTGCTCAGGGTACCGCTGTGATCAGGAATGCTCCTGGCTTCACACGATGCTAATACAGACACCAGCAATCTTCCTGCATGAAGCAAAGCTTCTAAATGTCTCTCTTAGAAGCCCTTCCTTGTATTCTTTAAAAGGACAATATGATTGTATTTTCACATCATAGGATTTCTCACTATATCGCCTTTATTATCTTGATATACTTACTAAGATACTTTAAGCAAGCTGCTGGAAGGTGTGTTTCATTAACCACCAGTATTGTATATTATAAATGAAGCTAGTTCTTTATGGAGTGAAGGCAATGTGACTCCTCCCTTTATTAATCAAACGTGTTCATATTTTTTTTTTTTTCCAGCATACCTGTCATGCATGGGCTGTTCATTTTAAGTGCTGTATACACTACCTGTCATGCTTGCTTACTTAGACTCAAGGCAGAAAGGAATTGCAAAAAGTATACTGTTAGGTAAGAATAATCTCAGTTGCATAATTTTTTCTCTAATGTCTGTTCTATGATGGTATGAAGGGTTCTTTTATTTGCATTTTACTCTTAGTCCAAAAGATTCTCAACCTGTTATCAAACAGTTATATCAGGTAGCTATTATGTTATAAAGCTTAATCTGACTTGATTGACAGTTTTATGATAATAGCACAGAGTGATAAGACATATCCTTTGTTTGGGATGGTATTTTTTTCCTCAAAAAACATTTTTTTAAAGATCTCTGTGAAAATTTAGGTGTTTTGTTCTTGTTGCTGGTATGAGGTGGCGTTGAGTGGTTGTTGTTGTTTTCTTTTGTTTCTTTCTGTAGGAATTATGTATCACAAAAGCAGGGACACAGTGCAAGCATTCTGAGAAGTAGTGTCCTTGATAGCAGTGGTTATACCTGAAGTGTAGGACAAGATGGGTCAGCTTGTTCACATCAAAACCAGACTGGCAATGACTGTGGGCTACTGCCCAGGCTGAGCTTTCTCTCCAAGGAGACCTTGGTGTGGTGTCAGTGCCATTTTGTGAGTGTGGAGAGAGAGAGAGAGAGAGAGAGAGAGAGAGGGAAAAAAAAAGAAGAGGTCTTGTGCCATAGAGCTTTCACTGTTACAGAAAGGATTTGACCACGGAATGCCCCCAGACCATTCCAGAGTCTCGTAAAACAGATATAAACATTGAGACTCAGATGTGTACTTGAGTTTATGATTTTGATCTCGTTGCAGGGTCAGAATCAAGGCAAGATAGCTCTTAGACCACTTTTAGTGGACAGATGTGTATTTCAGGCAAAGGTAGCGAAAGGTAACAAACTACCTAAGGATCCTGCTGCCTATGTGGTTGCAACCTGGGAGACAACAGTGAATGTGCTTCTCTGACAGCCATAGAAGACAATACCCTCAGGTGGTATAAACTGGTTTCCCATCAAAAAAGCTTCTGAGGATGACTCAGGCACCGTTTGACAGGAAGATTACTTTTTAAAGGCCGTTCTGTGCAGAAGCAGATGGCTCACTGCACTCCAAAAGTTTGCCTCATGCAAGTGAGAAGGCCTAAATATGTCCTAAACTGCTGCTACTATTGAGCTTCACAGATAATCCTTCCTACCTCTTGCAAATACTTCTGTCAAAGTTAGATTCACATCTTTCCTTCAGTGTAGATGAGGGCACTGCTCAACTGTACTGAGCAGAGCGTTTTACATAACACACAGAACCAGAACACGGCAATTTCTGTTTGTTTTCTTATCAAAGTGACTTTGTATGACAATGTGTAAAGTACGTACAGATGGCAAGTACAGTTAAGTTATCAAGTTTGTTTCCTGTGCAGATGCTTACAGAAAAATAATTCTAACTCCCCATCTAAAAGTATAAATAAACGATGAAACAAAATAGCTTTTCCCTCCACCAGCAGAATAGACACTTCAAAGTTTTTTTTCCCAGGGTACAGTTATATGTGATATAAATGGAACAAGGAGTTTTCTGAAGATGACTGTATTTCTCAGTCATATGCTTTTCAAACTACATAATCCATTTAGCCCCTATTTTTTTATACTGATTAGGTACTACTATTATTGTTAGAAAGTTATTTGCATAGCCTGTAATCCAGTGGAGATACACAAAATAAGATGATTTATGAGGGGAAGCTTCATTTTGCTGCACATCTGTATCAAACCATAGGTTCTTAGGATACTTGGCCTTGCCAGAACCAGTGAGGAAACCTTGTTTGTTTGCGGCTTTCCAGGAAATGTTTTGGGATTTGCACAGCTGAGAGTGTTTGGTTTGTGCTGAAAGAAACTGAAAAGCCCAGATGCAAGAATCTTTCCAAATTAGTTAAAAACCCTAATCCCCTTCCATCAAAAGCAAAAGGTTCACCTATGATCTGAATTTTTTCTAATCAGAACTTTGTTTATTTTACACCCCTTTAAATAGATATGTCAAGTAAAGAAATTTCACTTTCATGATGGTAAAAGTGCAACCATATTGGAGAGTTTTCAAAAACAGAAAAAAGATATGAGTCTAGGATAGAGTTCAAACTGTGAAAGATTTTTATTACAGAAAGAAAAGGAACAGGAAAAGGGAAAATAAGGATGTATGAAGTATCTATAGATTCTTTATTCTGAATACTTTTCCTTCTTGAAAAGAAAATGTTATTTCTTGTGGTTTTGAATGGTTCAGGAGTCAGTACTGTTGCATAGGTTTTGTTCTGATGGAATTGCTTTCACAGCGTCACAGCTGGAAAATAATTTGTGCAAAAAATGAAGGTACAGAATAACAAAATCAAGCAGTACTAAACATCTACAAGAAAACAAAGACTTTTTCCATTTTTGCGGTGTTGTAATAAAAATAACCACAGAATCACAGAATGGCTGGGGTTGGAAGGGACCTCTGGAGATCAGCTAGTCCAACCCACCTGCTAAAGCAGTTCCACCTAGAGTCGAGGGGTTCACCTGTAGTGCTTATTGCTTTTACCTTCAACATATAAAACGTTCATTTTCTTTATATTTAATATGATATTTATCAGGGTTTTTTTACATGACAATGGAACATTTCTTTTAAGTTCTGTTCATACAGACAAGCACTGAAAAATTAATGATTAATTTTTCTTTCATGCGAGATATCGAACAGGAGAGATGAAAACGTTCATCTTCTGTGGTGAGATTCAAGTGTGGGATTCAGTAAACACTTGCAGTCTTTTTCAAGTAATTCATAAAACAGAAATCTTTCATTTACCTAAAACATGATAAAAGTGAAATATTTGTGCCTGATGCAGATATTTTTAAAACATCAAATGCGTGGATCAGAAAACTATTAATCTAGGAGCTTCCATCGAGTTCCTCACTGATATATTGCTAGCTTCACTTCAGCACACTTTATTTTTGACATTTGTCTGTCTCTGACATTTTATGTCAGATTAAATGCTTGAGATAAGATCATTCCAGTCAGCTGGTGCAGTAAAAAATAAAGATGTAGGATGTTGTCACCTTGTCAAGCCCTGTAGCCATCTCTCAGAGGTCAGGCATTCGTTTCTGGCTTCTGGTGGAAAATTCTCTCTCCAGGCGTTGGCTGCCTGTGGAGGGCTCAGGAGCTCTCCAAGGTGTGAGGGGAGGAATGCGGGGCACATGTGCACTGCTGCTCCCGCAACAAATGAAGAATACAAACAACTTTGTGCACTAGGGAAACTTTCTCAACAAATATTTTTCTTTAAGTGAATTTTAGATTAGATTTCCTGATTGCTTTCCAGTTTAATCTCCAAGTGGGCTGTGTGGTGGGGCACCCCCTGCACTGTTGGCCGGTGCAGCCTCTCTGCAGAGAGAACCCTACAGTGAACATTCTTGCTGTTAGAAGTGGGCTTGGGTCCTTTACACCAAAACAGGATTTAGGAGCGTTCAGCATGGTATAGCATGTGCTGTTCAAATGCCATACAAAAAGCATTATAGATACCTGTCTGTGCCACAGACTATGTCTGATGGGAATGCAAAAAGCAGGATCAGAGATAATGTGGGTTGATACTGACATCCCTTAGCCCTTGACAGTAACATGAAATACATTTTTTTTTTTCTTCCAGAACTTTTTACCACTGCAAAATTTAAATTCTGATTTTGTACTTATTCTGATAGTTACACATACCTGTAAGATGTTTAAGTAGTGTAAATCAAGTGAACCTCACTGAAGAAAATCTATGTCTGAAATATTAATCCTACAAGTTGAAAACTAGAAGAGAGAGAATCCAAGATGATTGGTACAAAGCAGGGCTTTCATTTTCTCATATGCAGGAACATTTCAGAAGCAGGAGTTCCAATGACAGTTAAAACCACCGGTGGCAATAATCTGAAAAGCTGTTTGTGGCAATGCGTTTCTTGGCAATTACACATCATGCCCTATACATCAGTAAGGTTGTATTAGTTCCATTTCCTACAGGGAGAAAATCACTCATCAAACAGCCATCAGGGACTACAAATAAGGAATATCAGTGTTCAGACTTTAATATGAATTATATAAAGATTCTAAAGTTTGAGACAGAGTAGAATTGTGAGACTGCCTCCAGGGGTTGTGTTTTCATTTATAACAAGTAGCTCACAGGAAAGAGCTACTAAATTTAGTCGAACGAGGGCAATTTCCCCAGAATACACAAGTATGCACACAAACCCAGGATCACTCCACTGCAGTAGGGACCAATGTGTATTTTCCATCATTTTTCGTGAAAGTGTAAGCTGACCACTTCCTCCTAAGGACTGTTTTAAGTACCACTTTTGGTCGAGTGGGTAACCCTGCACTCTATAACACTTGAGTGGGCGTTTTGCAATTGCTTTAACTAATTTGATTTTCATAGAATCATAGAACGGTTTGGGTTGGAAGAGACATGTAAAGGTCTGGATACAGCTGCTGAATGATTTATGAAGTGCGGCTCCTAGATTTGCCCCACTATAGGCTATTTTTCTCACTATTTAGAAAGCTACATGGTTTTTTATGGAGACCATAGAAATATTCTATCCAGTTCTGTCTTGAGATGTTTGTTTTTCCAGCATCAAAACTGATACGTTCTACTCACTTTGTATCATCTATGTTTTGTGTCCTATCATATGGCAAGATGACGTTATTTTAATATTTGTAAGCACGTTGTTCCTAGCCCTAATTACAGCAATTCAATTATACTTTAGGAGGTTTTAAGAGGACAAATCCTGTATTCTGTGGTTTTGATGGAATTTCTCCATTGCATAGGCACTTAAGATGAAATCCCTGGGTTAATCTGCGATTTCTGAGTCCTACCTTTGTAAACAAACCTCCATAATTTTACTGATGTCCTTGAAATGACCCAAAGTAAAAAACAAACAAAAAACCCCAACCCCCCTGAAACCAACAAAATTTTAAAACACACACAAAAAGAAAACAAACAAAATACACACACACAAAACCAAAACCAAAACAGAAACAACACCCTCCCTCCCCCCAAAAAAAACCAACAAACAAAAAACCAAACCAACAACAAAACAAACACAAACCACAACCCACCCACACCAAAAAACCCACCCTGAAATGTTTAATGGATATTTCAATTAGTGTGGGGTTTGAGTTTGCTGTTTAAAAGGCTGAAAGAACTGTAGTTACTAATTTAAAAACAAACAAACCAAAAACAAGCAACCAAACCCAACACAAACAAATCAATCTGATAATGTTTTTCTAGATTACTTACTTACTTGCAGGTTAGACTCCTAGGTTTCATAAAAAACACACACTCTAACAGGACTTTGTTCCACTGTTTTCTGCAACGGCTCCTAAAGGATTCAGAATTGCAGTTATGTTTTTCAGAGGTGTTCCTGAGGTATTCCTGTGCTTTTCCATTGTGATTTACTAGTGCTTAGACTCTTTGATATAAACAAATATTCAAGCACTGTTTTTTGCCTAGTGTTAATGAAGAGGAAGGTGATGCAACAGAGAGTAATTTTGACAAATAGAGTTTAAAATGAAATTTAATAAACAGCAAAATAATTGAATTTGCTACATGAGCTGTATATTGTGGAGGAAAATATAAAGTCATCCAAAGTTAAGTAAAGAATTCTACTATAATGCAAAAGACTTATTTCTTGCTCACGTTAGAAAATTAATCTTAACGAGGAATCAAAAATGCCAAAAGACCTGTAGATATAAATGACCAATATAAGTTAATACGAAGTAGAAACCGTTGAAGAACTGCTTGTTATACAAACTTGTAGTAATGTACATGAAGTTGATGTACTATGCACTATAACACAATACTTTTCTAAAATGATAAGCAAACTCCTAAAATAATCTTGTTTACTCAGTTGGTCAAAGTGGTTGTATTTTCCTCAGAAATACAAATAAACAGTTTGATATATGTTTAGAAATGGAACAGCTAAAAATATTGCAAGAACTCTATAGCTGTGGACATATTCTCCCTAAAGAAGGATTTACTTATAATATTAGCAAAATGGTCTACTTGCTAGTTTCTTCTTAAACAGAATACTTTGAACCTAAATAAAATACAGGTAGAAGAAAAGTAGAAATTAAAACTTTCTGTCTGAATTATGACTACTTGAATTGATGAATCCTTTAAAATTTTCTCCTGTTCACTGTTACATCTTTTCGGCCATGGGACATGCAGAGAATACGGCAAAGCAATGATAATTATTTGAGATTTAAAACTACCACAAGAGAATTGAAAGAAAGGCTGACTTACCAGATTGAACCCACCAACATTTATCGTAGAAAACAATGTAGTCCTCTGTCTTTGTCTTACAGCTCACTTTTCTTTCAAACAGATTAGGCAATTCCTTCTCATTGCCTTTGAATTCTAATCACACCCTTTTTCCATTTACCTCTTTTCATGTGCTCTTTCTGGAAAAGTTGTCATAAATGATCTGATTTACCCCAGCCCTTGACTTACCCTCCATTCCCCCCTCACAATTCTGCCTTTTTATCTCTTGGCACTAGATGAAGAAGTTTCTTGCATACACTGTATCTGATCTTATCCTCATCCATATACCAGTGACCTTCACTTAATTAATCTCCAGATCTTTCTTTTGCCCCTGACTTCCCCTCCCTTCTCATTCTTTTGAAGCTCTCTGTTTTTTGGGGGTTTTTTTTGGCACCCGCAGTGCAATGAGGATGCTGTGCAGTGAAACCTTGTGGCTCATTACCATTTCTGTTTAGAGATAGCTGTCAGCTCCTGCCTCTTGTTTTCCCCAAAATCTCTAAAGAGAAGAACTAGTTACAAAGCATCATTCAGGCAGATTTGACTGGTTAACTGCTTTTCTCCTTCTACATATCATCTCTGGCAGGTTCATCTCAAAGTACAAGGTCAGCTACTGTCCTTATCCGAGTTGTTGGCAGACCCGTTCTTTTACGTGTTTGTATCCATCTGTCCAAATGCAATCAATCAGTTTGAATTCACTATAATCAACCAGAATTTTTATTCTTTACCCTCAGATTTTCATTTTCATGATTTTCTCTTTTCAATAAGAAAATACTGCTTTCTCTTGTCCATTTAGGCCATATTATGCGTATCATCATCCATCTTCTCTGGCTTGCAATATACAGGCCCTATACAGATGGCATTTCCAGTGCTGTATCTTTTCTTTCCATGTGTTGTGACTGAAATTTGTCTTCTGTAGCCATCTCTTGGATATGACAAATAATAAATGCTTTGCTTGTATTAATTTTCAGTGCCACTTTCAGCTACAGAGATCTTTCTCCTGGCTCGTTCCAGCCAGTCTCTATTAGCCCATCTCTGTGGAAATGTTTCCTCCCAAACAAGCTGCTTCTTTACAGTCGACCTTTCATTCCTTGTTAAAACTTTCAAATACACATTTTTCCTCTTGCCTTGTTTCCTGAGACCCCTGCAATATTAATGTGCCGAAATACCTCATTAACTCCTTTCAGATACTACTGTAAAACTGCATGTTTTTATTGTCCTGATTAAAATAACTTTGCAGTGTTAAATGCAGAAGTGCTAAGATTGCTCCTTGTCACTAATCATTTTTTGGTTTTGCCTTTTTCATTTGGTTTCTCATAAGCTTGGACTGAAAGTTGTTTAGGACCAGACCTCCTTTTTTTAATGAACTGGTTCATAGCAGGAATTGTTTCCTTTGTGTTTTTGCACTTGGAAATCATACATTTTGTAGGAGAATTTTTTTCAATCATCTCACAAGATCACCATCTTTCCCTCTACCCTGCTCTTTCCTCGTATGCAAGAGCATTAATTTCACATGTGCATTTCTCATTAAGGACTGACTCTTTCCCTGAGAAGTTCAGAATCTCTCTATTTCTGCTAGATTAGAGATCTAGATAGATGGAATTAGAAAGCAGACAATAATAAACCGTTTGATGCCGCAGCCTTTGAAATGGTTTGAATTCCAGCCATCCTCAAATTCTGTTTCTTATTCCTTTTTTCTAAAGTACATTTTCTTGAAATAAGAATATTTTCTTGTCACTGTAAGGCAGATACCCAGAAGCTGAGCATAATGTGTTTATCTTTCTCTGAGTTTGATCAGGCTGTTGGTTTTAAAAAATCAGATTCGAAGTCTGTAATTTCTTGGAGGTCTTTAATTTTGTTTTTATCAGAGTCTGCTCAATTTCTAATTTTCAAAAGCAGAAAATTAGGGATGAGCTGAATATGGAAGATCTCCAGGGTCTTTGGAAAAACAAGCATAACTTTCTCCAACAACCCAAAAAAAGAATAACATATCATTTAGGTATGTTTAGGTATAGCTTCAAAATATTTGTGTGTGAAAGAAAATAGCTAAAAAGGAAATATAAGTAGTTTGGATTAATCATAGTTCAGTTTTTATGTCTGTGTGCTGTAAAATAAGAAGCGCCAACTTTCTGCTGTTTCTTAGCTCTCATTTCTGGTATGTTGTAAGAAGCTAGTACTGCATACAATTTCCTAGAAAGAAATGTATGGGGAAGCTCTGAATAACTGCCTTGTTCTAGCTCATCTGAAGTGAATTTTTCTTTCTTCACGAGGGAAAAAAAAGTGATGCCTGACCTTCAGTAAGTAGGGTTTGTAACCTTGGAATTGTGAAGAGTTTATTTCATCACAAGGTTATATTGAAAGGCAGCCCACAGGATGAAGTTTCAGGATGTTTTTTTACTGCAGTGATTTAAGAATCTACAATATCTGTGCTTTAATGTTACGAGGGAAAGAGAACACCCTAGTGAAATGATAACAAGAAATCCATTATTGCCTAGATCTAAACCTTGTGCCTTCAGAAAGCACATTCAGCTTCTTCTGGGCTTTGAAACCCTCAATTCTGATGCTTCACCGAAAGGATTTGTTAGGTACAGTGTGCACTGCGTGCATCCTAACAGTGTGCAACTCAGAGGTACCAAAGGCCCAGTGCAGGAAAATTTGGGCCTCATGTCTGTGTTCTCATGGGTGTGCACTTTCAGCTACTGGATAAAATAGAGAGAATAACAATGTCTATATATCAGGCTTGCTTAAATATGGTTCTGGACTGCAGGGTGGTATATTTTTGTGCCTTGAGCTTGGACCAGAAATCAATGGAAACATCACTATTTCCTCCTAACACTGTGGTAATTTCCCATTCAGAAGAGCTGCCCACTGAACACATCAGTTTGTTGAAGATCTTGTTATTTACTCTCTGTAACTCAGCTAACATTGGTATTATGCAATTCCCCCTGCTGATGTTCCCCTAGATATCAACTGGTTTTTTTTTTCAGGTAGTACTACTGGTAAATACAGCCCCACAGCTTACAGTTTATGTTTAGTTTAGATTATTGATTATGTTTCATAAAAGTTTTTGTGCCTAAAAGGCGTGTTTTTCCCCTGCATGATGTCTATTAGCCTAATGAAGATATACCCTGTGCCCCAAAACTTT
Organism: Caloenas nicobarica; assembly: GCF_036013445.1. Taxonomy (NCBI): domain Eukaryota; kingdom Metazoa; phylum Chordata; class Aves; order Columbiformes; family Columbidae; genus Caloenas; species Caloenas nicobarica. The sequence continues at coordinate 14,321,895 of NC_088252.1, forward strand.
GCCTTATTAAAGCATATACACTTAGGGTATTATTACTATGGCAATGTTCCTGCTAATTCAGCATACTTGCTGTATGTGGAGTGTGCAATTAAAGCTGTGACTTTGCCATAAAGCAAAGCAGGTGTGAGGGAAGTACTTTGACATTTGCAGAGACTTTTGTAAAAGATATAGTTTCAAGTCAGCTTCAAATGAGCCGGTCCAGTGCTCTGTCTGCAGAACAGGTTTTCTGCACTAACTCAACAATTTGGTCATATGAAGAGTCAGTGGAGGCCTTGTAGTGCCTTGCCAGGGAAAAGCTCTCAGAATATGCATATTCTAATAAGTATCTTGGAATTAAAGGGAAGACTTGGAGCAGCCCACGATCTAAAAGAGTTAAACATATATGAACAAATAATTCAGGCAGGAATAGTTTCCTAAGAGTTTTGAGAACTGCAAGGCCTCTTAGAATATCCCATGATCCAGATAATGCGTTTATAGCTGTGCAATGAAAGTACATGCATCTTGCCCAAATTCTCTCAAATATGTTTGCCGAAAATGGGTTGTTGATGTCCACATCTTGACTATGAAACTTTTTATACACATTGGCATTTTTTTTTGTTGCATATATGTGTTATATGACAAATAGAACAACATCTCAAATACTGAATATTTGAAATAGACTCATTTATATGGGGGTTTTCTTGGTTTCTTTTTTTTTTTTTCCTTTTTTGTTTAATTCCTGGTTTAAAATGCTGCCTCATTCACCTTTTCCTCAAGATGTGACTTTAGTTCATTCTTAAAGGCCTGTCATATCAGTTTCACTTTAAATGGGGTGTATATAATTTCTTTAAAGGGGAAAAAAAATCTGTTACTTTTGAAAACTATTTTTAATGTAACTTGGCTAAGCTGTAGGTTGAATGAATTAACGTATCTGTTAAAATCTAGTCAAAGTGCAAGATTTAATTTGGAGTGATTTCACTGACCTAAGAGGATTTTATATCCAATTTGGCATCTCTGGGGTCTTGCTATTATTGCCTGAGCTTTTAAAATACAAGAAGTAGGCTGGACTTTTGATACCCCTTATAATTAAATTTCATTGACATCTGTGATGTGATGCGACTGTTAATCTGTGCCCAGAACATGAAGATCTGAGGCCATGTCTCTCCCAAATCAATCTATAGCCTTTTCCTCATTTGTTGGGGGTTCTGGGTGGACACAACAGCAGCAACACAGAATTTTGCACTCAAAGGCTTTGGCTTCAAGAGCTCTGGCTGCTGCCTAATGCTGTCTGATGCTGTCTGAGCTGTGCTAGCACCAGAGACAATTAAGTTTTTTGCCATTCCTATTTGTACATTCCTGCTTATGTAGATGTGTCCAGGGCTGAAAGCTAAAATGCCAACATCTGTTATCACTTCTGTTTTGAGAAAAGAGGAAATTACTGTGAAGAAATTTGGTGACCTGTTGGAGGAGTGGCTTTAAACAAGGTGTAATGTTAATTCTGCAGTGCTTTTTTATTTTTCTTTGAAAGTTGTTGCCAAAAAGTTTTGTTCTTTTTAATGTAAACTCTCATAAATTCAAAGAATGTTAATTAAATCAGTTTCAGGACTCCTCTGAAAGTTGAGTCCAAGAAATCAGTTGTATGTAAAAATCTTAGTAGTGATTTTTCTTTTTTTTTGAACAGTATATCAATAGGGGTGTTTTGAAGGAGTGGCTGTAAAGTGCGATTTAACATGAATGTATCCTAATCTCTAAAAGTAACTCATGTATCCTGTACTCAAATGTAGTAAACTAATGGAAAGCTTTTGTGCAGAGGTGCACTTAGCCTGGGTATTTTACGTCATCAAGATATTTGGGGATTAGCTTGGCAATACTAAGTAATAATGGAGAGCCGTCTTGATAGCTGTATTATAGTATAAAATCTGACCTTACAGTCTACAAATACGGTTTTGGGAAGAAAGTGATCAGCTCTGGTATAGATGCTCTTGCTGTTGAGTATATTACAGTGCATCAGTGTAAGTGAGCAGAAGAGAAATCTTTACATGTTTTATGTTGGGAGCATAGCTATGCTTTGGAATATATTCCAAAATTCATAAGCCAACATGAAATATTACATGTGCACACTATGTATAAAATAGTTGTATAACCCTGTGTTTCACTGGTCCATCATCTATGAGCTTTCCTTACCTGGTGGGATTCACTTAGTTACGGCCTATATGGGAAACAAAGACATTTTCTGCATTAGCCTCATTAGCAAATGCTAAGCACTTGTTTAAAGGAAAAGGCAGCTTTTGAAAGCCACCCAAAAGAAAACAGGACGGTCACAACAGAGTTCTAACAAGCTTGCAGGCTTTTGCAGCCATGTGTTGGTGATGCAGGTTGGTAGCGTATACTGGGTGGTAGCACAGCTATGAAGACCTAAAGAGAAGAGTAGATTCTCCAGCATGTTTATAATCAGTGCTGTGAGAAACAGCATGTTGTCATGTCATAGTGCTAAGCAAGATTTCAGCTGCTCTTTAGGTGGAAGCAGCTCTTTTTCACACAACCCCAGCAGAGGTTTGTGTGATAATCCTTTAACTGGCCAGGGCTTTTAGTTACTGACAGTTCAAGCCAGAAGCTTTTGCGTTTGACTGTCCAGGTGTAAAGTTTTCAGAACAGATGGGGCTTCATTTTTTAATGCAGTTTAGAATTTTTCTCATTCAGAATCGGCAGCAAGATAACAAGAGGTGCTTATGTTTGAATAACAACTAGCCTACAAAGCTTTTTCTTCAAACAAGGCCAAACTTTTCAGCTAAGTTTTTCTTATGTTGCTATATTGGTTTTGGTTGCTTATTTTTCTTTTAATGTAGTTGTACCTATTTATGGCTATATTTGTTCTGAAAAAAAGAAGTGTTCAGAAATCTCAGTTTCTGGTATGGTCTTAGTCAGTGAGAGACATACTGGCTATCATATAACTGTCAAATTTAAATTCCTGGGCTGATTCTCAGAAAACTTTCAGCTGGGTAGATATGTTCTTTGCAAGGAGGATATATAGCGTGATTTCTTTTATTCTTGTTCCTAGAAGTCAGATGAAGTGTGTTGAAAATAAGACTTGCACATTATGCTTATGTTGTGGTATTTACGGTGGAAAATGGAGAAAGTCCCTTATTTATTAAAATATCGGGATCATCATCTATCTCATGGCAAAATAATTTTCTCTCAAGTACATTCAAGAAAGAAAATATAATTTCTTTATATTACTTTTATTTTGCATTTGTTAATTTCTGATGGTATGATATCCATATTTTGATATATATTCATTGGCAAATATTTATGCTCCTCTGCAATATTACTACTCATGAAATGGAGAGATGAAATTTGGATTCAGTGTTTCTCAGTGCTATGGGATTGGTTTTGCTCATATTTTTTCAATGTGAATTTCTAGTTGAAATTTATTCCTTAATAAGGTATTATTTAAATTCTTATTTTAAAAGTGATAGGTGGAGTGGAGTCTTTTTTACTAATGACTTTCTGAATATGAAATGTAATAGTTTAGGAGTAGAACCTAGTTATATTCTTATGTGTAGTGGTATGTTGAAATTATTTTCAAAAATAGTTTCTTCTAAAACAGTGAAGGACTAATTAAACTCATGTTTGTGTGAGTTTTGGCTAAAGAGATCAGTTTACTGAATCCAAGTTAAATCAACAACATCTGTCCACACAGGGGATTGCATTTATACTGATTTTTAAAATTATATCATATAAGCATGTAATAGATTCAAATGCATGCATAAAATTTAAATTCATTGTTTGTTTATTCCCCTGTTCCAAATTGTATTATGAATAGGACACATTTGCTGTTGCTCAGGCAAAGCCTAATGGGAATTGTGTTGAGAAATTCTTTCTGTATTTTTCACAGTGGCTAGCTATGCAAGAAATGGTATTGACTCTTTTTATAGTGATGATACCATTTAGTGTGGCATCAGACAGTGAATTTTAAATCAGGCCTTCAGTTTGCCACGTATCTTTGTATTTGGTCTATTAATTTTAAAAGAGAAATTAAAATAAAACTAAACATGAAAATGAAAGTAATCAACTTTTTGTTTTATGGGAGGGTATCTGTGATGATTGTGTACATGGTTTTCAGGGCAGACTGAGTTTGGGATTTATCTTATTATTTCAGAGTAATAACGTTGCTTCCTGTACCAAAAAATAAGTATATAAATTAATCAACTGAGATAAGATAGGGTTACCCCGTCACCCACTTATTGTCATCTATGGGTGGTTCTAAAGTAATTTTAAGACTCTGTCACATGATTTGTAAATTCAGTGGTAAAATTCTTGGGAAGTGGGGAGTTACCTAATAAGCAGTTTTAAAGAGAAGTGGCTACCTCTTACTGACCCTGTTAGCAGAAGGATCTTTTTGCAGGATTGATCTTCCCTTCCTACGGTGACGACAGACTAGCTGCCTTGGTCACTATGGAAAGACATATCAAAGCCTTTACCTCCGTGGTGCAACTGCTGTGAGACTCAAAAACTTGCACTGTCTTTTCCTTAACTCCATATGTTAGAAGAGAGTTACATATCATGAAAAACTGCACTTGACACAAAAACTGTTTGTTTGTTTTCATCTGGACTGTCAAGGTACCTAAACTATTCCATTTAAACAGATGTGTTGCCAGGAAAATGTTTGTTGGTAAAACACAATCTTTCCTTAGGAGCACACCAGTTTTGAAAACATTTTGGTTTAGTCTCATCTCCACAATGGACTTGTGGTTTAAATCAGGGTGACATCTTTCTTCATTAAATTTCTGTTGAGAAGTGGTGTCTGGTGCTGCAAAATCTTTCAGTACACATCTTACGTTACCTCGTCAGCCACTAGGCTCATTAATATGGTCAGTTGTGCTTTCCCGTTGGGTGAATCAGGTTTTCATCCAGGATGAAGCCTGACTGCACAGCTGGTGTTCATAGGATGTGGTGAACGTTGGTTCAGCGCATGCTCCTTTCCTTACCTTTCTATATGCAGCAAAGCAACTCTAGTGGGAATTATTCATACCTGGAAAACCAAAGGCATTGTAGTGAATTCTCTTGTTTCAGATAGTGGGTAATTGTAGCGCAGAGATTTCATTCAAGAATTAGACATTTGGCACTTTAAGCCCAGAGCAGATATTTTCCTATGTAGAATTTGAAGTGCAATGGGTTTAGGCTAATGCAAAGGAGGGAGATTGTTTTAATATGCAACAATGGTTTTCAACATGGGAATATAGTTTCCTACTCATTATTTTCAGCTCTTGGAAGGGCTGCGTGTATCTGAGATTTTATTACAAAAGTTTTCATTACATTCTGTGACCTTCATTTTCTGAGATATGTAAAATAATATACAAATACATTTTTATAGGGTTTGATGCATCGATTTCTACATAGAAAACTTGCATTGCTATGTTTTGTGAATTAGCATAAATGTAGAAGTTAACCCTTCAAGTATGTCTGCTAATATTTCAAAGAAAAAATAATTTGGGAGAAATAATAGGTTGCTTTGCCAAATCTCATTTAAACACACGTTCTCTTTGCGCTTTGAATAAAATACCATAAACTTTTATATCTTCCAAGTTACGATCTTGCCCTCTCTACAGAGTTGATTAAACCTGTCGAATGGTTATACTCAATAGCATGAGCATAAAAAAAGAATAAGCAGCAATAGCTGTCTAGAACTAACTCCTTTTGCAGTCAATGAACATATCGAGAGTTTTATTCAGCGACAGACCTGCTTTAATTAAAAAAACCACATTTCAGATACCAGTAAAACTGGGTATTTGGTGGAATTTGAAAGAAGAGTAACAGAACGGAAAATTTCTCTCGTAGCAGCTAGTAAATCTTTGGTACCTACATAAGTATCTTAATATCATGTCTGACATTTATACCCTTGTCTTATTCAGAACCAGATTTATCTTATTTGCAGCTGAATATAGAAGTCCAATTACGATTACTTGGTGTTGTTAGCTAATTTGATTGGTTTTCTATCTTCCTTCAAAAAAGGAAGGACATTTAAAGATAATTTTCTCACAGCATATAGAGAAACATCCTCTCTCTAAAGAATACCGTCCACCATCAACAGCCAAAATGCTTTATTGGCAGAGTTCTCATTCATGTCAAAAAGTTCATTAATAATAACATGTAATGGATAGCAATTTAATGGAGACTGTTCTACTCTATCTGATCATATAGAAACCTTTTCAGTAGCAGGGAGAAGTGGGCAGTTTGTTTTGGACTGTGAGAACACTTAAGCAACTTAAATGTTACTGAACAATTTGTCTCAAATAACAACATCCAAGGCAACTTCAGGCATAGTTTAGTCAATTAGAATGAAGCTGTGTGCTTTGGCATTGTCAAAGATATAATTAACAACAGTGCAGATTTCTTTGTTCAGTTCTTTCCCTGTCTTGTTTCTTACTGCATTTGCACTTCATTTTAAGCAAGTCTGCTCTCATAGTCCCAAAACCATACTTTTAATTCCTTGGTGAAAATGTTATTTATCAGACTTCTGAGGTTACTTTCTTTAGGTCTCTGTATTACTTTTGAAGACTTTGAGTTAAAATCTTGCCTAAGCCTGATTATTTATCTTGTGAGACTTGTTCAAATAACACACAGAACTGTTTAGGAAAATAGGAACAGACTTCGAGTATTCTATTAATGTTTACTCCTTAGCGTATCAATTACACTGCTGAGCTTTAAAATAAGAATGGAGCTTAGTGAGCCAGGGTATGTAAATATGGGTGCCTTTTAAAAGAACCTTGTTGGGTGACCAAGTTAAATCTATGAAATCAGAAGCCTGTAAACTTTCCACAAAGACTGCTGAAAGAAATGAAGCAAAGCCAATGCATTTTTGAGGAATTTGTGATTATACAGAATAACCATGTAATCACAAATTGTCAAAAAGATTGTATAAGATGTGGGAACTAGCTAGCAGAGATAGCAAAAGTAATTAAAAACAAAAAAACCCTGAAAAACACACAAACAAAAAAAACCCTGAAACTTTTCCTTTTCTACTGCTACTGTTAAATCATAAGAACATGATAAATAATAATCCTTTTTACAAACATAATAAGCTTTTGCAATCTCTGAATTGCCATGTCAGGTGCAGAGCTTTCAGCAAGGCCCATTGCCTGCTGCTGATGCAGAGTCCAGACATGCTAGTGCTAAATGTTGGAGTTCTGCCTACAAAAACGGTGCCAAATTTAAAGTAATCTTTGAAGTCCAGTGATGAAGCTGATATTGCTTTGGCTAAAATTATCATTTAAAAGAGGAGAGTAATAGATAGACTCTGAAATGAATAAGGTCTGCCAAATTAGTTACTTGCGTATTGGATGCACGCATTTCAACAGTTATCATTATTATTTTAGATGAAACAAACTGATAAGATGAATTACAAAGAAACTCTTTAATTATGATATATTGATATGTATATTTATCTTAAAAAAAAAAAAAAAAGCTCATCTACATGATGATTAGGGAAATGAAAGGAAATGTCAACAGCAATCTGCGATTTGCTAGTGTGAAATGCAAGTACAGAAGCTATTTTCGTGCACCATAACAACACATGTCAGAAAGCAGGCCACATTTTCAACGCAGCAAAGTGGGTGAAAAATAATTCATACTGAGGATGTGAGACCCTTCTCGCTTCTGCCCCCTGTATTTTGCTAGATTAGCAGCTCAAATGGAAAAAGTGCTTTTGCTGGATTAAGGACCCCTGGAGATAGTACAGGAATCCAGAATTCGTGCTACAAGCTTTTTATCCTTTTTATCCTTTAAGTATTTTTCTCTCTACATATAATAAACTATGAAATAATGCTTTAACCTGTAAAACATCAAAACCCTCTAGGCTTCACTGTGTGCAGTTAACTGGGGTTGACTTAATTTGGGAACATTTCTGTCCTTTTTAAATGGCTGTGTTTTCTTTCTCATTCCCAGTTAAAGCTAGATTTTTATGCCTCTAAGAGGATTTGAAACAGGTTATGTCTGTTTCATGTCACATAATAACGAATGGTTCTTTATCCTCATTACTAAATTACACATTCACATAATATAGAGACAAAATTTTAATAGCCTGTAACATTTACATTTTCTTGAATTTATTCCATTGTTAAAAATAATTAAAAATAATGTAGTAATTATACAAACGAAGTATCAGTGAAACAGAATTCACTGTATTTAAATATTTCATTACATGATCCAGGACAGTGACTTCATTAAGCTGTGTATTATGGCATATGTAATATTATAAAACTAGAACTCCTTTTTATAAACCTTAAAATTTTATGGGCCGATTTATTTTTTAGTTGGTGAGTATAATTAAAAAGGTCAATTTGAAGAAAACCTAGACTTAAATGTGTTGGTTTAGACATTATATTAGCTAAAATATACTGTTAACTGTGAATTTCTCCTTGTTGGGTTTACAAAGTACGGAGTACTGCTTCTCCAGGTTTATTTACTGTCTGACTACTGAACAAGTAAAGCTTTTTCTTTGTTGTTCCTTCAAGAAGTCAAGAACCTCTTCTAATTTGTATGTCCCAAATTCCTTCCTGTTTTAGTAGCCTGTTTGTTGTATTGGAGTGTTTATGCAAATCCTAAAGCAAATTTCTGTCCTGTTCATGAGCTTTTTGCTCTTGCTTTCAAGTCTTGGGGAATCTGATCTTCACTTGCGTGAAATGTATTAAAAGAAAAGTTAAAATGAAATGTTTGTGTCGTCGTCAAAAATGAATTCCAAGTTACGTACCCAGCTATAAAATCGATGGTTGCACTGAGTAATTGCATATGCTCTTTAGTTCAAACGGAACAGTTCAATTTGCAAATATTACAAACGGCTAAGCAGTGGGTGACAAACATGTTACCACCAATATGGATACCCTTTCTATTCCATTAACTGATATCTCCTGTCTAAACTATGAGGCCTAATTTACAGATAATTGCTGTAGGAACAGTGAGAGAATAGCCAGCATAAAATCTGAATTCTGTTTTAAAGCATTTCCAGTGTTGTTACCAATATCTTCTAAAGAGAGGACAATATTGCCATCTGTTGTCAGTAAGGAGATTAGAGTCTTCGTAGGGTCTGTCAAAGCCCCACTTGGCAGCAAGTTGGGCATTGGTAAGGAATTTAGATTCCTAGAAAGAGATCTGCAGTGTATCTTGTTGAAAAACTTGTCTTTAAGGTTTTCAAAGCACCCTTATATTATCTCTTAGCAAATTTCCGTAACAGAATATATTGTCCATTGACCTCATTGTAAGAAATAGTTTCCTTTGGAAAAGGAAACCAGCAGGAGTGAAAGAAGAGATATTCTTTATACAAATAAGTACGAGAAAGAACAAGCCAAGTCTGTTTTCATACAGCTATGTTGTATCTGGTACCAACAGGAATCTCAGAATAAATTTAAGTAAGGAAATTTTTATAAGTTACTTAGAAAACTAAGTAAATTTGTTTCTGTTTGAACTAGTTCTAGAACATACTACTTTACTATAGTGCTGCAGTGGAAAAAGTGTGATTAATTCTTGTTACTTTAAAGTATGCTGAGACATTATCTTTCTGTTCTTCTTATTGAATTAAATAAATGAAATATTTGTATTATAGAATGAAATATTTGATTTTAAATCTTGAGGTGCACCATGAGAGTAAAATACTTCAATCACAATAAGTCTGAAAGTTACGTCTGAGTATGACTAGGGAATAACCACTGAGCCTGAGGATTGAGAGCCTTTGCACAGTTAAAAAAAAAAAAAATCTGTTTCCGTAATGAATACATAGCATAGTGTCCCCCTGATGCTTGTCTTCATGTGGTATGAGGTGTGTAACCCCAAGTCTACTCACTTAGTCTTTCTGTCTCTTCCCAAGTTCTGTGGAGTGACAAAAAAGGGCAGCTGCCGGCTGGATAATACCATCCAGATTATGAATACCAGATATGTAATACCTGAATTCAGCTATTGAATAAACTTGTCATCGGAGGTGTAAATAGATAAAAGAAATGTGAATGCTTTTAAGAGCAAGCAGTTTAGAAAACCAGCCAGTAGCCTGGAAATCTTCCACAAAAGATCCTGACTACTAAACCAGAATGATGTAATGGTCTATATTGCTTACAAGAGCTCTCACAATAGAAAAAAATAGAAAAATCAATACACTTTTTCAGGAGAGTCAAAGCTTGAAATATTTCATTTCAGTGAACAGTGGTAGGTTTTTTTTTTTAAAGAAAGAAGCAATTTCTCATGCCTGGACTGAATAAGTCTCGTTTGTTTGTGTTTCACTGAAAAAGATTAAAAATGCTGAACTGGGTAGTTTAATGCAGATGCAAGTGGTAGAAAGGAGCTACAAATCTGCATTAATGTTGTGTATGAATCCAGAATAGGTTTCACAGCTTCCAAGTGGCTGAAGAAGGGGTAGATTCACAAGGAAAGAATAATAATAATGATAATAAAATGACAACGAATACCATAATGACTCTTAGTAAGGCTGTAAATGTGAATTGTACTTTATAAATGCTGCAGTACATGATAACACATTTCTACAACATTAATGTATGTCAGCCAGGAAGAGGATGTTGCAGCTGGAAAGGTGGACAAAAAAGTAGATGATCAAGATTTGGTTTGGCATTTATTTAACTTTAATTTATTCATTATGGTTCTATTCTTTCTTCTGGTTTAATTCTTACTTATTAGAAAGAAGCTTTAAATTTAAGCTCTTAAACAAAGCATTTGTTTCCCCAGCGAGATCTCTACTATGAAGTAGACACATTTATGTTGTACATATCAATTTTATCCACTCATAATCGAACCCTGTCAAAGTGAGTGTGCTTTTGCAGACTCGTGAGGCCAGAAAGGTGGTTGTTTCATTGTTTAAGGAAAAAGAAACCAAGAAATAAGAAACCTTACAGCCCTCTACAGTGTGAAATTTTCAATTAAAAAATATATTTACTATCTCCCTGTCACCCAACTAAGCACCTGTATGTTCATAATAGTATGCATATCTTCTTGAATAGTGAGAAGCGATGAGCGACTGCAAAGTTACTTCTTGAGAGAGGGAGCCCAGTGCTGCTGCTGACACTCTTCTTGCCAGGACAGGAGTTGATCTGAGATATGGCTATGCTCTAATTACTGAAGTGTCGTGCTCTGCTGGAGTATCTGCTGAATTCCTTCTTTTCAGCCCCTTCTCTAACCTACATAAGGACGTGTAATTTGAAGGAGGTTCAGAGCTAACAGTCTCTGTATAGTCAGTAACAGGAAATGTTCAATATAAAACAGGGAAACTCAGTTAAAGAGGTTTTAGGAATGGGACAAGTTCTTCTCTGAAACACAATGTAGAACAGGTTCACATTGGCCTTAGTGAAGGGAAGACTGTCTGTCCTCATTTGTACACATTTCTGCTCTAAGCTAATGCACAAAGGTTAAGAATCAGAGCCAGTCTCTGTAGCCACCCCACTCTCTTGTAACTCTCTGCATCCGTGTTTGCAGTCGCAAGGACACACCTCTTTGTCTTTCCATGTGTCAGATTTTGTCCTGCTTAGATAGCCATAGGGCGCACGTATATAATAATGATTTTATGTTAGCTGTTGACCTTGGGTTTGTCAGTAAATGTCCCCATATTTGGGTCATTCTGTCCTCAGGGCTCCGGTCTGCAGTTCTGACATTTACTGCATGGCACAAGTAATTAGAAAGTCCGGAGAAATATCTGGGTAGGGAGGATATATAATTCTGAAATCTGGAAGGATTAAAAAATGTCAGCTTCCACCTATGAGGAAAGAAAATGTGCCAGAGCCACTTTCAGAAATCCTGGAAGTTCTGAAGGCTGTGGCCGGTGTGTGCAGGAGGCTGTTAGAAAGAAATTCAGGGACCGGGATCAGTAAACTTGGAAAACTGAAATGGTTTAAGAAGAAAATAACACTGAAAACGTTCAAAAAAGGACAAGAAAATTTAGAGAATAAATCTCAAACATTTCTGACCACTTGTTTCTCTCTTTGAACATCTTATTGTGAAACAATTTTGAAGGTCAAATATATAGTGATAATGTATCTGATGCCAGAGGCAAAGCATTATGATGCTTGTTTGTTTATTGGTGAGGAAAGCTTGTACATATAAATTGAGACCTCTTAATTTATTCACAGAAGCTGTCTACCCAAGTGACACAGTTTTAACATCTTGTAAATGCAACATGATGGATAAAAATATTGAGCAGACATGCCAAACTGTAAAAATAGGAAATAGATTTTTCAGTGCAGTTGCAATATTGATGTAGGATTAAGGGAACAGGAGTACAGTAAGGATTTACGGAGCAGAGCTGTAGATGGAAAGAGGGCTTTGTGGGCACCTTCTGATGAAAAAGACACATTCATTTCAGCATTGAGGAAGCTTTCTGCCACCAGGGAATAAGGGAGACATGTCTTTCATTGTATTAGTAGTAAAAGTAGAGAGTCCAGCAATGTTAAAGCAAAGCACAGGGAGGCACATTATCATCATCATCATTATTACTAAAAAATCTGAATTATCTCAGAATTATGGAAGAAGTGTGACTGCCACGAGGTGGATGGGCCAGCCAGACCTCCTCACAGTAAAGTTTGTGTGTGTTGGGAGAAGAGTCAGGAGTTATCCAAAAGTTCAAAGTATACTGGCAAAAAAGTTGCAATGCACTAAGTGACTTAGTTTAAGAGACACCCTCTCCTCTGCGGAGTTCGTAGTTTAAACAGATAAGACAGACTTCCCAGCTGGGAGAAGGATCATTTGTGACTCCCACTTTGCATCTAGGGAACTGAAGCACAGAGAGCTCTGATTCAGATGAGCTGTGATAGGAACATGGTTAAATACTGAAATCAGTGAACTCTCACCATTGCTCTGTTTCTTTATACTGTATGGCAGATGAAAAACACTATTCAAATATCCCATCTAGAGAAGTGAGATAGAGAAATAGTTTTGGAAATTACTTGTTATAAGTCTCTGATGGCGTGGACAAGTTACAGAAATGGATTTTGATTTGGAAGACATTTATGTAAATGCTTAAAAAAATAAACACATTTTTAACTGCTTTACTCTTTCAACACTGGCATCAGGTAAGTTGTGAATTTGTGCAGCTCGCAAAAGATGACTAGATCATTATTTTAAGATCGAAGGCACTATATCCAGCTATCCCAGAGCTTTGACTGTATTGTCATCTTTCCTGTTTTTCTTCTGTAAAAAAAAAAAAAAAAAAAAAAAAATTAAAAAATCAAGTATTTGAATATAAGCTCTAGTCTTAAAAAAAGCTACACATTATTCTGATATAAATTACATTATTTATTTATTTCATATTACCTAGAATACCTGATATTCGAAGTGAAAATGTGGCAATGTTTTATAAAAGGTTTTCTACAGTGTTTAAATGATGCAAATCATGATATCTCAATGATTAGATTATTCATTATTCATAGCACAGTCCAAATATGTTATTCATTAAGATATTACTAAAAACAGGGAAAAACAGGCTTTGAAAATCAAGCTTTATATCTACATCAATGTTAGGCATTTAAATACGTACCCTTATTTGCCTGCAGGTCAATTATTCTGACTTGCAATGTATGGAAGCTTGATTTTTCTTTTTTTCTTTTTTTCTTTTTTTTTTTTTTTTTTGGTGACAACTGGTTAAGTGAAAACGAAATATCTAAAATCACATGAGGTGCTTTCTTGTAATAGGACAGTTTCTCTGTAATCCTAGACAGTACTCACCATTTTTTTCCCCCAAGCTCTTATTCAGCCAAACCAGAAAATCCATCTCACGTTCTGCGTATGGAGAAGGTGTCTCACCTACATGAGAAGAATGACCACTCTGAGCAGATGATTCTCTGCCATTTCTGAAATTTCAGAAAGCAATTCATCAGGCCCAGCTACAAGGAAAATGTGTTTTTGCATATACTGAAATAAACAGGATTAGGAGCTGAATATTAAAGATATTTAATGAAATGGCTTTCCTTAAACTACTTAAACAGTTAGGTGTGAAGCTTCAGTATTTTTAGTTTATTGTTCACTGTGCCATCTATTCTCTTGAAATGTGGCTAAGTTGTTTAATCCCTTAGGGGTCATGAAGATGAATTAATTAACACTAGTTAAGCAGGTTGAGATATCAGCATAAAAGACACTGTAAAAGTGAAGTTATACATATTGCTGTAAAATTACATAGGCTGTAAGGTGAAACTTTTATTGGACAGTATATTGCCCCATGAACTTTCCATTTTAGCTGTCACTAAGGAGTTGTTTTCAGTAGGTCATTATACACCAACATGTGTGAGCTCTGAGGAAAGCATAAAAGCACATCTTTGCAATTCAAATGAAGAGTAACCTATTTATAATTTCATTATTATTTTATGACTGTGTGACTTCTGCTATTTGTAAATGTCAAATACAAAAAAGAGTGCTTCAATCCAACCTTCCCATCAGAATAAAAGCTTTATTTCCACTGTCTTTAAGGAAATACTTCATGTCTCAGAGCAAAATATGTTAGACTTAGCTCAACAGAGAATCATTTTGATGTGAATGGGGATGGGGAAGGATGGCATTTTTCTTTTAAAGCTAATTTCATACACACAGGACATACAAGTACACCATATTTCCAACTGAGCTTAATCAGTCACTTCAACCATCCAGTGGTCTTATTCTCCATCTGTTCATTTTCTCCCGCTCTCTTCTGCAAGTAGGCAATTCATGCAACACAGACTGTATAAGACTCTAGAGAAGGAAAACAGATTTCTGTATCTCAACCTATTATATATACATCCCATCATCACTATATTTATTCTTTTTGGGGGGATCATTAAAACTAATTGAAAGAAAAATAAAGGAGCTCTTCCCATAAAGCCATCACCAATGCCAGGAAGAATGTTACAATACTGGAGAGAATGCTTATTATGCTGAAAATATTGTAAACAAACTAGCTTTTTCTAAATTTGTGTGCATTTAACCCAAACATAAAACAAAAATGTAGGGACAAAGAAAGGGCTTAATTTACTGCCTTGAGGCAGCAAATTAAAAGGTGGAATTAGGGGGTAGAAAAGTAATAAAATGTAATAAAAGTGTGTTTGCCTCCTATGAGGTCTTCTCAGTAACGGAAGCTCATTGATGTAATCATCTAGGTTACTGTGTGGAAATATTTTACTTGTTAAGATAGTTGTATTGTGAACAGGTTTTCCCAGACTTTTCAGGCCCGGATTCACCAGCGGTACTTGCAGGGGTTGATTTGCCTCCCCAGACTACTTCTGTTAGTCTGGGGAGCGGGATCTCCCGGTGCTCCTTGCAGCTGTGGCTGCGCTCGGTTAGAAAGGGCTGGATCTGCTCCTGCGTGGGAACAGTTCCTTCATCTCACACAGATGCTTCCATAGGGAAAAACAGTCTCCTTAAGGATATATTTGGCCCTAGATACTATAAACAAGAGTTCAGGTGAGGATATTTGGTAGTTTTAAAAGGACTTCTCGCTGTTTCAGTGGGTTCTTGTTATTTCTGATGATACTTGACAAAAAGTATTCCCTGAAGATTTTTTCAAACTAGAATGAAATGTTTCCTGTCAGAGAGTGCTAACTGGATGAAATTGAACTGTTTTGAGGGATCATGTTTATTTTCATATTTTTCGTCATGAAGCACTGTTGAAACATATTAGATTACTACTTTTCATTGTCAGTTTGACCATTCCATTGTATAACTGGAGGGGAAAATAAGGGATGTGTTTTCAATGTGTGAAAAATAAAGCACATCAACAAGGTCGTTTGTATATTCCCTGAAAAAAAGTTGCTTGGAGTTTCCATTTTTGTAGAAAGTTTCAGCCTATTCTTCCACTTATTGGGGGACAGGAGGAGGGGTAGGGAACAAATGGGAATACTAAATTGTTACCAGTTTGTTAGCTGCATTTATTCCACCAGGTATTTCAGCATTTCATTGCAAGACGAGTAGAATACACTTCACTGAACTGTCATAAAGTTATTACAAGTAGCTCACTTCTGGTCAGCTAAAAACATCAGGGCTTTCCATATGGGCTCCTAAATGTATTGCAAGCTTAAATTCCTAGTAGTGAGAACTTATCTGTGAAAGAGTAAAATTTTTTATATTTCCATGTAGATGTCACTCAAAAGACATTAGTTGGAGAAATAGTTCACAGTTGATAATGAGATCTTAAGAAGTCTTACCTGGACATAATACGTTATCTACTAGGAAAGTATGTCTAAAACCTGATTAAATAGTTTTGGGTTGTGTTTTGGGTTGTGGTTTTTGTGTGTGTCTGTTGCTTTTTTGCTTTGTGTTTTTTGGTTTTGTTTGTTTTGGTTTGGGGTTTTTTTGGTGTGGTGTTTTTTGCTGTTGTTTGGGGTTTGTTTTGGTTTTTGTCTGGTTTTGGTTTTGTTTGGTTTTTGGTTTTGTTTGGTTTTGCTTTTTGTTTCATTTTTTCTTAGAGTAATGCTGTTATCAATAAGATTAGAAAAATGCAAAGGAAACTAGCTTTTAGAGAAGGGTTGAATCTTGAAATAATAGACAGCAACAGGTTAATTCTTTTCTCCCAGTATAGTGCTCATCTATATATAATTTAAAATTGATTTTGTTTTTTCTACTTTTTATTTACTTCAGTATGTTATAGAGTTGGCATGGCAGTTGTGTAAAGTCAGTCACAGGCTGTTTAGTATTCATCAGCATCGCCCAGTCTGCTACCTCGGCTTCTAACAGAAAATGAAGGCTAGAATTGTCCTGTATAATCAATTACGTTTTCAAGATTTATTTTTGGATGGGAGTTATATTGCACGGGGAGTTGAAGGTAGAGGAGGTTATAATACAATCTGACTTCAATCATCTTAAATAGGGAGCAAACAAAGTTGTCAGTATTTAATTCTCTTAAAGGCAGCAGTTTGTGGGAATGACAGGAACAGTTCTTTTGCTAGTACTAGAGCAATGACACACTTCTAATTTTACATTTTTTGCATGCTACGTTTCTGTAACTGATGCTTGCTTACAGCTGCAGCAGGAGCAGTAAATAATTATCTGGCTAGAACTGGCTTATCATTTTGGGCAGGCAGGCTCCAGCAGGTACTAAATAAACACCAGCTCAGTCATTTGCATTGGGTTGAGCTAACAGCCCTGGAAGAAGACTTTCTGCATCACTACAAGGCTGTTAATCAGTTACTTTCCTTACTAGTTCTGAATGCTAAAAGTGATTTTCTGGTAGGCTTTTAATGTACTGACTTTTTTCATCTACCAACGTAAGCTAGTGATGCAAATTGTAGGCAAAGTGTATGAACTTCCTACGTTGAGAGGCTGATTTTGTAAAACATTATGGAGCATAACTCAACATGGCTGGACCACTTTGGAATCATGGTAATGGGAAGGGTAGTGAGTACCACAAATGCAGGAACTGGATCTTTTCCCTTGCAAAGCCTGAGGGTCCTCACATCTCTTCACAGCTTGTGCCTGGGGAGATGAGGAAGTGAGCAGAGAAAGGGCTATTCAGAAATAGAGTTTTTTGGAGACAAAGCATATGTGATTAGAGAACAGAAAAACTTCTCCTACTGGTTTGCACAAGTGGCTTTTTTCCACTGATCGAGTAGAAAGTAATTTGTAATCTAAAATTTGCCAAATGAATGGAATTCTGCAAGTTATGTGTGAGGATCAGATCTGAAACTTCTCCTCTTGGTAGTGTTATTAATACATTTCAGTTGAGGAAGGCTACATCTGAAGATGCTTAAGCTAGCATTCTTAGTCACATCAAAAATCCTTTTACCTAAAATTTCAGTTTTTATTGACTCCTTGGGCCTAATTCTGAGTTTATCTGAACCTATGCCAACCATAACTAACTAAGGAAATCGGGTATTTCAGAATTCTCTCTGTATTTATGGATATAAAATTGAGTTGAAGCAACACTTTCCAGATCAATGAAAATATTTTAGCTATGGTCTTTTGATTCCAGCCATTTGACATCAAACAGAACATTTAAAGGAGACTTATTCTGAAACAGAAGCCATTGATGCAAGAGGCTGGAATTCTGGAACACTTTATGTTTTGAGGGCAGAAGCACATGGCTTTGTTTCATTATAATCTGATCTCAGCGTAATGACCCTCTTCACATTAGTAGTGTGAGGGACCTTGATATAAACAAGAGTTACACCACGTGTTTGAACCCACTTTGTTTCAATCATGGTTGTCCCTTTCGCTAACTATAAATATATAGGTGGAGAGAAGGAAAAGTGGAAGTGTGTGGTTAGTTTTCTGATAAATTGTTTTCAATGTATATCCATGATGTTAGGGAAGTGACTTCCTAGATGAAGGGAACTAGGTGAAATATATATAGTTATGTTTCTCTGCCGAAATGGAAGATAAACTCTTGACACAAAGCTCATGTAAATCAACGTGGACCTTTCCTTAAACTTCTGTTGGCACTGCATCAGGTCCTGGAAGCAGATCTAGAGCATAGAGTTGGAAGCTATTCTAGTCGAAATGAATGATAATCAGTCAAACCACTTACAACACTGTGAATTATGCTGACACCAATAATTGCTTTTCCAAAATTTAACATGCTTCTAGTTTATGTCACTATAAATCTTTAGTGAGAAGAATGCTTTTTTTTTTTCCTGAGAATGTCCCATTCTGTATTCCAAATGTCTTTATCTCTCAACATAAATGGTGAATTAAACTTTAGTTATTCAAATCAGATATATTTGCTGGTTATTGATGGATTATATTTTAGATAAATATAATTTCTGATATTTGTTTTGGTTTTGTTTGGGTTTTTTAATAAAGACATCTTTAGATACTATCATCTCTTCCACTTGCTATCAGGTAGCCTCAGTAGCTATTATTTCTTATCAAATCAGGCAGGCATGGGAAGCAAACTGATTAAGTTTGGCATGTTGCCCACAAAAAAGCATTGCTGCGTAAATCCCTCTATTGCATTTATCCTTTTCAGTGTATATATAATTTTATGAAAAAGCTTTGCCTCAAGGGCTTCAACACAGCATTTTGGATGCAAAATACAAAGCAAACAACAAAAGAAGCAGCTGATGTGCTATTGGAACTTTCCACTGATGACTGAATCTGATTCTAGCTACCTCCTAGGTTGGTGCTCAATATTTTTTAAACTCAGCTTGTGATTTTGTAATGGTATTGACCTCTAGAGCTCAGAAAGAACTCCATTGGCTTATAATTTATCCAGTTTTTCTTTATCAGAATGTCTTTGTGCAGACTTATACTGATCCTACATGTGAATACTCCCATTGATTTCAGTGGACTTGCTTGCATGAGTAGGTTCCTCACAGTGACCTCGTATGTACAAGGTTTAGGAAATAAAATGCAGGAAAAATGAGTGTGCATGTGTAACACAATACAATTCTGATTTACCAAAACACATAAGCATTTGTTTAATAATCGTCTTCTATAAATGCAGCTAAATTTTAGAGAAGAGAAATGTGGCATTAGTGGATATTTAATAAAATAGAAAGCTCAATTTTCTTTTTTCCAAAATACTGTTGATATCAGTCATACCACTGAAGATTGCTTTTCTCAGTAACTGTTTACAGTGCATAAAAGAACAATTAATAATTAGCAGGCTGTCATGTAAAGAAACAGGACAAATCAGTGTTTAATGGTGCATGCTGAATGTTCAAGTTCCCTTTTCAGGTTAAATATTTAAAATAATGGGGTAGCAATCTCCTTTACTTAGCACAAAAGCAATAAAGGAGTGGCTACTATGGTAACAAGATTAAGGAAAGAAAAGAATTAATATAGAACACATAGAGAAGAGCTTGGGATGTAGAGCAACCTATTTGCTGCAGATAATTAAATTTTTCAGAGAAACTTGGATAATTCCTTAACTATGAAACTATTTAGTGAAGAGAGAAACTGCCTAGACTAAGATGAAGGACCAAAGTAGGAGATAACGTAACTTTTTGTCCTGTAACATTAAAGCTGGATGTAGCCATGTTATTAGTTTATTTTTGAAACATAATTTACATAAGTAGTTGGATTCACGTGGCTTTGATATGTTAATGACAGCTCTGACGAAGACCCTGTAGAAATCAAGTAGGGGAACTGGACGTGCTTAGACAGAGCCCTGGTGTTTGGAGAAAAAGCACGCAAAGCAATTTCACTGTTGAGCTGATAGGAAGATGCTTATAATGAGAAATAACTTATAAGCAAGGCAGTATAGTATTGTATATTTAACGCATAATATCTGTGTCTAGACAGTTTATGAAAACACACACCCCTTTTTGGACCCCTGTGTGAATGAATTACAATGTTAGTATAGAACTGGAAGTAAAAACTGCTACTGACTTTCTTCTCAGCTCTAGATACTGTCACAGGATCAACAGCATATACTCAACGATAGTTTTGTTCCCAATTGCATCAACAGAATTACTCTGTAAGCCCCAGCTCACTGGAGAAGTTACTCCTCACATCTTATTTTCAAAATTGTTCAAGCTTATAGTGACTTCTGTAAAATTTTGTATTACGTTACTTTTCTCTGTTTCAGAAGAAAGCGCAAGTCAAATTGTTAGAGATACAATTATGTACTTGTTCAGAAAATATTAAGAAGTAATCCACACTTTTTATTTTATGTGAAGGTTCTCTGTACAGTAGAAAAGATTTTACCTTCAGTGAGGCAAGAGAAGGATAGAGATACTTGTTGCAGGAATGTAGAGTTATTCCTAAAAAAAAAAATTTAAAAATTAAAAAATGAAAGCCCTTCAACCCAGTATTATCCTAAGCCTACTTCAGTGTTACAGGTCTTGAAATATTTTTGTTGGGGAGAGAAAATAGAAATACCACTATTTTCAAAAGGTGTGTTTTGCAATATCTATGTTCTGCTAGACATTAAGAGATCAGTTCTGAAGGAAAATTCTTTAGATTTTTCAGAAATTAGAGAATTCTGGACAGTTGATGTCGAGTTGCCAATTTCAGGTTATGTGGATTTTTTTCCAAATGTATATCTGGTCATAAATTATTTTTCAGATACACCTCAGAAAAGTCTCATTTCCTATCACTTCTACACTCTGCTTTTCTTCTTATTTTTACTTAAATATTATTTCTCCATATGACATCCAAAGCCTAAAATTCCACTAAAAATGTAAATACAATGAGGAGAGATCCAACCTCTGTAATAGCTTTTTAAAGGCAAAGTCGTGTGTTCTAGCTTTTTGAATCACTGCAGCAAAAAAAGAGAAACTACCACTCTTGCCATGCTGTCTGAGCTGTTGAGAACAGGGTCTCTCACTATTGGAAAAGTTTGTAGGATTATCCATGAAAGATTCTCAAATTTGAAATTTGCTTGCTTTTTGGTTCATTAAAGTGTCAAATAGTGACCATCAGATCTTATGTGTCTTCACAGGCTTTTCCCAAAAGGGTATAATGTTTTTCTTGGTTCTGATGTTCACATAATTTGCGTTTACGTTAATTGCCCTCTATGAGAAGTGGAAAAGCAGCAGTAGTGAATGTAGGGCAGTTTGTGCTGTCATGGTGATTTGTTTCTGGGTTTCTGTTTGTATTTTCGTGTTTTCTGTAATTGAGCGAGATAAATATTGTCCTTTTAAAATGCCAAGAATAAATGAGTGCAAAATAGAATGCATGCTCATATGAATTATTGAAGTCATTTCAGATCTGTACCATTGAAGGCAGAAGGATTTTTACAATAAACAGCCAAGCCTGTATATCAATATTTAATTGGTAGGTGGTACTCCTAGAAACGAGCCTAAAATTTCCTGCCTGACCTGGAAGGATTCTGGGGACATGAAGGCTGCTGCCAGTCAGGCTCTGACTTTGTAATAAGGCACCTAAACTAAGTGCTGTATTTTTCAAAAGTGTTTTGCATCTAAAACTATGAAGTTGCTTGTAGTTAAATTTGTAACATAAATTTGGCAATTTCATTTTTTCATTCTAAGATTATCAATAAGATAAGGTTTGGTTCATTGTTTCCAAAAACATTTAAAAAGTTTTAGAAAAATTAAAACTTGAAAAGTTGGCTAGGTCCAAAGAGATTATTTCAATACTGGACTACAGAAAAAATACTTTAGAATATATTTATGGTCCCAGTACCTGTATTACAGTGAAAGAACAATGTAAGTGCTGTTGCACTGCAGCTTTTGGGATCTGTCTGCATTTTTCCCCCGGATGAGGCTAGAGCCATTTTGTCAGCTACAGATTCTGAAGCTGACCCCAAGTCTGAGCTTAATCTCAGCATTTTACAAACACAGACCCTGCCCTTGCTCTGAATTTTAAATACAGCTCACTGCTTTTGATGCTGTTATTCCTGCTCCACACTAATGAAGGATTCAAGCCATAAGCATCTGTATTTGCAAAGCAGCATAAGTGATAAGATATAATGGCAGATATGTTGTTTTTCTGGCTCTTTTAAGGAAAGCCTCACAACAGCTTGTGTAGACCAGTTAACGTGGCTCATTAGTGCCTAAAGTACATGGTAAATAATGCAAGTTAGTGAGATGAAGTGTGTGCTGGGTTTGGGACCTCAGCTGGATTGTTGTTTTGAAGCAGAAAGTGATAGTTATCCTGAAAGATGAAAGGAGTTCTAGCAGTGTGGAATCCATTTGAATCTGAATTCTATACAGCAACCCTGAACAGCAATTGGTCCAGTCTTTCTGGCCTTGAAACTTTGATGTATCCTTAGGGGGAGAACAAAGTGTTTGCTTTCAATTATACAACATTGCTGGATAGCCATATGTGGGTTGAGTAATTGGCTGTTTAATCTATCCTTTAACATTTGGCAATAAACAGGCTTTTTTCTTTCAGTAGAGATCCATTTCACAGAAGACGAGGAGATCAAAGGATGGTAATTTTAAGCTAGGTAACATCCATAAGTTCTTAGATCAGATTGCTCATTACACATATCATCTTTCTGACTGTTGTTTAGTATTTATTGTCAGTTGTTCTCATTGCCAGGCCCTTGAATGCCTTATAGTACAGGTGTGCTGTTATGATACAGTCTTTAAAGTTGGTTTCCAACATTAAAATGCAACATCTATGAGAAACGGCTATGAGAAACGGAACAAGTGCTTATTTCATTTCCATGTGGGCTGCTGTGGAAATATAAACTATGCAAAATAGGAAGTACTTAGTGGATTTGCAAAGATATAGGAACCAGTTGTACTGTCGGTAGATCTACTGTTGCTCTTGCCTTAATACATGTGTAACAAAGGGTGAGCAAGACTGGGGACTGCATGGTTGGCTCTGTAGTCAACAGCTGTCTAATAACCTGAAAATGTGCAAAAGGGCTCAAAATGTTAGTTTTGGGTTAGTGCCGCAATGATCACTACCGAGCAACTTGGCTTCTTTTCTTGCCAATGCCAAGATAATTTGTTTTGAGAGTCAAAATGAGAATATGTATTTCAAACAGGGCTGCTCGTATCCAAGTCATAACCATGCAGATTAACCTGTCGTGAAACATGAAAAAGAATCTACTGTAATCTCAAAACATCACCTGTTTCTGGAGTAAATGCTTTTAAAGAAAAGTCTCCAAATACATATGAAGCAGTTAACACTATGTAAACTTCAAATGATAGACAACTAAGTTTTACATGAGCTTCCAATTGGGTGATAGCTCCATTTGCATATGTTGTCTCTAAGTGTCAACTTTGGTGTTCTATGGCAAAATTAAAAATACTGTTCCTGATTTGGAACAGTCAAATGACGCTTGGCTTTGGAGGAGAACCTGAAAGGATAGAAAAGAGATGAATTTGCAGAAATTAGGGAAGGAAAGAAGCCCTGGGTACTTTTGACTCCTCTGATATAAACGGTGAATGAACAATAGGAGCTACCAGGGGGGAACATGGATGCCTCAAGGCTGCCTGTGCAGGAGTGCAATTGCTTAGAAAACTTGCTTTTTATATGCAGTTTTATTTTTAAAATAAACTGAGCAATAGATTTCCTTCTTTTTCTTGTTGATGAGTTGTCAGCTACAACAGAATAATGTTTCTATAAAGCCTGGATTATATTTATTTTTCTTGAGTAGAATATGCAGAGGCAGGGAAATCCTGCTCCTTTGGGTAACTCAGGTCACTGGAATTGTTCTGCCTTTGTATCTTTTGCTATCTTGTTCTTCTGTGCTAGCTTTAAATAAGTGTGGTGGGGTGTGGGTTTTGGGGGAGTTTTTTGGGGGTTTTTTTGAGGCTATATTCTCCTTACACACGTATTGTGGTTGTGTAACCCAGGTCCAGGGACAAGAGATTTTTCCTTATTTATACCACTCTGTGCTGCAGATGCTTTCTGCTCCTACCAGTTTGGGAAAAAATCAAGAGCAGTGCTGTGGCAGTGCTTTATAGGATTATGGAATTGTTTAGGTCGGAAAAGATCCTTAATATAATTGAGTCCAACCATTGACCTAACACTACCAGGTCCACCACTAAACCATGTCCCTAAGCACCAAATCTACCTGTCTTTTAAAGCACCTTCAGGGATAGTGGCTCAACCACCTCCCTGGGCAGCCTGTTCCAATGCCTGACAACCTTTTCCGGGAAGAATTTTTTCCTGACATCCTAACATCCTCCCCTGGAGCAATGTGAAGCCATTTCCTGTCATCCTATCACTTTTTATTCAGGAGAGTATTTTACCCTCTGACAGTGGTACATAACAAAATCTGAAAAACTTGCAAGCCCTATACAAAACCTGGGTAGAAAATATACCCAGTAGAAAAGTTTCACACCAAACTTAGGGAATATTGGCTGCCAGGGCTAGTGGGAGTAGGTGAGTCACTGCTGTTATGTGGTATTGTAATAGCTATTTTTGTAATCTCAGTCAACTCACAGCACAACTAGAGTAACGTCCCTGAAAACAGTAGTCTTTATTTACTCAAATTCCTATCCCGATGTGGGAAAGGTCATTCCACTTTTATTCTTTTTGAAGACGTCATAGACTTTCTCATTATTCATGTAAATGTCTATATGCTGATTAACCTCTTAGCCATTTTGATTTGCAGAAATTGACTATATAATGAGCACAATACCAATAACTTAGGTTCATGTTTTCTCATATTTTATTTACCACGTCCCGGCTTTTTCGGTAAGGAGAGTACAGTACAATTTCCTCCTGTTATTTATAGTTACATGTAAGATTTTCCCAGACAGTCTTAAACTTTCCACTGTCAACTTATAAAGTTCTTCCAAGTTCCAAATACTATTGGCTAATATCAGTTCAGAACTGGGCAATTTGCTGTTAAATCTGTGGGATTTTTTCTCCTTAGTATCCAGCAATAGTTATTGGAGCAGTATTAAAAGTTGAAGAAATATTTCTGGAGCAGCATTTTATTTGACCCTAACCTTCATTTGTAGTTACATTAAATCTTCCTAGCTGAAGTAGTATGTGTAGGTATATATATATTGTATTTTCATTTAAAAAATTAAATAGAGTTGTTCCTGTGGGAGAGCAATGTGGCAGTTGACACAGCATGGGCTCTGAAAAGAAGCACTTAGATAAGTGCTGCCATAGTTAATTTTTTTTCATGCCTCAGCTGGTATCCAATTCTAAATGCTGGCAGAATAGATGCTTTCGACAATTTAATAAGTGCAATAAATTCTAATATTTACAATGGTATTGCTTGATTTGCTTGATTGATGAACACTGAAAATTTTCAACACTCGCTCTTCATCTTAAAAAAATTTGCTGAATGAATATGGTAAATAACTGTTTGCTTTTTTTCTGATGACCTAGGAAGTAAATGGCTGTAAGAGTTCTGTGGTGGTTTACTATGTTTTTGAACACTCTGGATTCACATGTGATTAGGTGTTTGTGTTATGAACATACTTTCCTCTGTATAAACATTTGCAAAAGATTACGTTTAAGTAAAATGAGCTTTTGATAACAATTGAGGTTCAAACTGTTCTCCAGGGATCACAAGCTGATGTGAGAAGCTGCTTGGTATCATTATTATAGGCATAATTCACAGCATCTGGTGGATGCTGTAGTTGATGTTAGACAATCAGAAACCAGCTTGATGGACAGGCAGTGCAGGATTGGGGAAATTCAGAGGTGCCTCACATGGGTGTCTGCTGGGTGGATGTGAAGAAAGCCGATGGGATATTGCCCTGGCACCAGTCAGCTGGGAAAGTGATTCAGGGGCAGCCTCAGTTAAGCCAGCTGAGTGCAGACGCTGAATACTTGCAGTGATGTGGCACTGTGCCTGAGCTAACAACCCCTGTCAGTGTGATTGTGGGTAAGATTTTATAGCTGTGAACCCTGCCCATGCAGTGAACGTGGTGGAATAGCCCTGGGGTAGTCACCGAACTGCTGACACTTCCCCTGCAGACCTTCCAAGTTACCTTTGCACTGCTCAGTGGGGAAGCGAGGTTGATACATGCTCTGATGGGCTCATGAGTTCATAAATTTGAGGGATGCGTTCTTGCTGCCATTTTAGCAAGCAATGAATGCAAAAATATTTCCTTTCCATGATGAATAACTTAACAAGAGAGGAAAGCAAGCAGGGGATGTAAAGCACGTGTTAATAGCTTCCTCAGAGTTGTCTTCTAACACTCTTGACACATTTAATATATTGACAGATATTAAAGAATATACCTTCAAAAGAAATGACTGTCTGGCTTCATTTCTGTGATGCTGTTTTTTATGTACCCATGAGAAAGGACATGCATTTTAGGGGCAGACTCAGAAATTCTGATGCTTAGATGATGGCAAATTCCCAGCTTTTGATAAAGCTGTCAGTTGTCTACTTCAGGTATCTCGAAATATTTTCAAGGGGAAAGACACCAAAGATAGTTTTATGCTTGCTCTTTGGCCAAGGTTCAGTATTTGTAAACCAACTGCAGACTGCACATACCTGCAGAAAACTAGTGAATGCAGACAGTAATTAAGCTGCATATTTAAGATAGTGTGCTGAAGGTGAGAAAGAATTTTGGACTCCACTCACAGGAAGACATGCAATATCAGATCCCAGAACAAACATCTGTCAAATGAAGATCATACGGTTCTTTACTGAAATATTTCTTTTGTATCTTAAAACAGTAGTGTCTGCTATTTTTGTTCAGAAGTTTATGTATAATCTTCTACTGTTCACTGCCTATACAATCCTCTGTAGCAAGCTATCCATTTTTATAGCCAATACCAGTAGCTTCCTCCTAGATAATCACAAATGTTTAAATAATAGAATGCTATACAACAAAAAGACCTTTGTAGTGCTTTCACAAACTGGCTGGCTACTTAATGAGAAACATTACTAACACACTAGCATGAACTGTATCTAACTTGGCAAACTAAACCTATGGAAAACCATTCTGGATTATTCCCATGATTTTCTCTCATCTGCTGTTCTCTGTTAAACACTCTTCTGGAAGATGCAGGAATATGTTTAGAAAAGGTAATACATAAAAAGCTGCATTTCATCAGTACAGAAATACTGAAAATCCATTAAACAGATTGAGGAAAATGTCTGTGTGATACAATGGCATCATTTATTGGATGTACCCACATTACATTCAAAGTGGAGCATCCTGCATGGCATAATGCTGTATTATGTAGGACTATAAACATTACAGCATGCTTCTGTATATTTGTAATAAGCCAGGATAAAGCATCTTGCTGCCCTTGGGTAATGAGAGAGCTCCAGCACATCCACCTGGCTTTGCACTGCCTTTTAGAAACACCCTGGTGTTTTCAGCATATGCACTGCAATGTGACCCTGGAATGATTCCTATTAAAAGAAAGAAACAAAAGAAGAATTATGAGAGTGTACATCAGAGATGGGATAATGACATTGCAGAATATCAATTAAATAAAAACCAAAAGTAATCCAGAAGTTATTTCCTTGTTGTCATCAGTCCTCTCCTAACTTATGCCATGATGATGGAATGGAAAGGGGGAAATGTCCAGAGACTTCTAAATCTCAAACTGTGGCTGCACCC
The DNA here is from genome assembly GCF_036013445.1 of Caloenas nicobarica. Lineage (NCBI taxonomy): Eukaryota > Metazoa > Chordata > Aves > Columbiformes > Columbidae > Caloenas > Caloenas nicobarica. Next base: position 14,349,734 of record NC_088252.1, read on the forward strand.
CACTAGGTATTCCTTCTGTCTTTTCTAGTAAGATTTGGCCTATGAGGAAATGGAGTTTATTCCCTGCTTTTATAATTTTCAGTTCACCTGGGAAGTAGTGTCTGCTTTAAATAATCTTTTCTGATTTGGGGTGGAGGCTTGACAGTCGTCCCAGCTAAGCAACAACATGTACAGACTGATATACATACTGGAATTATTTAAGGAAACACTTGTCCTAACAGTGTTTTGCTCAATGGCCCCTTTATCCTACATTGTGCTTCTCAGATCATAACTTAGAAATGGAATAAATGGGATTATGAAGCAGGTGGTAAACTTGGTCAGAAAATGCTTCCTTTGCTGCAACAAGAGTGTCTAGAGTACTGTTCTTTGCAAAGATTTATTAAAGAGTATAAGAGAACAGAATAAGTCAAACAAGCAGGAAATGGTGTTAGAAAGCTGCAGCACAGCACTTTAGTGGGCACGGACAGTTACAGGACAAAGGGAAAAAAATTCAAGACAGAATCAGGAAGAGAGAAAGAATTTACATTAATCCAAAAGGGTCTGTGGTGCATAGCACTCCCTGGGAGTCGCTGGGTTCAGGCAGAAGGAAATTTGCATTTTACAAACAAGCTGATGTCATTCTAAAATGAATTATTAATTTTGTTCTTCTTCCATTTCAGGGTTATATGGAAATAAGGAAATATTTAAAAGCATCTAGCAGCTGAGAAATTTCAGCAGCTCTGTATGATTATATGGTTTGATTTTTTTTTTTTTTTTTTTTAATTCCCCCTTAAGAGAATTTCAGGTTACACATAACTAATGAGCATATATAAACTGACTTATTATAGTATAGCAAGATTCAAGTGTGGGGGGAAGGTAGCAACTGCGGACTATGGATCTTACTGTTACGGAGGAAATACTGCACATTTTTAGCATTGCCTTATATATTTGCTGTGAAGGAATCAGAATTGCACCTACTCCTGAGGGCACTGGAAAAGGTCTGCAGCCCCCTTGTGAGCACAGGTCAATGCCTAAGGCACTTCACTATAGGATCACACACCTTCCTGTGCTCTCTTTCTGTTGCAGTGAATCCTTAATTCTTATCCGCACAGTGAAATAACTGCAACAAGCAAAAATGGGAGTGCCCAGTCAGTCCAGAATGTAAATAAGCATAATTTTTGCATTGGTTTTCTGCAAACTGTATTGAATTATAATGAGCCATGAAATACAAATCTGAGTTTGCATTTTCCCAAGCTCTTGTTTTTTCACTTCTGAGAGTACAGTAATGATCACAAAAGTTTTTATTCATTTTAGGAATCTTCTGCAAAACAAATGATACGTTCTGGTGGCCTTTATTTGTGGCAAGGTGGGGTGTAAGTGGAGAAGGTAATTCTACCCCTCTGTGGTTACAACATTCCCACATAAGTTTAAAGGTCTTCTGATTACTAGCATACGTTACCAGAAGTAAAAAGAATAAGAAGCACACAGCCAGATTAATACTCCTTATAGGAAGTTTCAAGATAGTCCTGAAATCTCTATTAACATAGAAGTGGAATTGTAAGCATTTCAGTAAGCATGAGGTAATAGCAACAAAAATGTAATTTTGTGCTATCAGGCATGCCTACAGTGCCACTGCCTGTGGCATTGGACGAATTCTTTGCTTATTTCTTTTCCTGGGAAATGCACTGCCTTACAGTTTGCAAACCTGCTTTGGGGATACACCACCTCTGCATAGATATACAGACAGATATAGTTTGAGAATTGTACAAAGAATTGCAGAACTCATTTCTTATTATTCTGCTCCTTTAAAAACAGGCTTAAGTGTTGAAGGAACTGTTTCTGTCAACATAATTATCATGGTGAACTTGGCATGTAACAGCCTTTACAGAAATGGACCCACCGAGTTTATTAAAAAAAAAAATCACGTGGCATATCTAATTTGAAATATCCAAAGAGCCTATTTCTTGCCTAAAAAAAGATTCAAATAAAAGACCAACCACAAAAGAGTGTTAAGAGTAGCTGTAAAGGTTTCTGGGAAGACTATTTGTCTATCAAATCCATTGTCTTCCTTGTCCTCTTAATTTTGATGCCTGTTGTTCTGTATTTTTTAAATTCCCTTTAATTTCAGTGAATTTTGTTTGTGTAAATATCATAGGATATAAGATTTCTTATGCTGCATTTTGTTTGGTGTGAAAGGTATACTTCAGAAACCCCATCAGCATGCATCTCAGCAGCTGAAACAAAAGCCATTCCTTCGTTGTCCCTTTTTCCACATTGATTTTTTTTGTAAAATGTTTGGTAAGAAAAATGTTGCTTTCCAAACCTTAAAATAATAAAGCGTTTTTCTGCATTTTGTCAATCTCAGAAAAAAATAACGTGACTTTACCCTAGCTTCTCTGGTTGTACTCTCTTGGAGTAGGGAATCCTGGTTTCTAGTCCCTAGCTAGGAATATAATCATATAACTAATTATACCTTCAGCACTGAGTGGATGAAAACTGTGAAATATTCCTTGAGCAGGAACAAGGCTCTTGTTATTTGTTATTAGACTGAGGGAAAATATTTGCTCAACTGTAAGAGGCAATATTATTGCAGTCTAAAGAAAAAATTTTGCAAGTTTGGACTGTATTTCAGCTTTTCTGTCTCTTATATAGAAAGCTTCCTCCACCCTCATGTGAGCACATTAAGAGTACAAAACACTTCTCTTTCCCAATGGTTTCAGTTTTTCAGCATGATCCATTTTGTAGTTTATTCTTCTGTTGTCTATAGAAAGCAATTAGGTCACTATATCTCTTAAAGCTTTACCAGTTACAGAAGCATTTGTAGGTTAATTGATTAATCATTAGCAGTCCTTATTATCATTATCATCCTCTAAACTGACATGAAATTAATTGGAATAGAAGAAATTCCATTCCTCAGTCCTGAAGGCTGAACTGGCATGGGCCAGGGTGATGGGGCTTGGCCATCGTGGGTCTCTACTTGTCTCTCCAAGGAGAATTTCTTCAGTCGTATTCTGCTCTTTACTGACTTTGATAACATTTATGCTACACCCTCAGTTAAACAACAGAAGTTAAACTACTTTGTAGACAAATAAACCTCTAATTGAAATTCCTCATTGCAACTCTGTTTAAACTCTAAACTCAAAGGAAGCACTAAGGTTAGAGCGTAAATTATGCATGTGGTGGGGTGGGGTTTTAATAACATGGAACACCTAACACTTTTTTGGGATTTGTATAGGAAATAAACTTTTCTGTATTTACCTCCCCTCCACGCCCCCAGTAAAATGCAAAGTGGAGGCAATGCAATGCAGCCTTTTATTAATGAGGAGGTGCTGTAGCAGGTCTCTGCCGTAAGGCAGCGTTTTTCTGGTGCTGAGCTCATGTTCATGCAGACGTTTTCACACGCAGGTGAAAGCAGTCCTTCGTTCCCTTCAACCTGTGGTACCTGAGAACAGGCCCAAGTTTTTAGGCCAGCTGAATAAGTAGCGTTTCCCAGCATCTGAAAACTTATGAGAATGTTAAGTATTAAGAGTCTTGTCTTTTACTTTTATATAGCTATACTATTCATGCATCTCTTTTATTTAATATTTATATTCTGTTATTCTAATTCATTTGATATACTTCAGAATGTTTTCGATAATATTGTTAGGTTGTATCCTTGTTCATGCTTCGAGATCAGTGCTGAGAAATGGGACTTATAGTTTAGAAAATATTTCTGAAACTACTGCTAATACATAAATAAAAGTTTTAAAAGAGAAAGACTCCTGTGACTTTAGAATGCTGACATACCTATTTATCTACGTATCAGACATGGTGAAAAATTATAAGCCTATCTTTATATAGTCTGATAGATCAGATAAGCATTGATTTTGAAGGTTCGTTTGTCTCCAGCTCTAACATAACTCAATATCTGTCTGAGCACAACTCCGTCTGCACTCATGGCTTGATCACAAACGTGTTCTCCTATCCATCTAACAAGTGCTACTCACAATTTATTGTGAGAAGCATATTCCTTGAGGTTAAAAAAAAAAAATCTTTTGTACCAGCTCATTCAATGTCCGAGTATATTCAAACAGCTTTAGATGAATAGGACTCTTTTCCTTGAATACTTGTAGCCTATTTATCAGAAAGAAAGTGAGTGAAAAAGAAAGACTAGAGACCTGTTAATAGCTTCTGAAAATCAGTGACTAAAGGAAGTATGATGAGAATATTGGTTTTCTTCCCTTTCAGTTTTAATGAAACTGAACACCATTCTTACAGTGACATTGATGAAGTCACCTGTCAGTGAGAATTTAAAAATATATTCAGAATGAGAAGCCTGTTGAGCATTTTGTCTACAGCAATTATAGGGAAGAAAATGCTTTACCCAATATTGGCAGATTCATAAGTTCTTTTTGTTCTGTCAAAGAAAAAAGGGTCATGCCCCATTACAATTGGTTTTTAGTGTATTATGCAGAAAAGGAGTCACAGAACTAAAGAGATTAAGAGAGTACTATTCAGAGCAAAACTATGAGCAGCTGAATAGGATAGAACTAAAGTGTTGAAATCCTCATACACACAGAAAAGATACATTTTCATGTCTTAGATTTTGCCTGAGTTCTCAGCTAAAGCACTATTAACATCAATTTAAGTTACTTCTGCTGAAGCTGACTGTAGCAGAACAGTTTAGGTCTTTCTCCATAAACATTTGATTTTTCTACTGGCTGTAGACTCCATCTTATTGGCCAAGATGCAATTTATCTCAGAAGAACATGAATTGATTCTGTGATTCTATGAACTGAATTTTGTTTAAACTTCCCTGAAGATATATGTTGGATATCTAAAATTGGCAGTGGAGAAGCAGGTCTAATTTCTAGTAGCTGGTCTTTTTGACAGTTTACTTGTCTTCTCTGCCAAAGGAAAAATCTACCCGTTGTTTTAATTACGTACTCAACATTTCCCACTTCAGTCTTATGAGATACAGACTTCATAGTTTATTTTCCTCAGCTCTAAGATACAACTCTGTACTTTCCATCAGAGCTTAGTTTCTCTAGAACAGAATTCTTCAATTCTTTTTATCCTGTTTTTACAAGTACAGCAGAATAGTTTCTTCAGAAACTCAAATTAATGAACTGTGCAGAATAGAAATGATCCCATGTCTTCTGGAAAGAGCTACATGACATCCATTTCCTTGTCTCCATGTCTGCAGCCACCTTTCCTGCAGCACCAGAAGAGGTTAAAGGATTTGACTTAGTGGTCAGGTCTTGATGGATTAAAAGTAATCCTATGGACATGTAATTCCTTTATCTGGATTTTTGTCACTTTTCCGTGGTTTTTCTGGATGGAATAATTAATAATAAAGCAGTGTTTTACATATCATGAAATACAGCTGCTGACAACAGAAGAGAAGGATCCATCTTTCTAAAGACCCTTTTCTTGAAAATGTTCAGAAAGCAAAACAATGTGTGTGCAAGGAGTTACTATTTACATTTTGGTCAGCTTAGGTATTGCCAATACAACAATGTGGAACGTAAAAAACTAACTAAAATGAGTTAGATAAGAAACTTAATTAGGTTATTTTCAGTTCTGAGCTCTCTAAATCGGCTATTTAATGCTGGTGTGCATACTTCCAACTGAACAAAATTTGCTGCTTGATGCTCGTCTTTTGTGTCAGTGGAAAGCAGTGACGGATTCTTAGCTTGGCTATTATTTGTGTTAATGTGACATTTTCGTGTGAATGAGTTTTCAGAACGTGGGATGTGCATACTCCAAGCTTAATTCAGAAACACAGCGAGAGAACATCCATTTTCTTGCATTTAAATATAGTTTGGATTGACTGTAGTTGAATCAAGTACAGAGAAGGCAGCACTGCAAATGAATGGAGTAGCAGGAAAATCTCATTTGACTTAATAACTTGTAATTTCATTTAATCAGTACTAACAAGCATCCAAAAATACATATGCTGACATTTAGAAAATACTCTCAGTTTTTTGCTAAATCATACTGTCTGTCAGGAGCTAAGTTTTGATTCTGCTCTGGAAAATATTCTATTGAAATTGGTCACTTCATATATTAAAGCAGCACTCAGTGTGAGTAAACATGCTAGAATGTGTATATTTAATACCTGTAACGGATATTTTAAATCGTAATTGCCTTACTTATATGAATTGAAAAGTAACCTAACCTGTGCTACATTGACAACTTTAGTTCACATACATTTTTGAAGTAAATGTAGTCTTTCCTGTTGAAGTCCAAGCTATTAAGATTTGGTACACATTTGATATGCTGTTCACAAGATACTGCTTAGGTCTGAAAAGGATGAAAAAGCTTTGGCTCCCCCTCACCCCACACTGCCTGCCATCAAACTCCCGTTGGTAAGCAACAAACCAGTTCATACAAAAGGCAAACTGCTATCAGCCTCTAGTTGTCACAAAAACAAGTAAGTAAATGATCTGTAAATAGAAAAAGCTAAAATGTTCTCAGCATATTAATATTTCCTATGATATTTGGCAGGAAGTGAATAACCCCAGCAGGTATTGCTAAGCTCACTGGATTGCAGCATGTAGATGACAAATGTCAGCAAAACCAGGACACTATAATATTTTTATTCCTGACTTGAGAAAATATAGCTGTATTTAACTAAGTTGTGTATTCTAACTCTTTCTATATGAGCTTGAATAAATTTTCAAATCGTGACATTGACAGAATTTATTATACATTTTCCAAAATCATAGTCACCCTGCAACTTAATTCAATGTCTATTTGCCCTTAAAATAGAGCAATTAAATTTCATTCTTTGCTTCTGATTTCTACAGCACTTGCCTTTTTCTCAAAGAATTTTTGCAGAATTCCTTGCTGCAAAATAGGTCAGTTTGAAGCTCAGAGCAAATACTTAAAGATTTGCATGATATTCAAATGATATAAATGTTTAATCAAATATTATACTTAATAACCTTTGCATGGTGATGTGTTAATTTACTACACAAGACTATCTTGAAAGTGTTAGAGTAAGCCAAAATTCTGATTGCAAATAAGTGCAAACTTTAGATAGCCACTTTGTTGTTTCCTTGGTGACCTGATACCAAGCTTACGCACAACACCAAAACATAATGTAAAGAATATTAATTACATCCCTGCTGTGTTTGATTCTATAAATTCCTCTTTACATTAGCATTGTGTGGGAAGAAATGAGCAACCAAAACACGTTAATCGGTGAGGAATTATCCCTTGTTCTAATCATTCTCAGGCACTGGAGGAGGTTTGCTTAGAGTTTTTCACTGGTTTCACCAGGTGGCCTTACTGTGGAATTTTCAGTATTGAAGAGATTTAAAAATATTTGTATTTGAGGGGTCTATAGAAAAATGAAATAAGTAACGGGTTGTCTTAGGAAACAGTACTATTTGTCTTAATAAATCTAGCAACAAGCTAAATTGTCCCCTTCAAAAAGAAAAAAAAAAAAAAAGACAGAAATCTCTATAAGCAAAAATTTCTAATATTTCTATACTTGATTTTTCACTTGTCTAATTCTTGTGGGTCACTTTAGTTTTATCTGCTTTGCACCAGCAGAATACTAATAACCTTGATAGACAACCAGAACAATCAAAATAAGAGGCCCATAATTAAGTGATCACCAATAAGTAAAATTATTGGCAATAAACCAATTTGTGTGTGGTGTTACCTTAGTGGCAAATATGTTGTCACATATCAACAGTTTCTCAAAGGACAGGCAATGGTTTGGAGTTAGCAATTTTCTCACCTATGCATAGTGTGTTCTATATTTTGGTGGCTGGTAACCATGTAATCTGCACTAAATATATTTGTGTGTATGTTAAGACAAGTCAAAGATTCTTCAGAGCTAAAGGACACCTAACCATAGATGAGAGCTTGGGAGAAAAATATAACCTATGTTATATCTAACAATTTCTGTAATAGTATTTTTAGTTCTGATAGCTGTGGAGAGGGATTCATGTTTCTTAAAGAGAAGCTGGTATGTTATGAACAGCTCAGGTTATATTTTTGGGTGTAATGGTGCAACTTTGTTCTCGTTGTCCATCAGTTCTGCTTGTGAGCTGCTAATTACATTACAAGTGTCAAGCAGCAATTTTCATCCGCACTGTTTCTCCATCACTAAATTGTATATCACGCATCTCTCTATTCTTCACAGAAGCTGTTATTTAATTTTTCACTAGATAAAGAATAGAGTCAGATTATATGGTATCTGTATGTCTTCATTTCTATTTTAACGTCACTTCCATAGAAGTGGACTGTTAAATTGTTACATACTGTCAAAAGCACAGTGGGATGGCACGATAGTACACAATGTCATAAATCTTCTAATGTTTATGTGCTCTACTTTTTAAAGATTGTAATTGCCATTAGTTGTTTACCACAATTTTTATGGAAGATGCTTGCAATGATACTCAGTTCTGTTCAAATAATTTGCAGGGGGAGATAGTAGAATATTGGAATCATATTGAAAATATAGGATTTTCTTTTACCTACTTTTGAGCTACTGAGCAAGTAGCAGCTTTTTTAATTAGAAAAAAAAATCCTGACAGAGAAAGTTTCTTCAGGATATTAAAATATTTATATGCAAACAAAGATAATTCTATGGCAATTTAAAAATCTTCTATTTAAAACTCTTCCATTATCAGAACCCAAGCAGATTCAATATCATGAAGTCAGTTACATACGATGAATGTATTTTTCGTTAGTAACTGTATTTATTGAACTTTTTCTGATCAGAGCATAAGTAGCATAAAATGTATCCCTAAGACTGAATTCCTAAGAAGAAATAAATAATATTGATAAAGTAAGCAAAGGTTGTGTTAATGTAGTGATGTGATCATTCACCTACATTAAAAACAACAAAGAATGCTGATGTAGTATCACTTAGGGTTTTTTATTAAGCCTGTGTTGCCATAGCAACCATAGGAATCATAGGATCACATTTTAATTAAGAATCTCCTAGTAATTCTAATTCTAACAATTGCTTGTCATAAATACACGATATGCTAATCTGTATATTAATGTAGGGGAGGTCGATAAACATACTGATCACTAGAATTTTAATATGCTTTTAGGAGGGTAAATCCAGATTCAGCATATCAGGTAATTCCTTTAAATTATGCATATTGGTGAAATATGACAGGAAAAGTAAAAACAAATATTTGTCAGGCAGTATTCTAGAAAAAAACTGGGAAAAGTGAGAAAATATATCTTTGCACCTGTTGAAATCAGCACATGGTAAGATCGTAACAATACATGCCACATTTGTCTCCAGGACTGCAGAAATATTGCCATTCCTTCTTAAATCAGGTGCAGATTTCATGGCTAGTGAATTTAGGAGTGACTGCTGTATAGAGTCAGAGACCATGAAGCATGTTAACTGGAAAATTGCGTGTGTTCCTGAGACCTAGATATCCAGTAGGGTTGGTTTGCATTTGAAGACCTCTAAAAACAGTCGAAGGTCTGAATCTTGCCACCCTATAGTTTAGAGAACTATTTAGTTAAAATGCAAACCCATTTGTTGAAGGAAATCACTAAGAATCACTTTTGTGTCGACTGAAGTCAACTTCTTCCCTTTCAGTAACCCAAACATCTTGAAGTGTTAACACGTTACTGTCTAAAATCTGGTACCATCAGCATTAAGAATGCAAAGCTGTCATTGTACTGCTGTTCCCCTCAGGCAGCTATAGGTACACATCTTGTTTTACTTGAAGCACATGATGGAGTAATTAAACAATAGAAAGAGAAAATTGTTTGTCTGTGAGGTAGGGCTCTTTTTTTTTATGTATGTGAGGATTTTTTTACCTGTTCTAAACTGAATCTGAAAATTTTAAACAGAAAATCTTGAATATCACCATAAATCAGGTCATGTATATTTCTTGGGGGATATTTAGAAAACACACTGGAAGGTCACTTGAAGCTGGGTTACTCAAAACTGGCCACTTGTCACAAATGTCAGCTTCTACTGGAAAAAAATTGGAGAGGAAGAAGGTTACACTGGTAAGCTTGTAACTACCACTATTACTCATGCAATCTTGGAAGGTAACATGCGTACCAGAAACCATTTTCATAATACAACATAAACTGTACAAGCTTAAAATGTCATTGCTAAATTGGGTTCTTGAATGCTATTCAGAAATATTTACTTTGGTGATACAACCTACATTCCTGCCAGTCAACAGCTATATAACTCTTTGCATGTCTTTAACCTCTTTGATCTCCACACTGTTTAAAAATTCTGGGATTTCTGACCTCTTATGGTTTGCAATAATTTACAGAAAGGGTGTGGAATAATCATTTCAGGTGTCATAGATTTATTCAGTGTGATGGAGGAATAATCTTCTGTCTTCAAGTAATTTTGATAAACACATCCAACTAACCTGCTCTCCTTCAAACTAGCATGAACTATTGGCTACAGGTTTCTACCAGACTATAGGACTTTCTTGGTAAAGATTGTGTTAAAATGTAGCCACATTTTCCAGTATAACCATTGTACCCCTTCTGCTTTTAAGTATTTACATAGGATTCATGTTTAAGGAGAAAATCAAGAAAGAATATTTGTATGTAGGTCAAACTAGGCTGAAATAGGAAATCAGTGATGGCATGGTCATTGGATGACTTAGTTCAGTCTCTCTGTGGCACTGGATGATGTTGTAATGATGGATACAAGTATTTCAAACTGTCCCAGTTATGACACATCATACTATGCAATTTTAATGTGATATAATTCAATATTATCTGCACAATGCATTAGCTGCTTAATTAATTGCATTAATGACGTTGTCCAGTATTTTACACTTAGTGACAGAAGATTAGGTTGAAGTAACAATCAGCCTAAAATCTATTAATATAAAATTTCAGTAAGATTATCCCAGGACTCCATCTGTAATATGAGCAACTATGAATATTTATTGCAGACTATAATGAATTCACTCAATAGAAAATAACATTTCTAAGATTTTTTTTTTTAATGTTAAATAAATAGAGTTACATGCTTCCTGGTTGTGCTATTATTTACGGTAGAAATGCTTTTTGTTTTCTGTTGTGATGTTGTTGAGTTAGAATACATTTTGGATTCACAGAAACATAAAAAAGGACAATAAAATTAATCTGAAATATCAGAGAAACATATTGTCATATACTAAACTTGAATATCCTCTAATTGTGGCATTGAACATGAAAACCATTTTGTCATTTTCAGTGGCAAAGTTAAAAAAAAGAGGAAACAAAACAAAACCCACAGAGAACAAAATTACTTCTGAGACAGAATACATTACTGTTGTTATGACCATAAAAACTTCTTTCCTCTTCCTCCGCTTTGTGAAGGTTCATTATTGCTGTATGGTTGTGGTGTATACCACCGGGTTTCATAACTAAATCAAGAAAAAAAAATCTATTTAGCTTACAGTCCTTTGCAGTTAACACATGCTCTTCCGTGACAAACAGTGACTGCTTTGTTTCCTTTCAATTGTATTCTACTTAACATGTGAAAAAGCCTACAAGTAGAACTTTGTGTTGAACTTCATGTTCTGTATTTATGTTCTCTCTGGATATGGAATTTGAAAGATCAAAATTTTCAAAAACATTTGCAACTTTGCAGCAAAATAGGAGCTACTAGGATTTGAACAGTCTTGAAAATATGGCTGTTTTCTTCAGATGTCTGCATCAAGCCTTAAAACTTTATTTTGATTATTTCAAGGGACATGTAAAGTAAGACCAAGATGTTACCTTCCACGGAAAGAGAATTCCCATAGTGAAATAAAAGGTTAAATACAGGCCAAGCTTCTTTAATTTAACAAAAGAGATTGAGGGAAGCATTCAGAAAAAATGCTGAACAGATATTAAGGATGTTTCATGCTCTAATGTTAAACTGTAATGCAACCTGGACAAAAAATGTAGTATGGAGCTAGTGAAGGGGTTACAGATATACATTTATACAAGGTGCAGAAAACTCTTTTAGTAAATGTTAAGTAGAATTTTTATGCCAAATTTTGTGTTAGTGCCTGAAAAAAGCAATGCATACTAGCAATTTAACTAAGTGGGTGATTAATAATTTGAATAAATAGCTGATTAGCAATTGCATCAAGAATGTAGGAGTGCCTGCATGTATATGAATGTCTATAAAATAATCTCTAAATCATAAGAATCTTTTAACAGCATTTAGATATTGTTTGATGATGCAGAAGGAAACAATTTTCCATATGGTGTTTTCTCTCTGGCTCAAAACATTGACTTTCAAGTAGAGCAAAGTTTTTCCATTTTTGTTCTAACCTTATGCCACGAGGATAAAAGTAGTATCATTAGTGATCTCCAGTAAGTAACTAAACATTAGAGAAGCTGGTATTAGGGTGTTAAGATTGTTTGATCACCTGCTGTTACAACAGATGACATTTTCCTTTTTGAGTAGCTGAGGGGGGAAAAAAAAAAGTTATATAGGAGTTTATCCTGAGAGATTTCCAAGATGTGCACAACAAGTAAAGTTGTGCAAAGGTTAACTTTTTTGTGTTGTGAGATCGTTCAAAGTACGACCAGGAGAGTTATAGGCAATTCTATAGGCAATGACACAAGCATTTGACATGGAAATTATTCCTTGTGTTTTGTAGAATTTGGTTTTTCAGGATGTGTTCTGAAACTGGATTTTCTTGGGGAGGGAGGGGGACAGGGGCGGTATTTTTTATTTTTCTTCTTCTTTTTTTTTTTTTTTAAAACATTTATTCAGGGGTTTTTGTTTCAGTGTTGTCTTAACCTCCTTGCTAGGAAGAACTTTCATGAAGTCAAGTAGATCAGTGTCTAGGATTGTTATACAATGCTTAGTGTAATAGTTTTAAAGATCTAAAGCAGACCTTTATGCCATACTAATGGTATTAATTCTATTTCTGTTTTCATGTATGATTTCTTCATTAATGTAGAGTTTCCTGCTACGCAGTATATGGATTTTTTCGTTTGCTAGTCAATGTCTTTCAGTCTGGTTGTGACACGTTTCAGCAGTGCAAGGGTGTGCATGAAACGCAAAAGCTTGCAGTGTTCCCAGTACATTATACTGCTCTGTTATTAGCATTAATATAGTTTTTTGACAATCTTATGACCATATTTAATGTCATTCATATGTAGTTCTGTGCTGTGTAGAGTGTCTTTCTTACCGTGTCTCCATAGAAGAGTCATGCTTAGCTTGTTCAAGATGAGCACATAACCATTTCTTCTAAATTTTGCTCAATCACAAAGTCTGGAGTTGCTTAATGTTTGTATTGGAAATTATATGCTATTCATCATGTCAGAGTAGTCAACCAGATAAATGTGGAAATGATCCACCATGGTGTTTGTTATTTTAGTACCTCTAACAAAGGCAATTTGCTCTATTCAAATTAAATGCTATGAAGAAAACATTATGTTCGAACAATGTTCATAGTTAAGGGAAAGGCAATGTAATTACTCTAACTTGGATATTATTAAGCTTTTGTAACATGTAAAAGCCATTTACAAGACAGATGTAAAACTTGAGTCTGCTATTCTGTAGACTTTTTACCACCCTCCTGTGCCCTTGCTGTTCTAATCAAGTTAGTACCAATGGGAAGTCACTTAAATTTTAATTTTAAGAAGATATTTCTACACCTACCGCTCTTTTAAGGCAATATGAAATACGTCAGCTGCTCAGTTCCATTCGCCATTGACCATCTTGGTGATGAAAGCTATAACTTATAGCAAGCAAGGCAAAGAACTTTACTGTCCAATGACCTTTAGCTGTTATTAGATAGACCAGAAAAGCAAGTTTATAGGTAGCTTATACCATGCCTACAGAAAAGTAAGCTGTAGCTCTGTGATTATCTTATAGAATTCTATCATAGAATATGAGGTTGGAAGGGACCACAAGGATCATCTGGTCCAACTATTCTTAGCAAGGCACAGTCTAGGCAAGATGGCCCAGCACCCTGTCCATCCGAATCTTAATCCGAATCTTAAGAGTGTCCAATGTTGGGAAATCCACCACTTCCTTGAGATAATATATGCATATTATAAATAAAATCTATATTTGTATGTGATATTATATATAAATTATAAACAGATTTTACATGTTTAATGTGATATAAATTATGGTAAACGCATGAATTGTCCCATAGGTTTGACATTACTCAAGTATAATTTTATTTACAACATTTAACCAAGAGGTATATGTTTTCCCAATAACCATGCATACATTTGAATTTTATTACAAAATACTTGGCATTTGAAACTTCGTTTCTGAATGTCACATTCAGAAAGTTTGGTAAATTATAATTCTGATATACTTCATGATTTCCATTTTGTAATTGCCAGTGCTGTTTATTTTATTTTATTTTTTATTTACTCTGGAAAATGAAATGCATAGATACTTTGGAATGAGTAAGTAATACAGATTAGAACATGTTCTAAAGATGTGTGACATGTTTTTACAATTAAAATGGAGAAATACGTAAACAGATTAAAAGACTAACAGCTGCAACAGAACAAGATAAGCAGCCTTTTGTGTGAAAAAATATGAAAAGGAGAGGAGAGGCCTCAATCTGGGATTTTAAAATCTGGCTTCTTATTCTTTAAAAATAAAAATCAAGCTTAAAAAGATTCTGATAGGCCATGTTTTGAATTGAGGCTATTCAGATATAGGACCTTCCCTTATAAAGACAAGTACAAAGAGTCGCTAGTGGACTTTTGAGTAGTTATGTAAAGGTTTTTCGGTGACATTTTTTACGTTACTGCAACACAATATGTTTTTGGCTAAGCAACATACTCTGCTGTGACTAAAATTTTCAGTCCCTTTTATCATTTCCCCTGCACCTGATGTACAAACACAAAAGATTGATCCTCAGTAGAGTACAACAGCCATCCCTGCATTTCTAAAGTTGAGTGGAATGTAAAAATAGAGAAACCTTGATTCTTCTGCAGCTCTGACATGTATTTTTACGTTAAAAACACATTAAATAAGCTAAAGCAACTAATGTACATACTAATGTAAATTGGACGTAAAGAGTTGTGGTGAACAGAGCCAAATCCAGTTGGCTGCTGGCCAGCAGTGGTGTTCCCCAGGGTTCCGTGTTGTGGCCAGTTCTGTTTAATCTCTTTATCAATGATCTGGATGATGGGATTGAGTGCACTCTTAGTAAGTTTGCAGATGACACCAAATTGGGTGGGAGTGTTGATCTGCTGGAGGGTAGGAAGGCCATACAGAGGGATCTGGACTGGCCGGATCATTGCACTGAGGCCAATTGTATGAGGTTTAACAAGGCCAAGTGCCGGTCCTGCTCTTGGGTCACAACAACGCCAGGCAGCACTACAGGATGGGGAAGAGTGGCTGGAAAGCTGCCTGGCAGAGAGGGATCTGGGGGTATTGATTGACATCGGGCTGAATATGAGCCAGCAGTGTGCCCAGGTGGCCAAAAAGGCCAACAGCATCCTGGCTTGTATCAGGAATAGTGTGACCAGCAGGACTAGAGAAGTGATCGTCCCCTGTACTCAGCACTAGTGAGGCCGCACCTTGAATCCTGTGCTCAGTTTTGGGCCCCTTATCATAAGGACATTGAAATACTGGAGAGAGTGCAGGGGAAGGCAACAAATCTGGTGAGGGGCTTGGAGCACAAGTCTGATGAGGAGCGGCTGAGGGAACTGGGGCTATTCAGCCTGGAGAACAGGAGGCTGAGGGGAGACCTGATCGCTGTCTGCAACTGCCTGAAAGGAGGGCGTAGCATGGAGGGGGTTGGTCTCTTCTCACAAGTAGCAAGTGATAGGACAAGAGGAAATGCAAGTTGCACCAAGGGAGGTTTAGATTGGATATTAGGAAAAAATTATTCCCAGAAAAGGTTGTCAGGAATTGGAACAGGCTGCCCAGGGAAGTGGTGGAGTCACCATCCCTGGAGGTGTTTAAAAGAAGGTGATGAGGTTCTTAGGGACATGGTTTAGTGCTAGAGTTAGGTTAGGTTATGGTTGGACTCGATGATCCTGAGGGTCTCTTCCAACTAAAATGATTCTATGATTCTCTGATTTCTGAAAGATGAGGCTCTTGGCAGAGATACATTTCTAAATTAAAACAATTTTTACAACACTGAAGTTATGTGCTGATTGTCTTTCCCTTTAGAATGATTTTTCATTAGTATTCACAGTATTTTAATATGGTACCTAGTAATGGTTACATCTTTGTTATAGAATATTTATTCTAAATCCAGATGTTGCATTGGAAAGTGTTAATATTAGTGATGGGTTGATTGGGGAAAAGGGAAACTGTGTGGTTTCTTCCTTCGGTTGCCACAGTATTAATAGTTTGTTTGTTTGTTTGTTTGTTTCAGTATTATCATGTCCATTTATTTTATTTTGTCTGTTATTCCTTGTTTAAATGGCTCTAAATTGAAATATGTGGAGAAACAACAACAACAACAACAAAAAACAAACAAACCAAAAAAACCCCACAAACTTCTGAATGTAATTCAACTAATTATGTTGGTTTTTAAAATGCTGGAATTTCACAAGTATTAATATATATTTTCCTACAATATTTGTTTTAAAAAATAATCTTGTTCAGCAGAACCAAACATCATTAGGATGAGATAATAATTTGAAAGAGGAATTCTCCTTACCTTTCATAGGGTCCTTGTAGTCATTGTTAGTTGTCACTAATAGTGACAACTGACCAACTGACCAGATACTTAAATATTGGACTTAAATATTGACCTAATAAAGTCAATGAAGGTAGTGTCAGTTCACATTTTCTGGGGATTTAGCACTGTACATTTCATTTTAAAAGGTGCACCGACAACTGAAGAGAGAACTTAATTCTGTAAATATCATGCACAGAATGTTAACGCTCTCACAAATAATATTTATAGATAAAACACATGTTTAAGTAGTATATCTTTAAGTCATACATTTAGTGTTATCACTCTGCACTTCTAGTTACGAATCAAGAGTCAAGCCTGAAGGGTTTCTAGTTATACCAAGCAATGTTAAGGATTAATCTATTGAAATATATTGCTTGAAAAAAAGAGAGAAATGAAGGGTAATTTATAGGAGGACTTTGGATCCTCTTCAGTGTTCTGGAAATTATTACATTTGACAATGGTTGATGGACAAGCATGGCAAAATATTCCCTGTGAATGTCTTCCTATTTTCAAGTAAACATGTTTGTCCATACCCTATGAATACCCTTACCAATAAGAATGTTGCCTACGTTACTTGTAGAAATATCTGTAAATTATTATCTAATATTGTAGAATGTTACAGAAAGGCTAATTTGGAGTCACCAGTGTTTGCACTGAGAATCTGATGTTAAGACTGACTTAAAGTTGTCAAATCTTTGCAGTGACTTTTCTCTGAATAAGCTAAGTACTGTTGCATTATTTAATCATGAAAATTCAAAGGGAATCTCATAATGTGGAATATGGAAAAGTATTTTATTTTATATGAAAGCATTTTAACTTTTATTATTTAAGAGACAGCTAAAAAAATGCGTTACAGGCATTTTAAGGCACCATCATGAAAATTACTGAAATAATTTAATCTTATAACTCGAGGCCATGGCCATTACATATAGGGATAATCTGCATTAAGAAAAACATTATCAGTTTATTGGTAATTCAAAGGTTTTCCATGTGGATTAATCTTTTTCCTATGAGCAAATAAGAATATGAGAAAGTGTTTCTTCTTTCCAGTCAGAGAATTTTGGAATATGTAAGACTAGATGTAGCCAGATGCATGCATGCAGTGTATGAAAACACAAGTGGATTTGTTAGATATATAAAAGAAGAAACACATTTTCTGTGGTTCTACAAATCTAATCTAGCTACATTCAATATAACCTGTATGAGAGCAGAATAGACTAGATTTTGGATATGAAATTATTTCTCCAGAATGAATTATTTTTTCATATCTAAGGTATTTAGGGATTAGTCTTGTAAAGGCATCTGGTCTCTGAATTGAACTCTAAAGCCCTGAACTCTGAATGCTGTCTACAACCTCAACAGGATCTAAAATGCACAGAAATCATATGAGAGACAGTTAAGTAAGCGGAGGCCGTTCCAAGGTAACCCATAGAAAATGTTGAATAAAGAAGAGAGTTCATATCTAGCTATTTGATTTTGCTGGAGAGAGAAAAAGGTAATTTATAGACAACATATGTTTCTTGTTGCTCTATTTTGTAATTTACTTCAAACACATGTCTGACTGTATTTTCCTGTCAGTGACTGCAAAATAAAGAATAGTTATTTGTGTGCTTTTACCAGAAACATGGCTATTTAATTAAAATTTAACAGATTGTGATCTCTCACTTTAATATATGGTACATTAATTTTCTATGATGTTGGCATGCTGTGCTGATGGATTTCTCAGTCTACCAAATGAAGTAAACCAGGGACTTTCCAGGCAGTTTAATTTTTTATAGATGCAATGACATTAACACTCTTTTTGGGAAGACAGTTATCAAAACTCGATATTTTATTAAATGTTTGAACTTCTATTGTAAAATGTATTCCGTCTTGTCACTGTAGTAATGATTGCGTGTTATACAGCGCCTTTTTTAGTGAAAGTACCACAAACTTACTCAATGACTGTTGGGCTTTCTTATTAAAGAAAAATTATTTAAGAAACTGGAATTCATAGATATCTTTCCATCATGATAGTAATCATTACCATCCTCTGTAATATCAAAAATTAACCTGGTCTTACCATTAAGCTTTCTATGGTGGTTTTTGGTGGGTTTTTTTTGGTTTTTTTTAATTTGGAGGTGTGTGCGTGTTTCCCTTGAATCATTTGTTTAAATTTGTCAGCGATCAAATTTCTTCTCCCACAATAACTACATTTCTAAATTTTTGTGCAGGACTGTTTTGTGTATACTCTGCATGACCTGATGATAAGTAAAATAAGTTACAAACCCTCTTCTTTTCTTTCCAGTTTGTGGGTCACTGATTAGTATGAACTAGAAGATTTTTGTTCCTTATTAATTGCTTTGCTGAAGCAGAAATTGCTGGGACATCCTTCTTGCATGTTCATGTTAGGAAACTGTTTCCTGAGCATCTGATGTTTATGCTTATGTGTCAGAATTAGTGAATACAGTTGTCCTTTTCTAGATTCTCTATAGCATATATGAGAAGTTCTGTCCCTGAGAGCTTGTCAGACGTAAAAGATGAGAGAAAACAGGTAAGAAAGGAGTGGGGAGATGAAGAAACTATATGCCGGTATACCGGTATAATAAGCATTCTAAGAGATACTTTTTTATTATTGTCATTATACTTTCACTTCATTTTTGCTAATGGTGACCTCTTAGTAAAGGAAAATTTTTCAGATACTTTTTCATTGGTATTGGTGAGGAATTCCTTCAAAGGGTAAGGTGCCATCCTGAAGAAAACATTAATATACTTCTGACTTTGCCTTCAAGAGCATACTGGAATTCAGACTGGGCTTTTCCAGCCTTAATGAAACATAAGTATGATGTGAAGAGGGTCTGTAGACAAAGATGGTGATATGGAGGGAAACAGAGACAAGAGATGTGATTCAAACTCTGATCTTTGAGGCATAATTCTGCAGAATTCATTGTTGTGTACTGGAAAATGGAGTTGAAATATTGCATGTATCTAGTCATGAACAAAGGATATTAGAGGAATAAAGCATGGGATAATATCTTGAGCAAACATTTGACGTGTGAGGGGTTGAATTAGACAGCATGACACAGATCCTGCCAATGTGGAAATGAGGAAGACGAGCCTTTTGGATATTTGCAATATATCAGTTTTAGGACCATACATACAGTGTTTCTAATCTCGTTTTCAGAGATTTTTCACATTTCACTGCAATTCATACTCCACTGGCAGAATATGTTTGGTGAGGAATGCAAGCAAAAGACCAGAAAGGGTTGTCAGGCATTGGAACAGGCTTCCCAGGGAAGTGGCTGAGTCACCATCCCTGGCAGCGTTTAAAAGATGTGTAGATGAGGTTCTTAGGGACATGGTTAATGGTTGGACTCGATGATCTTGAAGGTCTTTTCCAACAAAAATGATTCTATGATCTTATGGACAATAAAGAGGTCCCATTTTTGGTGTAGCATTATGAATTTCTGTGTCCATGTTCAATATGTTGTGATATGGGGTTGCTTCTGAAAGTGTAGCGTTATGCAGCAGGAGAGAGCTTCTGTACTTCTGCTCGTTAACTCAAATTTCCTGCTCTTTGTCACTGCATTGTTTCACTTTTGATACTTTACAAAGGATAGTGAAAGAGATATTGAAATTCTTCCAGTTGGTAAGATGTATTTTCAGGCTGTAAAATTACAGAGATAATAGATAACATGTAAGTAGAAAGCACTTATCATAAATGATGGTTTATTGTTTTTGTCTGTTCGGTTGGTTTTTCTGGTCAGATAGTTTAAGATATACCTTATGACACTTTTGTCAAACTTGTTTTACTGCACATTTTTTTATTTTCCAACTATTACACGAAACTTGACTGAATTCCGTTTCTTCTCTGTTTTTACATTTTAACTCTTTAGAAACAGTTGACTTAACATATGCTTAACAAATATAGGTTTTACACCAATTTCTCTCTTGTAATATGATGGAACAATTCCAGTGTTCATGCTTTCAGTAGCTCCATTGTCCCAAAGGGTATCAAGCTCAAATGGATCGTCAACAGTTAACAATTGAAACCACTCCTCATCTGCAAGGAAATGTTGTTGCAAATGGTGGATTATTTGGCTGTGTATATGGCGACTGTAATGATGACAACTTAGTTGCATCACGACCAGAATTTACAAAAGTACCCAAGCTACTCAAACTACCACCTGTGTTAATGCTGTTCCTCGTCTGATTGGAATGATTTCTATGACAGTAAAGCACTGAATTCTTCTTTATTGCTTAGCTTCGTTATGCTCACACTAAAAGGATTCTTTCATGTCTGAGGATGTGGTGGTGTTTACTTTCCAGAAGCAAAAGGTATGTGCTATATAGGTTTGTTCTGTACCAGAACATATTTTTTCTCTGCTTTTTTCCTGTACCAGCTAACAAGGGTATTTCTCAGCACTCTGTTGCAGCAGTTTGGCAGAGGTGACAGAGGTGGTGCTGGGTTGTGACACAGCACAGCAGGCTAACCTAAGCAAACCATTAATGCAAGTCACGGTGTGGTGGGATTCCAGATTGAGTTACTTCAATTTTCTAATCACTGGGAGGGTGACTTACAAGAGGCCTGTTTGCTGTGGCAAGTGGCAACATCGGGAATTGTAAATAACAAGAATGTGTTTGATCCAACTGAGAGCTGAACTTTTGCCTTCCTAATGCAGCATGCAAAGCATATTAATATGCTGAAGATTGTGATTCCCTTAGCATGTGTATTTGCAGCTGCTTTTTAACGCAGTGCAATTGTGTGCTATGCAAGGATAGCTGGTTGGAGAGTGCCTGCCTGGCAAGGTGTCTCATCTGTGATATGTCTTAATCCAGTCATCTTGTTTCCAAAGTGAAAAGAAAATTTACTTCAAGGAGCTCAAAAATATAATCCTCAAATCTTCTCTATTCTTTGACTCTAACATAATCATTACATTCACACTTCGTATTCACAAGTCCTTTAAAAGGGCTCAATAATTATTTTTGCTGTTCAAACCTCTCAAATCCTGAACATGATTTGTGTAATCTATTGAAGTTCTTTCTGGTTGTTTTAAAATCCTCATCCTAGCACAGTTGACCTGGTTAAAATATGTAATAACTCACATTTTGTAGTTAACAAGGACAGAATTGTAATAATGCCAGAGTCTATTAAAGTAAAAGGCTATGCTTTTATTACTTAAAGGTCAGTGAAGTCCTCTACGGTGACATCTGTGTTACACTATTGTGTTTTCAATCTTTAGATTTTCATATGAACAGATACTGGCACATTACGTATTGAAATTAATCATGAATATTGGGGATACAGTATTACAAAATAATGTGGGTTTAACATTTTATCATGCACTAATGTGCTATCACCAGCTTTCTGCAATTTGACTGTTTTTTCCCTTCAGCAATGATTACACTATTCCTTAATTTTGTCAGACAAAATGGTAGTCACCATAGGCAATTATGCTAAAATAACTTGTCAGCTACTCGTTATTTTATTTTTCATGCGTTAAGAAATTAAATGCTTGAAAAGGCAACAGACTACGGAGCTGAATGCCTCCATTTATTCATAAGATGGCTTCAGAAGAAGCAGTAGCTGTGCAGAGCTCCCGTACTGCCTGGCAGTGTGTCGCTCTGGGTGCCTGGGCCCCAAGGGCCATAGTGAGCTGTAATGACCCCACGTAGCCCTCCAGGACCTGCCACCACTCTGCCAGCCTGACCGATGCCCTGACAAACCCTACATGACAGTTCCAGTGCCACAGCTGCCGGCAGGACCTTAGTGTCCTGAGCTGAATCTGGACAAGACTGTGAAAGGACGTGTTATCTTGATATCTCTGCAGTGCCGTGATGCGACTTCCCTGTGAGAAGATCTAAATATTTTTCGCATGCTTGTCCTAGAATCACCATCTCTGGCTGTGTTCACCCATCTCAGGCTCCAAAGTGAAGGACTGCCTTGACCACTTAGCAGGAGAGAAGGGAAGCATCTGGTTTCTTGGAGGGAACTTATCTTCATTTCTCATGGGAATTCAGCCTCCATGAGAGGAAGAGAGGAGAAGGAAAGAAAAGCTGTGATAACTGATCGCCTGCTCTGAGGGGTTTAGTAGAAACTTGTTTGTAAGCTGCTTAGCTCACGCTCACAGATATGTTACCATACGTGGCCAGAATAGCTGAAGTGCTGAAAGGTTCAGGGAGTCTATCCTGATCCATCTGGACTCCTGCAATGGTGACTCCTGTCATCATTCAGACAGCACCTGACCATCCTGCTTGAGAGGCTTTATTCCCCAAATAATTATTACTCTATCTCAAGGCCTTCATGAATAATTGTTTTTTCTTTCAACAAACACTCCGTCCATGGGCATCTGTGCAACAACATGATATATGCACATACAAAGAAATCATCTCACTATCAGATTGCAGCTCTGTGTAGGACATGTTGGGGAGAAAAACCCAAGGTCTTGCTTCTGTGGTTGTGCAGTACCCTGGAGAACGTTTCTTAATACCTTGGTCTTTGTTTTCTATGTGAAGGAAAATAGGACCAGCAGTGTTTTGGTGTATGAGCGGTTCTTGGCCTTGCTAAGAGTACAGCATCTCCTCCCTCCCTCTGGGAGGATTACTTCATGTTGTACAGCAAAGGATGCCTTTCACTGAGGTATACTTTATAGACTTAAAGGCATCATGCTTGTTCCACAGCTTTCAGTTGTTGGGTTTTTTTTGTTCTCCAGGAATACTTTGACTAGGAGAGTACCTTATTATTAACAGACTTTGAAAATGTGCATTGCAGGTAATTTTCATAGATCTCTTTGATATTATTGATATTTTTCTAGTACACACTGCACTGTGCTTCCACAAATGACATACTGCTGTCAGTAATGAATAGGATAATCTCACCATTTTCTTGTTCTCTTTCATTATTATTAACAGCTTGGACATATTTCTTGTAATATCTCTCTATAAATAATTCTAGGCTCAGAAGTTTGTTTCTTTTATAAATTAAGCTATCCAAAAGCGACAGCTCTTTTCTGCATAACTGGAATTAGTCCCCTCTAGGGGCAATTTATTCCTTCATCAGCTAACCCTTAGGCATTACTTCTTTCAGGAATGTATATTAATCATCTTTGCTGGTTTCCCTCTCAGTCCTCCTCTTTCCACAATCTTCTGCTTCAGTCAGAACACCCACCAAGTTTTCCAGAAATTTACACTGCTGGTTTTAGAGGAAGAAGGGTTGTTTGAGACACTGTTTTATTAAAACTTGATAGTTTAAACATGTCATCAATGACTGCACAAGGAAAAATCAAGTGTGACTTTGCTTGTAGAGTAGGGAATGGCTGTTTTGTAAAGTCAATCTATGTGACAAGTGTAGATACACATACATAATCACTATGGATTGTCCTCTGGGAGAGACAGGTGCAATAAATGACAGTGAGTTTGAAGCAAGATGGCAAAAAGTAGACCTAACATTTTTGAGTTTTCGTTACAGTGACTGGAAGGGAAGAAGTTAGCTTGGCAAGAATGCCTTTCCAAGCCTCTGTTGTGTCAACTGTTAAGCTTCAATGCCAGTGATTAGAGTAAGAGAGCCCTGCATTTCAGAAACATCCTCTTCTATTCTCATCTACTGTTCAAAGTGTTATTGTAGTTCCTCAGTTAACCATGAGATGGGTGGACTTTATGAGGGCAGGCTGACATAGCTGCCAATGACTACCTTGCCAAAATTATAAAGCCAGCACTATGCAGGGATGAGAAACTCATAGTAAGGGTGGGATTATACAGACCGCAAAACTGATGTTCTGGGTGAGGAGACATATCAGATTGACTATTTAAGATAAACGTTTGGGGCTTCTTTTACATCAAACAATTAAGATGTGCCCTAGAGAATTTAGTACTGTCCTTGTAGCTATAACTTTTAAACTTTGATATTTTTGACTTGAAGTACCTGTTTAGTTTGCAGAGTAGTAGTATTTCTTTTGACGTTAATGATTGGGAAAGTAGACAGACAGAGAACGCTGAGATTTTAAGGTGTCTATCAGTAACTGCTGAATCTATCCATAAAAACCTTCAGTACAAGAAATTTTACAAACTTTATAAAGTGTATATTCCATTACTTACCTCTGTGTACTTTCAGAAAGCTTCTCTTGATGTCTGTCTTGTTCCTTGCTGCAACTTAAAGCTTGCTGCAACTTAAAGCTTGCTGCTGTTTCTTGTCAGTGGTAGAGATCTCATTTTCCCCTTCTGTTTTGATGAACAGATATTTGAGAACTCTTATCCTGTGTCCCTTCAATCTTCTCTTTGCTAGACTAAAATGATGGTACCTGGTAAAGCATTCTCTGCCTTCTTACTCACTGTATAATACAGACTTTTTATTTTTTTCCATAATTATACAAACTACCAGTTCTGCATCTTGCAGTGTATCACAAAGTGACTTGAATAGCTCATCAATATCAACAGTTGATGGATGTTTTATATGTAGTCCCCATTTGTTATATTGTTTTTTCTTTTTTTTTTTTTTCCCTGCTGACATTTCAGCTGTATGAAAGGCAACTTCTTTACTCTTTTATTTATGGCATGAACTGTTTTCTCATTTGCTTTTATTTGTTGATGCATGTCCTGGATTGTTTAATCTAATGCTAGAGCTCGTTCACCTAAAATGGCTTCTTAGACTTCATTATCTGGAACTGGGTATTTTAACTCTGTATTGGCTAAACTTGCATGATACTGACAAGCTCCTTCCTTCAGCTGTGACATGTGAATGCCTCTTGTGGCCCATACTACTCAGAATAAAATGAACTTGATTTTATAACTTTATTCACTGTCTCTCCTAATCCACCTGTTTTTTCCAACGCATCTAATTTTCTTATCATTTTCCAAAATATTTTCCTTTAGAAATGTTTTCCATGATCACAAAATCACAATGTTTTTCTTGACCTGGATTAAATTATTACTGATGAGATCTTTATTTGGTTGAATTCTTCATAGAGAACAAAATCTCATATATGTTCCCTGAAACCATTAAACCTGAAAGCTGTAGCTCGTTCTATATGACTGTTTTCCTATAATGTTCTAACAGCAACTCACTTTCAGTTGCTAGGGCATGTAGATTATTTCACTTTTACAATGAGAATGTGTTTCTACAAGACCAAATATAGGTGGAGAGGCTTTTTTTTTTCTGGTTGGCTGATAGAATAGACTATAGATCAGCATCTGAGAATAGCTATTCATTTTTCTTTTGTCATGCTAATTGTTATGGTTTCTGACTCCCCAGAAAATGAAAGGTAGAAATGCCATTGCTTTGAAATAAATCCACTCTGAATTAGTATTATATTGCTGTGTCTGTTTAAACAGACAGAATGTTATTTGTGTACTGGTTTTAGAGGAGCTGAATGTACTCTTTTTGCCTGATTTCCCCCCCCCACCCCCCGTTCCTGATAGTATAGTCACTTTGGAAGAGAGATTGGTATACTCTACCCAGTCTGCAGATTCAGACATTACCTTGTGTCTTGAGGCTTTGAAAGGGTAATGGCAAAGAAGTGCTTATAAATCTTGTGTGAATTTAAGATAGTCTTCTGTCTCTTGGATGGATATACTTTGGCACTTTAATTAACTGCTTTTTAATTCTAGACTTGCACGTTGTTCTGTGCAGAGGCTTTAAATAAGGTATGCCTATATCAAGACTATATTAACTGGCATATTTTAGCAGTAAATAGATTACGACGTTACGTTTTATGCATCCCATATATCATTTGGCTTGTGATTCAAAACACACAAGGCATGTTTCCAGGGTTTCATGTACTGTAAATAAATGTAAAACAGGCTCCTTGCTCAGAAGTGC
Organism: Caloenas nicobarica; assembly: GCF_036013445.1. Lineage (NCBI taxonomy): Eukaryota > Metazoa > Chordata > Aves > Columbiformes > Columbidae > Caloenas > Caloenas nicobarica. The sequence goes on from NC_088252.1 coordinate 14,376,110, forward strand.
TACAAAGTAATCAGCACCAGGAAGGCTAAGAAGCTAAATGGTACTTGGAAGACTGTAATTAATATTAATCTCTTGCATGCCAGAACAAGTGATTAAACTACTCCACCTCTTTTGCTTGATGTGCAAATCTGGCTGAATGGCAAAATTGTATGATAAATACACTATTGGAGCAGCCACTGGTCGAATTTTAAATATCCTATGTAGCAAGAGGGGAAAAATTTAAGAAAGAGTATGCACAGTTAAAGAATTTCAGCAGCTTAAAGCCTGACAGTGTTCTGTTTTCATTTATAGTAGGAAACAAATGGACAGTATAAAGCAGAATATTCCAGGCAGCTCTACTGGTGTACTTGGAAGCCTGTAGCAAAATTAATAGTTAAAATTTTGAGTACATGGGAGAGGATCTTTTGAACAGAAGGTTTCAACTTCAAAAAGCTATTTTTTCGTTTTGTCATTATTGTTATCATTTTAAGATGAGTTGGATGCTGTTGTAGTTGATTTGGACCCCAACTTACAGTATGAAGGCCCTGGATCAGGTTCCATCTGGAAGATGTGCCTTGACCCTTTGATTAAGATTTCTACATGTGACACTTAAATGGGCGAATTTTCATTCCCACCCATCCCAGTTAATGTATCAACTTTTTTTTTTCCCCTCATCAATGTCTTTGTTTACTATTTTTTTTTTTCTGCTTTAGGACAGCTGGGTGAGATGAAGCCTATATAATCTATCTACTTATGTGGTTTGGGCATTGTTGTTTCCTTTGTTCCAAGGGTGGTTGGTTTTTTTTCTGTTTTGTGTGTTTTTTTGAGCCTCGTGGTATATCCATACTGATAGAGATAACTGGTTGATTTTCCTGGTACAATATGAAGTAAAAGAAATAGAAATGAAACAAAACAATAAGAAAAGTACAAGCAGTGAGGGTCTGGTTGTTATGTTTACATACAGAGTTATGATGCCAGCTGTGTCTTTTGAATGACGTTGTCTGGCATACTTATGGGGGAAAAAAAAATCAACAGCAAAGCCTCAGGTGCTGGAAATTTTCACACTGTCCTAGTGATATAACAACCCTTCCCATATTAAAACAGAAAAAAACCCCAAAAAACAACAAAAAACCCAAACCAAAACAACCAACCAAACAAAAAACAGCCCATAAAATAATGACCTGAAAAGAACTGATGAGATTTTTCTCCTGGTTTTTTTTTATTTTATTCGAAGTAACAGTGTATCACAGGGCTGATCAGCATGCAGTTTTCTGAAGACATTGAAAAATGGAAGGACAAACCAGTGTATTCCTCTCCCTTCACCTTTTGCAGATTTCCTATTTGGTATTCCAGGCAAACTTTTCAAAACTTGGAACCTCTGTTTAGTTGCCTACAAAGGGACTGAATTGAATTTGTTTGCCTTTATGCTTAGTTCTTTCTTAATTTTATCCTCTCACCTCAAAGTCTTGTAACAGCAGTTCCACGTGCTGCTGTTGCTAAAAAAGGATGGTCAGATTGACTAGATAGAAGTGAGAGGATTCCCTGCCACTTGCCTGCACTTTTCCAGTCATAGCAGTCAGATTTCAAGAAATAGTTTTGTTGCTGATGCTACATGGTTTTATCTACATTTTAGCAGTCTGCTGCACTTGCAGTGTCGAGGTCCAGTGTGGTTCAGCAGCAGAGGAGATAGCATTTCCCATGCGGTTGGGTGGGTTTGCACCAACCAGAAGATGGTCCACAGCAAACCCAGGGCCTGAATCTTTACTCTAGTTGCCTGGGTTTCAAAGGGGTCTGGGGCTTGTTGAAATCACATGCTGTCTTAAATCTAGTGATCCGTTGGCAGATTAGGAATTTATACTTTTAAACTAGGAAGAATGTGCCATACTACCAAATTTGAGCAATATGTGTTCTTGGGTTTGGCTTTTGGGAATTTTTTCCTTCTGTGAATCTACCTGGAATATAGATTTACCAAAAACAGATGGAAAATCAGTGGTGATTGAATTTTAATTAAAAATCTAGCTGTCTCACCAGTGACTGTAAAGGTGATTTAAGTTCTACACACATTTTATAGTAATTGTTCTTTCCTCTTTCATTTTTCCTTCACATCACTGTGTTCCATAATTTGAAAGAAGTGTCATTTCTAACAAAATCCATGTGGAAGGCTGATTTCTTCTATCATTCTGACCAAGCTTTTGATATATGTTGTTGAAAAATATTGGCTGATTTTATTTTCCCTTTTCTGTCTAGCTTCATAAGAAATAACCTATACCATCTGGCAATAGAACTTCTCCAGCATGTTTTGCTAATCATAAGAGGGTTTTTCCATTACTTCTGGTCTCATTAGCACTTAAATTAACCAATGCAATTAATATTTTTTCCATTAACGTTCAAGGGTGTTTCTTTATATCTTACAAGAATTTTCAACCTCAAATCTGAACATACCAAGCAAAACACTTGATATGCAAGTGTGAACTTCTAGTTGGTAATATGAAATTCTCTGTTTTGTTTAAGTCTTGGTTTCTTCCTGATGTCAGGTTTCTTCATGGTTGATAGGTGCCATGACGCCTATGCTTTGGGAGTAATTTCTACTTTAAAACCAATGTACTATCCCAAAAATGCTTGACTGATGTATAACGCTCTCCCTCTTGACATTTTTCTGTGCTGTTGGTAGGGTACAGCTTTTTTTTTTTTTTTTCTTCAACAGCTTTGTACAGGGCTTGCTCTGGGGCTTTTTTTGTGGGTTTTGTTGCTTTGCACTTTTTGTGTGTGTGTGTCATTCATTTCTTAGTGTTTATCTCCATTTGTCTACCTGACTATGCATTCAGCTGTCCCAGTTTCTGTAAGACTGATTTTCCTGAAAGGCTTTCTGCAAATATAATGTCAAATATTTCTTTATCTCTGACTAAGAGATTCCTACTTTGTTCATGTCATTCGCATCAATTTTAATCCTTCTATTTTTGCTTATTTGGGACTGTTAAAGGTAGTGAAATTGTAGTTTTAGCATCTTATTTCTGAATTTGAACACAAGCACTAGAAGTATTTGTTATTGGTGGTAGTGTTAGAATCTCCACAGACACAGAGGAGTAGCCCCTTTCCTTTGCTGTACAGAGTGATAGATGGTAGATGCATGTCACAAACTTTTTTAATCTGAGAAGCATTTAATCTGTTATGAGTCTTTATGAACTTCGCTTAGTGAAGAAAATGTGTATGTTGGATATAGTTTACCTTCACCCTGAACTCCTTCTTGGGAGTTATTGTTAGGCAGAGGTATTATCAAAGGATGGGAATAAAAGGACTAGAAGAAGTAGAGATTGCACTTAGCTTTTTATTGTTTTATGTATTTATTTTATAGATTCTTATGTATGTATTTGTAACTGCTACTAATAGGGACATAACATCTGAAGTCCAGGCATGTAGCCCGTGTAAGTAAATCTTTACTTTGGAATTGTTACTCCTGGCACAATAAGGAGGAAATCATACTGTCATAAAGGTATCTTCTACATTGTATTGACAGACTTGCCCTCCCAATAAGGCCTTTTATTATTTCATCAACTTTGAGGAAGAAAACAAACACTGCCCTCCCCCTACCCCAGTAGAATTGTTAATTTTTAAAAATATTAAAATCTGAGAGGCTAATGCCATAAAAACCTCAACTGAACTAACATGTTGCATGCTTACACAGATATCTGCAATTTTACAGTAGAGAGAAGAGAGAAAAACAACCTGGAAGGTCACACTTTGATTTCAGAATATTTACAACATGAAATCACTATATTGTTTTCAGTTTTTAAAAATATTATGTATTTGATGTCACAGATCCTTTTTCTGTCAAACCTTCCTGGAAATGAACTTCAGTCTATTTATTTTAGTTTATAGCATGTCAGTAAATTTTTACAGAACACTTCAGTTTTAGCAGAGATCTCCCCTCAAAGTATCTACTTGTTTTCAATATTTTTATCAATCCTACTTGGCAATTACTGGAGCAATATGAACAGTTTAATTCTGGCTTGAGAAAATTCTTCCCTGGGAGATTTTATTTGATGTAATATACTCATGATATTTGGACAAGAATAACATGAATAGAGTTTAGTTTTTGTATCCAAACTAAGACAGACTGGATTTGATGTGTTCATTTATTTTATTATTTAGTAATATTCTCTTTTGGTTTTTGCCAAGGCGTAAGATTAACTGACCATCTGTCTATTTTACTACAAAGCAGTATCTGCTACTCATTATTGGCAGTTAATTTTGTGGCAGAAATGCAAAGAATGTGGTCTGGTGTTGTGATTTATTCAGTGATATTCACAGAAATCTAGCAAATCCAATCAGAGGATTAAAGGATACTTAGCAGAAGAAAAGTGACATGAAAAATACTCACAACTGTCACTATTTAAACAAGTGGTAGTGGTATGCTTCTGTGTCATACCACTTAGCCAGATTTACTCTGAGTAGCTCAAACTTTTATTAGATATTTCCAGCAGGAATGTGTAGCATTATTGGGCACAAGTTTGGAATATTTACGCCTGTGTGAGTGATCTTGTGTCTGCACAGTGCACTGAGAATAAGAAGAGATTCTACTCCCATGCATTATGTACTATGGCCTCACATCCAGTTTTACATTATGTCATAAAGTCATAAATATGTCACAAAATACACCATAAAAGTATGCTTAGAAGCAAAAGGATAACAGGAGGTAATCAGCTGCTCTCTGTTTAACTTCCCAAAACTGACAGGTTATTTAAATTCTTCTGTTGCCCTGCAGGGTTTCTGGAATATTTATAGATGGAAAAATGCATCCATTCCAACAGTATCTACCATTTGAATTTGACTACTATTGCAGTTTGTGCAAGTTTTTTAAATCTTCCTTCTGATTTTTGTCATTGATTTTTGCTGGTATACTTAGATGAGCTATAGATGTCCTTATCAGGGCAATTTTCATCCTAATTCTTGTTCAGTTAAGATTATGATCTTCATCAAAGTTATTCACAAAAGCTGCTGCCAGTAATTGGTCCTTGGTCCTCTTTTGTCCTTTATGTGTTAGTTCCCCAACTTTTTTGCCGTTACTTTGGAGTTTAAAGTGTACTCAGAACTAGTGCATGACAACTGTACTTCTTGCTTCAGGGAAATGAGTAAGGGTTGCCTCTGTTGTTCCTTTGCATTAATCAGCACACCAAATTGTTGTAGTTGGAGCTGTGTATGAAAGAGCATCTTTAGAGCAGCTGAAGATATGTTGTGCCGCAGATTGCGGTGTGTGTTTAAGAATACCTGTGTTAACTTTAAATATAATAACACAGAGACTAGAAGCATTTATGTGGCTCCACTTAGCTTTATTTTCTCTCGGGGAGACTTATTTTCAGAACAAGACATTATAATGTTTGCTGTTAATTGAGTAGTTCATTCTCCTAACGTACAGGGATATTCTTTTATGTTGCTTATGTGGTTGTTCTCGGTGTTAGCACTCTTCTCTGGAGTGTAAACCAGTTAGCCTAATATCCAAAAGCTGTCGTGGTTATGCTATTATAACTTCTGTACACTCATGCTAGACTCATAGAGCTTGGGTAGGTGCTTTGAACTGACAGAGCAACAGATGGATCCTGATCCTGCGTGTCTGGGGAAACAGTTTCCCCTTGGTACAAGTAGGGAAATTACTGTGCATTGGCAGGGGGTCGCTATCTGATATCTTCGTGCTTTACTTATTTTCATATTAGGCTTTTATTATTTCCCTGTGCATAAAAGGGAATCAGAAACTCTTTGAGTACCTTTTCTGTAGCATTTGGACAATTCCCCAAACTTTTCTCTGCAAACTGCAGAAGAACACCATACAAAACATGCAAAACCATGGTAAAATAGCTGTGTTACCTTTTGGATCTGTTGCTGCATGTGCTGTGTAGACATAAAGGCTTGCTCAAGGATCTCTACCATTTTTCTGTGTTGTACTGTATACAGAGTCCACTGTTCTGGTTTGTCTGAAAGTTACTGTAAAGCATCTTAGATTCGTTAATAATTGATCTTCCTAGTTATACAAAAAAGCTAATTTTACAAAGCTTATTTGCATCAGCAAAGATTGGTTGCAGAATTCAAGTTTATTCCAAACTTGGTTAAATAAGTATGCAAATGAGAAATCAAAGTATATCATCAGAAAAGCGAATATAATCAGAAAATTAAATAGATTTATTAATACATGTCCCTCATAGAAAAACAGGAGATATTTATTTTGAGAGTCTATAAAAATATGTACTAAAAATAAATTATTTAGAGATGCTCACAATGATAATGAGGTAGGTGTGCAGATGAGTAATCCCATTTTTGGACATAACTTTGTTTTGTTACAGCAGAAGGGCACAAACCTCTGCACTCAGAAGCAAACATTGTATCCGGTTAATATCCTTATATCAAATCTATATTTCTGTGTACAAAATGATATTTCTATAAGAAGATTATAGCCCCATAGAAATGCTGAAAAGTGGAGTTGATAGAAAATGTAGTTTGAGACATTTTGAGTGCTAGACTGTATTACAAAACAGTAAAACATCTTATTGATAATATTTTTAAGGAGTACTTTTTAATTTGAATTCAAATTAATGTTATTTGAATGGAGGTTTATAATGTGCACATTTTAAATTAAAATATTTGTATATTCATTCATAAAAGTTTAGTCACAAAATCACCATCACTAAAAACTTTTCAGTAATGCATTTTAGTTCTTTCAAGTTATTCCAAAGGAAGTTTCAAATCTGACGGTTAAGGTAGAAAAGTCTGTTGTTAGGAAGCAAAAATATGTCTACTTGATTTATACAATATACAATATTTATACAATATTTATATATACAATATACAATATTTATGCAATTTACACAATAAATCAAGTACTAACTTAGTCACACATCTTACAAAACTTTTTCTATATGGAGTTACATTGAAAGGAGTCATGTGCATACAGATTTTGGAAGTTTGATGCACCATTTAATGAGCTGCTTAAGTGAAGAAAAATTTTCAGGTGGTAAAATTTATATTGCAGAAGCTTAGCTTTGTTTGGAATGTTTAGTGCTGTCAGTACTTCCAAAATGTTTTCATATAGAATTAGCAGGATGGAGGGATGCAATTTATCAAATACGGCTTGTTTGCTCAAATAAATGTAATTTTAAATCATCATTTAATATTTTAATTAATAATTAATAATTTAATTCAATACTTTAATTCAATCCAATGAAAGAACAGCAACGAAATATTCTGTCCCTTCCTACTATCAAGCTAAACTTTTCAGAGGTGTTGCAGAAGTAGTATGAAATATTTTCTTTTCATTGATATTGTAATGATGCTTTGCAGGTGTCCTTAGACTCTAATCACCCAAGACTTTCACATATGCTACACACTGAGAACAGTCCCTTTTGAAGTTAATTGGGTTTCACCAATTTACTCCAGCAGAGAGTGAAACCCTGTTTGCTGAAATTTAAATTCAATATAAACACATTAAAATATAAAACTGTACTTTAACTCCTGGTAGTTCTATTATGCATGTTGTAGGCTTTCTAAATTAAAACACATCCAATTAGATGTACTTAAAGACAAAATCACCCTCTGAGGCATTGGGTGTAGAAATGGATTAAAAACTAATTAAATGTAAGTCTCGGGAGACCTAAATTACTTTCCCCTCCCCCTAAAATCAGATATGTGTCTAAATAAGAAGGAGATCTGAAGGTTAGTGATAACCTCAGGGTTGTTGCTTTTTATTTACTCTCAGATCGCCTGACAGCAGCTAGTGTGTTCCATCATACATAATGTTACCTTCTTTTTGGCTTCTGAGAGACTTAAATTGACTTCAGGTACTCTCAACACCTTTATTGTTATTAAGGTTAAATAACATGCATTTTTAACAACTGTTTCCTAAATAAGATGAGAAAACTACAACTGAAATTCTACAGAGGACAGGAATGTAAGCCAAAGCATGACACTATAGCCAGAATAACCCCATCAATGAGCAAAATCATCAGAAATGTCAGAAAAAGGAATTTAGTTTTCCCAGATGCGATTGCAGTTGTCTACTTGGGGTGAGCAGAATTTGAATCGATTAACTTTGCAGAGAAAACTTCATTACTCTGGCAACTAGTTCAATATTAAATTGAACTAAAATTAAATTTATAGCGTGTAACGGGCCAGATCATATGAGCTTTCAACTCAGTAGGAACTGGGCATTCAGTATGATCCAGAGCTAAGCCCAAAGTCACCTTAACTCAACTTATGTAACTTCTACTAGTGGAAAATGGCTCATATTTCTTAAGGATCACCATCGTGTCTATACCTTGTGGATATGAATCTGTATAGTCAGAATTAAAAAAGACTGAAATGTTTTTTAACTGATATATTAAAGTGAATCTCATGCAGTGAAGCATAGTGCGTGGTATAGAAGAAAGATCTTTTTCAGCTGAAAGTGGCAAAACCTGAAAGTGCTTTCAAGATGAAGCGTAAAGTTCCTCTGTGCTGGACACAGCCAGTGGGGAAAGCTGGAGAGGGGCGCAAGCAGAATGGGGAGCAGCTGTCATGAGGTCCTCCAAAACTGCAGCTGGACGTAGCTCTGGCCAAACTTGTGTTAAGCTCAAAGTCATTTGGTTACTATTATGCCTGTGCTCATGAAAAGCAGATAATGAATCAGGGAATCACAAACAATAAATGTTCAGAAGAGTAAGTTGTGATTTTCAGTGACAGTGTATGTATTAGTCTGAAATAGAATTTATGCACATAAATTATACTTGGAATTGTGGCAGCTCTTAAGTATTTTTTTTAGAAGGGGGAAATACTTTGCTTACATTTAAAACAGTACCTGAAGTGTCTAGGTCTGATCAGATATGTTAATATTATCAAATTGTTCTATTTACACATCCATGCAGCTGTTCATGTATGCTGATGCTAACCTGAGTAATAGCAAGATGTTTAGACTGTGCTTTAGGCCATAGTGTAAGGTCTTAAGGTACAGAATAAAAACATTAAAGACAGATTCTTTTTCTTTATGTGATTAAATGTGTTTCCCATTGTTTGCATAGTGTGGTTTTTAGTTTTTTATGTAATACTTCAAGGGAATCTGTTGAATAGAAACCAGAATGCTATTAATTTAGTGTAACACTAAGCCTCAGGAGCAAATGCTAAATAACACTTAGTAATGAGTTTTATAAGAAATTAATGGAGCTCCTTATGTGTGCTTTTCACTCTTTTTCAATGTTAATGTTGTTATAGATTAGCACTCAGATGTTCTTCCCCATGATACAATAGCTACATCAGTCTGCATATGCAGCATCCAAATAATTTAATACTCGTTGAAGAGAATAGAGAGATTTTATGGGTGTTGTATCAGGTCCTCTACAAAACCATCCTAAAATACTGACCCACCACTTTTCCATATGCCTCTATTCTTCAAAATGAACTATGTATTCTTGAACAGGAGTTATTATTTTATGTGTATTCTATCCTTTCACACAAACAAAAAGGCAAAGATTTGTCAGTGTGCCTAAAATAAAGTTTGTACTGGGTGTAAGGAGCCAAACTGACGTATTTTGGTTATATTTTACGTTGTTCACTGGGCAAGTGGTCATAAATCATTATTCCATAAGGCAGGAGGAAAAACAATGTAATACAAGACCCGAGAAATGCTGTTTAAATCAGTGGATTCAGTGGTCTCTGACTCAAGTATTTTTTCAGAATGTCTTGTACCTGAGTGACAGGTATTTCTGACTCCCCAAGATATGCATGCACACTCACGGGCATTATAAAGCAAGTGGGTATTCAAGCTTCTACTCTGGAAATGGTTCTGGGGACACATTTGTGCACAATGTTCTTCTCGAATCTGTAAGATTATGAAGATTTCATTAAAAAGTATCTGACTGTTAGGAATGAAAATGTAGAAGGCTTTTCTCCTAACGTATGCAACCACCACCTGTGGTCAGGATTACTTCAAATTAAAAGATAGGGCCAAAACCACTGGTAAGATGGAATTTTCAGTTGGAAGTCCAGTCAATTATTTATTAAATGGACAAAGCACTCAGTAAAACAGTAACAGGACATCTTCTGCATTAGATAAGCTGGTAGGCTTCTCTCATGAGATTTCTATGTTGTGTTACAGATTGCTTTGTTTTGGTCTCCTGAAAACTAAGACTTGCAATTCTTACAGAACTGGTTTTTTGAGAAGTGTAGGTCAAACATCTGTTTAATGCAGATGGCTTCAAGACTTCTCTGTAATTACAGGTTTGACCTAATAGTATATAGTGATGTCATCAAATAGTACTTCTTTTCAGTATTATTTTGTATTAACTTTTAATTTCCCCTGCCTGAATTTATCTGTTGTCTTTTTCTATAAGTCAGCACAGTTTATTGTTACCTATGCTTAAATATAACCTACCAGATTATTATTTTAGTGCCTGTGACAAGAAAAGTGAGTTGCAATAACATTTATATTTATTCGAGTGTTTTTCTTCTAATGGAAATGTCATTGCACTATCTTACATGGTGGAATCTTTAAATTGGAATAATTTGTGCTGAAGAAAGCAGAGAAGGAGAAAGCTGAAATTACTTTTGATATTTTCCAAGATCAATGCCAAATGTTCATCTAACGTAGATGAGGCTTCTACAGTTATTTTATTACTATATCATCCATTTAACTGGTCTACTGTTTTAACAAAGGTAAATTTCTCAGCCAGCAAATATCAGTTCTTTAACGGCCCTTTCATTTTTCAGGAGTATAGTTCAGTAATTGCATTATAAATGTGCAAATATTTATTACATGTCAGTTGTATTGCTTCATGAAACTATCAATTCCAGTGCAGATATTAAAGATTTTCTAAATAATCAAAATATTTCAGGTGTTGCTGAACTATGAAATAGCATTAGGTATGTACTTTTTTTGTCTGGGAAGAGCAGCTTTGTTTCAACTTTTCCCCTGCCTTGCAGCTCTGAGTTAGCAATTGATTCATCAAAATTTAAGTTGCACATTTACTTTCTGAAGCTGGTCTGTGTCAGGCTGTCTAAACCAGAGGCAATAGGAGAGAGAAAAAGGGCATCTCTTAACGTATCTATCAGAGGAATCCAGTTTCGTGAATGAGTCACATAGTACTTAAGTATCGCCTCTAGCTTTTTTTCCCCTCAGTGTGGCTATCACCAAATTTACAGATAGAAAGAAAGGCTGTGGCTTCATCCAGCTCACCATCCCTGACAGTTCGCATTTATTCTCTGAAGTATAGTTTCTAATGTAGCATTTTGTTTAGTACTAAAAGGTCTGTAGTGGATTGCTCTACCTCCTCCGTTACTTGGTGCCTGGAGCACTGTGAACAGCAACCTTAGACCTTGTAGTCTCTCTCCTGACTTCACAGCAGTGTTTGTGGCACCTGCAGATTTTTCAGCTCTGGTGTAGTAAATTAGCATGCTCTGTTTTAGTAATGGAAACAAACAAACAAACAAAACAAACAAAAAAGAGTGAATTAAGGCTTACTGCACTGTTGTTATTGCCCACAGGAAAAACTGTGATGGGTAGTAGATGCCTCTTCTTATTTGTGATTGTTTATCGATTTCTGTAAATGTCACCACTTGAAAGCTGAGATACAGCCATAGCCATGAGCAAGACCATTTAACAGGCTTTTGCAGCAAATATAAAGTCCATGCAGACATCTGAATATGACTTACTTTCAGTGTAATTTTTCAGAATAAGAGGGAGCCAGTGACCATTTAATGTAAAATGTAAAACTTGGCTTATTGACCAGAACTGTGGATTTTGCTCTCCCAGTTGAAGGTTCACTTGCTAATGTACAGAGCTCCTGCTCTTTGCTCCAACGAATCTGGAATATGTTCACATATCGCCGTTCCAATGGGAGGGCTGAAGAATGCCTCCATCCAAAATATAACCTACATGTGTGTCCTGTTGCCAGCCAGTAGGCCGGATCCCAACCCCAAGAACCTTCCAGCTGGCCTGTTTGTTGCCTTTTCTTTGAAAAAGAGAGGCAACAGCCGAATGGCTGTGAATGACGAGAGCTGGAGGCTCATGTCCTCAGGGACAGAGGGGGCTCAGTTGGAGGCACATCAACACCTATTCATGCCTGTGCTTTATTTTTTATGGTCACTGCCACATGAGTGAAGTCTGTAAAGAAGTGCTACATGATTGAGACTCAGCTCATGTGACTGAAGACGTGGAAAACCTTTACTGCCAGTAGGAAGGGGAAAGGGAAAATGTGAGTCTTGGTACAAACTGAGCGTGGGGACTCAGAAGTGTAGGGAAAAAGTGTAAGCGAATAAATGTTGCAATATCCCCAAGTTCAACTATAACTACAAAACACCATAAAACAGTATGCTTACTTTATTTCTGAAGGAAGATTAATGGAAAAAGTTTAAGCATTTCTAAATCCCATTTCTTGCCTCAGGAAACTGAAATGGTAATGGTGTGTCTTTTCATAGTTATTTCAAATTGCTCGTGTGTGTGTTAGCTGACATTGGCATAAGTAAATTGTTTCTCTGTGGTGTTTCATCTTCTCGGTTGTTTGGAATTCAGTTTAATTCTCAATTTGTCTGCTTTATGCAAGCATGTATATCAGCATGAAACTTTTCACACTAATTTTCTGCTAGTCTCCCAGACACACTTCCATATGTGGATTCACATTTAACTAATATACTGAGATAATTGCATGTGCCCTGAAGCTGTATTGACTATATTATCAATTTTGTACTGTCAATCAGAGTTAATCTTCGTTTTTGTATGTTATCTTACATCTGTCTGTCAGGGATAATGCAATTTGATAAGGATATACTGTCTGATTTAGCAGAGATACTTCAACAGAGTGAAACTGTTAAGGTATTTACACGACCTAATTATTTACTGCTGTTCATTCTGCTTTTTTTTTCCTCTTAAGTACTGCCTGTCTTTATTGTTTTTATCTTTACTAAATGCTTTAATTAAATATTAATATATGTTATTTTATTGCCACTGAATTTGGTATTCACCTGCTAACAGCTCTCTAACAAAAGAGCTGTTCCCTTCCCTTTTCATAAGTGTTGGCACCTCGTGTGGAAGTGGTAGTGATTCCTACTTCCCAAGATTGTGTGCACTTAGAGTGGATATAAGCAAATAAAAGTGTATCATGCCCTTGGCATATTTCTTTAACTGCATTGTATTTTCTTGGGATTGGATTCAAGTTTAGATTTACAGTATACAAATACAGGGTCCAATTACCCAAAACGTTTAACTCTGTCTGATTTCTTAAGTTACTTTTTTCTGTAGGCATTAGTGTCAGCATTTTTTGTCAAGTCAGTTATTTCCCCATCTTCTTTTTTCCTTTTATTTCATGACATACCAAATCTCTTTTTCACTTTCACACTACTCCTTTATTCTGGGGTAGCTTCTGACTTTCTCTTTGGCGGTATCAGAGATGAAACTTCACTGTTGAAGTATCATGCTTACTCTGAAAAGTATGAAGAAGCAGGTAAAAGTATTTGGAGAAAACACCGAAAAGCTATTCAACAAAATAGAAAATAGAAGGGATATATTGAAGCTAGATTAGAGAGTAAGGAGAATTTAGGTGTGTTTCAAATATTACAGAAATACTGCAGTCAGTTTTTGCTGAGGATGCTGACCATGTACTTGAGCCTAGTAGTAGGAAGCACATGGAAATGATAATAGAACTTTTTCTGTTCAAACTGGGATAAAAATTTAATTTATATTGTGTGCTTGAAACTAGGAGGCCTGGATAATCTCTGCTGCAAAATAACGGCACATGAAATCATAGATCTACAAGACATAATTTTTAATGGAGTTGTCAATGCCACTTTAATGACTTGGGTGGGGGAGGGGGAAGCATGGGTCCGATACAAAAACAAAGTACAGTTGAATGAGAACGCTCCACTTCCTTAGTATGCCTTCAGTACTAAAAATGTTATATTTTGATAGACATGATGGCTAAACTACAGGAAAAGGGGGGGTGGAGGTGGAAGATACTTTTGGTCTTAATGTAGAATATGTCAGACTAATTCAACATTTGCTTTTAATGATCCCTTTAGAAGAGCAATCATAGGGTATTTATATATATATGATAGCAATATAGGACACCTGATTTAGCCATTTTTTATATAATGCCATGTCTGATATAGCGTTAAAGTATAAGAGAGTATTATTTCTTTAGTTGATGGATAATAGAAGAATTGAAAGGTGGATAAGGCACTTGGAGGACACTAAAAATTTGCTTTGGGAATCAGTGGGCTGGACAGAGGTTTCTAATAGTGGTTTTTTTGAGAATAGTTTAAGGAGACATTGCCAGATTTGATTTAAAAAACCAAAATATCAACAACAACAACAAAACAACAACAACAAAAAATATTTGCCTATGACAATCCCAAACTAAGGTGTCTTTAGGTGGTGTTGAGTAGCTGTACTTTTACTGCAAGATGGTTTCTTATCTATTCATTCCTGGACCTGCTGAAAAAACAAGAATGGGATTTTTCCATGAAAGAATTCTTATGATTTTGATGTTGTAATGCTCAGAAACAACATGTAACAGCTCTTTTCACGGTGTGGGTTACTGTTTGTGTTTCTCAATATACATTACCAAAAACTTTGCAGCATTGGTTTCATGTGAAATATACTACTGCTTTCTCATGCAAACATACTAATAATATATCCTATGTTCGTTATCATATTAATTTAAAATAAGCCATTGTGCTTCCAGAAATATTTTGTAGTAAATGTATTGATTGTGTAATTTCTGCAGCTTCTTACGGCAAAGCAAGCCTATCTTCATTTTTGTCCATTATAATTACCTCTAAAGACATTTTTCACAATATCTAGCCTGCTAATTAATGACAGTACTGAAGGGTGGGCATCTGATAATGAAAACTAATTTGCATAAGCTGCCTACTGCAATGAAAGAGCATCTTCCTTTGCAAATCCACTATAAATGACCATGAAATAAAAGATTAGGTTTAGATCTTCAAAGCCACCTATGGGATTCATGGCTTTGAAAAGCTCATCCATAATGTGTACTGCTATAAAAGAGAGCAGACCAATTCAAACGCATAACAGCATGGAGAGAACAAATTCACATATGTAAATAATTTAGAAGTAGGGCTGTTCTTTGGGGGACTGACTATGTTAGCTTCATCATAGTAGCTGTTCTCTTGAACATTGCTGGGAGCTACCACATTGCAATGACAGTTCATCTGGACCCAAGAAATGCCACAATACTTAGATGTGCAGGTGTGTCCTTTGGTAACATAAAAACTCTCCCACACTGAAAGGTGGAAAAATGTGACTGCCTCTAGTAAGAAAAATATTTGTGCCTTCATTTCAGTCCCTACGGTGAGAACTTTTGGGAATCTCAAAGGGTTAGAGATGATAAACAGGAAATATTTATCGGGGTTGTGGTTTAGAGTATACTCAGAAATAGTCCATGTTATTGAAGGCCTTCAAAATTGCACTGGATTTCTTTGTAATCTTCTTACATGAAGGCAAATAAGATCTTCTTCAGATGTTTATACTTATTTTGCCTTCAGTACAGCAGAAAAACTATCTTAAAAGAGCTGTGAGACATGGAAATATGCTTGTGCATTTTTGTCATGCCCAATAAGAAACAGAAATTAGCATGTTGCACAGTTTGTTGCAACTGAATTGACATGGTTTCTGTCTCTTAATGAAGAGTAGTATATCCTTTCTTCCCTCATCTTTCTACAGTAATGGATAAGAAGCAAATATTTTATAACCGTTCACATGCCTGAAGTCAGAGTAAACTGACACACTCAGTAAATTCTCATTTAATTGAATCTGCTGCCATTTATTCACTCCTTTTAAATATTATTTTAAAGAAGAATGTCGAAACCTTGTCTCCCAGAAAATCTCTTTATAAGAAGCTGCTGCTGAATCTTTTCCAGTTTTTCCTCAAGACTTTTCTTTCAGAAAGATTTCATACTGCTTTCTGTTCGAAATTATTTTTTCTGCACAACTCTTTAACATTATTTACTATGTATTAGCAACGGGTACTAGTGCACAGCTCACTGTATGTTGTTGAGAAATCTAAAATTTTTGGTAGGTTTTATTGCTTCCAGGAAGGTGCTTGCAGTTTGTTAAATGTATGATGATATCTATTAGTCTGTCTTTATTGACTACTACGAGATTCTACAGTTACAGACTGAAATGTAACCTGAAGGAGGCCAATTGTTTTTTGTTTTCTCTTTCAAAGTTTGGGTTTTTTTGTCCACATTTTTCCAAGTAGCAGGTGGAAGAAAGGTGGGACAAAATGTCAGCTAGTGAGGAAAAGTAAGTAAAAGTGTGGCATAGTAATGCCTTCTCATCCATTCCTCCCTCGACCTGTCAAATGTCATGCAAAACAGATGGCAGAGGCAGCACTGTGCCTCGGGAGAGCTTTTGATCTGTGGTGCAGACGTTCGTTGCAAAATTGTCCAGTTACCTTGTAAGCAAGCAAAATGCCATAGCAGCAGATGAGGAGGTGTAAGTAGCCATACATCATATCTGTGTGTCGAACTGAGACTGTCCAAAGGGCCTTGGGTTCAAATAAACAGCTTGCCTGTACTTGGTGCAACAAAGGGACAAGGAAACAAGGTGATTCAAAGTTCAGTATATTCTTTCCAGGTCTTATACTACACACTGACATTGGAAAAAATGCTCTTTGATGTAACTTAGAACAGCATAAAAATAAGTCTGTTAGCAACTGGATTTCATGGTAGATTGTTTCCCAAACTGTGGGTCTGCTCTCCTATGTTGTCACAATACCTCTGGTGTTCCCTTATCATGGAAAATTAAGCTGCAAGTAGGATGCTTAGGAGACCACCACAGTGTGAACACTCACTTAAAAAGTCCATGTTTTTCAAGCTTCTGGATTAATCTGTCAAGCTTTATTGTTCCTTGTGCAACAACCGGCAAAATAAGGTTTGGGTTTGTAATCAAAATTCTCACAGTCTATTTCAGTGCATTTTAGTTAGTAATACACGCTGGTATTTGAGATTCTGTGAACATCTTTTCTATCACTAGACATGTTTTGTATTCCAGACTTGTTGATAATAATTTATGTTCAGTGCACAATGGGAGTGGGTCTGCAGCTTCAGATAGTCATATTCAAACAAAACAGGAGATAAAGATATCTGCCTTACATGTTGTATGTTTTTGTTTAATAAGACTTTCTCAGTGAAGAAAATGGAAAATTTACTGGCAATTTCCATAACAGTAGGGCTTTCAATCTCACTTTGGTTTTGCAACATGGTATAAATACTTACATAAATGCTGTTCAGCAGCAAAGCACAAACAAATCCACACTGTCTTACTGCTTCTTCATGTGTTGTGAAATTTATTATGGTATCCTTTTCTAATATTTTCTCAAGTATGTCATTCTAAGTATAGCATTATTGAAAAAGCTTGAAGATTTAAAGATTAAGTCTGTGCGGTTCAGTAGAAATGTAATTTACCTCAACAGAAATTGCTGTGAAGAAATCAGCGAATTAAATAGAACATGCAAATGTTGCTATAAGCTTTTGAAACATGCTATTAAAGGATATAATTTTCAATGACATTATGAAAACTTTCCGGAAGGATAAGTCAGAGATCAAAATAATATAACTTGAAAACCTTACTCATCTGAGAAAACTGTATTTACTCCTTTCAAAGATATAATCACATAAGAATTTTGGACAAATGATTTTACTATTGAATTCTATTATTTTATTATAAGTCTTAGCATCTTCTTTACATTTCAGTAACTAGGTTGTGGATACAAGTATTTACTTTGATAATTTTCTTTTTTGTGTAAAGAAAGGAAATCACTCTCATAAAGTAATAATTAAAAAAAATATTAAACCATGAAGGAAAAAAAGCCAAAACCAGACAAACAACAAAACCCCCCCAAAACAAAACAAACAAACAAACAAACCTAAACAAGCCTTAGAATGAAAAAAACAAAAGTAACACTCCCATCAAGTTTAACATGAAAAATAAGAAATTTTGATGGCTTGAAATGTATTATTTGAACATCTGGATTGCTAAATAGACTAGCTATGATACCTGCTATCAGAACTTGACAGCAAGGGAATATATCAAACTACATTTGCTCTTTTCTTTTATACTCTTTTTTTTTTTTTCCCCTTTCTTTGACAAAATAATAGAGAAGTTCAACCTAGATTACAAAGTAGCCTGAGAATCCCTGTGAAGCTGTGACACAGGAATGTAGATCCGTTCAAAATTCTGCTTGGATTTTTGTACAGAAACAACTTTGGTTTATCTTCTGGAATTAATTCTCAAATTGCTCAAATAACCTTTTTTTTTTTTTCTCTCTGTGCTGACTCAGTGAAGGATATAAATTATAGACTAATAATTATAGACAGTAATTCAACATATTGTTCTAAGGGTACTTCCTTCAGACTGTATGTTAATTCCTTTTGCATTCATAGACAGGGAGACTTTTTTATGAGGAAGTTTAGTGCTGAGAATGCTGAATAAGAAGTAAACATGTCTCTTTTTTTTTTTTTATTTCTCTCCCCACTGTTTTTGAGCAGTTGCGCTTCTGCCTTACCCTAATTTCCCTGTACAGCTGAGTTTTCATAAGGCGATCCAGGCAGGCTGTGAAAATTTGTCCCATATGTTTGTTGAGTTTCAGTAAAACCAAAACAAAAATAAAGACCTTTATTAGTAAATTTTCAGATGAAACACATTTTGTTATAACAAATAAGAATATTCCAATGAAAAGCTTTTCTTTATTTCTAAGCTGGTGAATCTACATAGAAATACTGCGTCCTTTTCATTGTTTCCACTACTTTTTGTTAGCGTGCTCCAGAAATTTCTAGTATCACTGTAGAAGATTATTTTCTCTTGCTTTTTGGGGCATTTTATTAACCAGAAGAAACTAGTAATCACCTCAGAAGTTATTTTCTTTTTTACTGACAGTGGGATTCTGAGGCTTTAATATTGTGTTCTAATTTTGTATGTAATTTTCCTACTGTTTTTTGTTTGGCTGTTGTGTGTTTTGTTTGGTTGGTTTTTAATGCATGATCCTACAGATCATGAGTTTTTCTGCCTAGTTTTCATAACTTGGAAAACAACCCTTTTTAGAAACTATTAATCTCTCATCAGAAGGTTAGCATAGCAAAATACTCAAACCAGTGCCATGTGAATGATTTCTAGAATTTGTGGCTAGATTTGATTTAGCTATTTTGAAGAAACTGAAACTGTAGAAAGGAAAAAAGAAATCCATCAGTAACTAGCTGAACAATTGTTCTGCTAATTAATTTCTTTTTAATTTCTCTTCTGTTACTGCAAGTCAATTCAGCATGAAAACATTGTGACAAATATCTGTCTTAGGTGCTAATAGTGTAAGGAGAGGTAAAATCCTAAAATGCTTTCAACCCTCTTCTCACCCGCCCTTCAAGCTCATCCTGTTGTCTGGCTGTTCTGAGCTGTAGAGATTTCTCTGCCTCTTCATGTTCAGAGACAAATTCTGAGTTGAGCTCAGCAAGTTGTTTCTTGCTTGTCCCTTTTCTTTTTCCTGGGTACCAATGATTACTGAGTATAACAGTTTTTCTGAGCCACTGCTCTGATCCCATTGTCTTAGCAGCAAAAATCAGTGGTAAAGGAGGTCTCCCAGGCTCCTCTCTGAATCTTTAGGTTTCTCTTTCATGTTTCAACTGTTGCTTAACAGTCTATTTTAAGTGCTTCCCTTATCTGACCTTTTGACTGAGAATTTTATTGCTGACTTTTATTTTCTTTTTAAAGACTTGATCACTTTGGATACAATTTTTTTCAAGGCAGCTCATCACTGGTCCAACATTCTTCCATTATACATAGGTAAAATGAGAGAAGATTAGGCATACTCAGTACCTTGTATGTTTTAAAATCCTAACCAAGAAACTTCTCTCCACCCTCCTGTAGTCAGGTCGTCCCAGTAAAACCTCATCTGTTTGTTCACTTCAAGAGTCCTTCACAGAAACCATTCTGTCAGCAAATGTGCCCAATTTTGCCACAAAAGATTAAAGTTCGTGAGAAGAGATGAAGTCTCTGCAATGGTCAGTCTCCAAATCACGATCAGTTTGTTATGAATAGATCTAAGTTCTAGATACATTTAAGTCAGAAGTTTTATTTGAAGCAAGACCAGTCTGCAGATACTAATTAGCAATGTGGATATATTCTTATTATCAGTTAACCAGTGGTCATGTTTTATAGCAAGGCCATTTGTGTATCTCCTCAGGAAAACTGCCCACAGCAGACATTCAGAAAAATGTGTGAGGTCTTATAACTGAAAGAGATATTTTTTTTGTCTGGCCAAGCAAAAATAGATGACAGCAACCACCAGTAGGGCAGCATTGATAAGACCCCATATTCTACCTATTGGGATGAGCATCTGGACTGGTTTTGAAGAAAGCAACTAGGTGTCTCCACTTGACCTTGGTTACCAAAATGGTGGGTCATTAAAACTAATCCAATACATTTTAAGGCTGGATGCTTAAAAATCTAGAAATCTTTGGAGTATTCAGATATAGGTTCCCTTTTCTCAGGCTCTATCGAGCATGTCAAGTATGCTGCATTAGGCAAAGAAAAAAATTCTGACAGGCAAACTGTAAAAATGAAGCAGATAATTTATTTCTAAAATAGGTGAACATTGTCAGTCAATCCTCATGTACAAACAGCAACACGGAGATATAATAAGCTAAAGGAGGGAAGTGGCAGTGTTGGTAACAATGAAAAATTATTTTATAATTTCATTGTTAAAAGTGAAATGGGCTGCAGGTTTATGTCAGGGGTGGGAGAAACTATCCTTGTCTTAGGATTCAAATACATCTTCATTAATCTTTAAAGCAGTAACGCAAGTGCATAGATAGAGCAATGTGCCATTGTCTCTTGGAAAAAAAATATATATATATTTTTTTTTTTAATGGAGTCTCTGCTGAAACTTTCCTGGGAGAAGACAATGGAAAGTCATCTCTTTACCTCACTCTTTTAAAAAAAATATACATATTTTCTAATATTCATCATTCTAAACGGCTTTTATGTTGAGTCACTTGAAGAAAGGAATTAATACAAAATTCATGAAAAAAAGTGTGTCCAATTTTTTTGTGTCCAAAAGTCTTTTCAGTTAGATCAAGTATATGCAAAGCAAATTTGTAAGGGAATGGTTATATTCAGTTTGGTACAATTTTGATTAGTCCAAAAGATCGTTCTTCTGATAGGCTTCCACAGGAGTGTGAGACTGGGGAGAAGTGAGAGCTGATAATGCCATTAGAGTTTACATGTAGGTCCCCATTTAACAAACTTAGGACACATGAAGAGAATTACTTTACCTGAGCACTCTGCTGAGACAGATGCTCACTTCTCATCCCCGAGGTCAATACATGCTGTAGTCACTTAAATGATGCTTGGAAACCCCACTGCAAATGGAAATTGATCACAACAGCTCTAACTCTTTTGTCTTTCCGTGTGTATTCAAGACATCTTTTTGTGGGGTATTTTTTCTGGTAAGGTGATGTAGGCCAATGTTTTAGTTAATTCACGGTGTGGGTAAGCTCTGAACATCAACTGAGAAGGGAACAGCAACCTGCAACCTCATTTGGTCGCGGATCCTTTAAAATGCCAGATTTGGAAGGGGATTATGAAGTAATATAAGTAGGGAAAATATATGTTGGTATTATTCACCATTTTAGCACATACCCTAAATACATATATTTAAATACAAAATTGTGTTATTAGAAGTAACAGGTCTACACATATGGTGAATTTGAATGCAAATAGTGACATTTTGATAGCACAATTTCGCAGGTGTCATTCATTCCCAGTAGGTGTCCTGCCGAACTTTTATGTAGCAATGTAATATGGAATTATCTGTATTAGTGGTAGGTGGTATTCTTGCCCAAGTGTATTAGTGCCAAGAACACTCCTGCCTTTGCACCCTGATGCAGCCCTGCTTGTCTGGGCTTCTCTTCCCTTCGCCTCTGTCACTTCTGGTGTCATTTTACCTTTCCCTTGGTCAAGGCTCTGCCCCTTGGAACAGCAAAATTAAATTGTTCAGAAGCTTTGAATCACCTTAGATTAAATCAAAATGGCCTAACTTAACTCTATATGGAAGAAGGTTGACCTCTCTGTACTATAGCACTATAAAGTTATTTGTCTTACTTCTGCAGATGTTACAAGTCACTCAATGATTCTCAAGCCAATCTTGGAACTATCTAATCTTATTTTTCCTCTTATCCATATTTCAAACTTCTGGTATTTTATCTAGCTGTGTTAAAAATATAAAGTTTCCTCTCAAGTTTCTAAGTTTTATTTACTCAGTTTTCAACATTTCTTTGTTGTTTTGTTATTTTGGGACAGTCATGCTGATTAAAGAGCATTTCTTTTCATAGTTTGTCTCTGTAAATCTGCTTTGGTTTTGGTGCATTAGCCAATAGCATTTGTAAAACATTGTGAAAATTATTTGAAAAAACCAAACCAAACCAAAACCATCTGACTAGCTGCCCAGATGAAAGAAAAGTAGTATGCTTTGATTGCATTTATGCCACTTTTCATAAATATGTATAATGATAAAGGGAATATTTTTTTTATGCAGGAAAAAAAAAAGTCATATACATATTAGAGAATTTTGAACTTGTTAAACTCTGCAAAACAGAAAACATTCTGAAAGCTATACTCGTCATTGAAAAGAACAAATGCCTCATTATTTGTAAAGTATGATGGATCAACATTTTCATAACACCTTTGAACCTCATGAACTGTGAATAGGGTTCAGCCCAAGCACTAGTGACAGAAATATGCAGGTATAATGCTAAATAATTTAGGATAGTTTGAAAAATAAGATTATTATCATGGGCAACCTGTGAATAGAACAATACACTTAATTCGATAAGTAGATGACTTCCTAAAAATTATTTCGGTTATTTTTAGTGCTAGGCCAAGTTCGATTTGCACATATATGTGACTTAATGGAACAACTCAAGTGCTTAATATCAAGCATAAGATTAAGTGCTTCACTGGATCAAGACCCTGTTTGATAGTCCTTTGTCCTCTGGGCTATGCTAATTCATTTTTTGGCTGATTACAGTGGTGTATAAGGAGTGTGAAATTGCTTTCCATTGGAAATTTCTCACTGTGATAGCGATGTGTGCATCTTTTGAAGGTTATCTGCCCAGGATTCATCATCTGTGGTGCAGTGAAATTCACTTCCCCATATTTCTTTCATGAACCACGATTTATATATTTTTAGCTCTATTCAGGGCTGAATAGAAGCAGCAGCTTTCTGTCTCATTTTCTTGAGTTCTTGAAATTACCTTTCAAGCTGGGACATGTTTTGAGAAGTTTCTGCCAAATCAGCTGTTACATAGAGATTGTATGAGTTTGCTAGAACTTCTGTTATTAATAGCATAATTACTATGGGTTGATCTTTGAAACCTGTTAGTTGAGGGGACATAATGAGTTAATTCCTTTATCATCTTGCCAAGTCCCTGTACAAGAAACTATTGTTAATGCTTCATATCTGAAAGAGGTTTATTTATTGGACTAAAGAAACTTCACCATTATCATTTTGTCTCGGGTTGTGCCAGACTTCTTAGAGGGCTGAAGAAAGGAAGGGTAGAGGGACCACTCACTGTCACAATTTTTTCTGGTACATGAAATACCGACATAAGTTTTGGTCAGCTCCTTGGCACAATAGCCCTTTCCCAAATGTGCCAGAGAATTTGCAAAACATGCTGGAGACAGAGAGTCAGAACCCAGAGATTTGTTGGTCTGTATTCAGCATCTGTGGCTAGGGATAAAAAAGTTTCTCCACTCGTGTCTTGGAGAAGACATGAGCTGGTCAGAAAGGGAATTGTTTTGAGAAAAAAGCTTCATTTCTAACCATCCTTTCAGGAAGTGCGTTTGTGTGTATGTTGACTTTTATATTCTATGAATGATGATTGATAGAGTCATAACTCAGCATATTATTGGGTCAAATTAAGGAAGGCTATGAGAAAAGGCATGTATTCAGCCGAGTTGTTTGTATTTGGACACTACTACGACTGTCAGTTGGTGGCCTGTCTTCGTAATTAGGAAAAATCAGATGTATGCCCTTCTACTGTATACTTCTGGCTTAAGATGTTTATTTTTCAAGAGAGGAATTCTCCTACAAGGGGAAAAAATGGTCTGCAGAGGGATGAGAAAGCAGCTGGAGGAGTGTGTTTGTCTCCAGCTGGCCTGCTTGCTGGAGAACAGCAATGGGGTTTACTAATTCCAGTCTGACTAGCTCTTTGAAATGAGCAGATGAACCCATGAGTTTTGTATGTGGTGCAGAGAGCCTACCCAATGCTTGAAAACCTTTAGGGCCTGCAGATTGTGTTGAAGAACAATCGAACTTCAGTCTTTCAAAACTGTAGCTGAATCTTACATGGCAACACATTTGAGGTCCACAGTCTCAAGTGATCTAAATCTTTTACAGTCATTAGCTTTCTGGCATTTGTGTTGAGATGCAAAGTATTATGTATTACCAAGAACATAAGCCTGTTTATCTGAAGAGAAAACTGCAGATTTGGATTTTCATCCAATCTACTTGAGACAGATTATCCTTGTTTCTGCCTTCTTGCACAGCTTTGTAACCTTCCAAGTTTTATTATAGGAGAAAATACATCTTTAGTTTTAGGTTCTCCTTTTGCATTTTATGCCTTTCATTCTCTGCTCACAAAATCAGTCAAACATGTTAGACAGCACCAGCTGTCTCCTAGGGATCTGAAACTCTTTCTCAGTGCTCAGTAGAAGATGAGCTGCAGACCAAGAATAACAGGAAATACATTATTTATGTGCTTCATTCCTTCTGAGCTGACAGCTCCAGAATTCTGGGAGGTGTAAACCATATTGAATTTTCTGTGTCTCAATGTAAATAGCAACATGGTCTTATTAAACATTCTGGAAGTCTTGAAAATATTTCTGTTATTGGATTATCTCCATCCTTTTCTCTCTTTCCCCCCTCTCTCCCTCCCTCTTCCTCTCTCACACCCACCAAGGTCACTTGGGGTGATCTGCTTGTGATGACCATGAGATTCAGTGCTCTTTGCAGATGGAATAACTGGAGGAATGTGTGTACAAAAATATTTTGACTTGTAATATCCACATGTCATGAAAACCTCCATAGCTTTCTGCAGTATTGATTTCACTAGTTCAATTCAACCTCAGACACTTAGTCTTTTATAATAAACGAAGTAAACTCACTGGCAGCACAGTTGCCCTCCTTGTGAAAGGCCAGTGAAGAGCCTTCACACAGCTTCAGGCATATTCAAGCCTTGTTTTACTTTTACTTTGAGCTGCTGCATATTCAGACCCCTTACACCTGTATGTACATGCCCTCTACCTGATGGGCAGCGTGATTCACTGGAGCACATTGATGAAGGCTCAGATTATACTATGTGAGAAGAGTTGAAGCAATTTCTGACATAATTCCGGCATGAGACATGAAATATATTTCAGGAAGAACATTTTCTTTCAACAGTTGGATCAGTTTCTACAGTGGTGTAAGGAATGTATGTTTGGTTTTCAGGTTTTAATTAGCGTTCCAGTGATCTCGATGGGCTTATTATGCAGTTCAACCGTACCTCTCACAAATGACACATTTGTAAAAACAGGCTGCTGCTTTTCTGTAATATGCAAGAAGAAAAAAGACTTTATCTGCCACACACAGGGAGTGCTGCTTCGTGCCCTTTTTAAAAATCTTTTTGGAGGATGGTAGTCAAAGAATAGAGGTGATATGCAAGCCAGGTCCCTAGTCACTCGGTTTTTGACTTATGCTTTCCGAGTTTTTAGAATGATGACAAGACTAATCTTACCTTTTTAATATAAAAGGAAATTTCTATTTTTCTGGTCTGTGTAGTTCTCAGAATATGTGTTTTATGTTGTTTTTTTCTCTCTTGCTCTTTTTTTTTTCCGTTGTTCTCCTTCTACTTTTATTTTCTCATTGGCCTGATCTATGTCCTTTCTTTCTGCTGTGTTACACTCTCTCTCCTATGTTTTTTGTCTGTCTTTTACTAACTGCCAGATGTTATCTCCCTCTATATAGAGGACAATTTGATGTATTCTACTTCAGAAGCAAGTGCTTTTTGACCAAACACAACTGTGTTAATAAAAAAGCAGAAAAAAGACTCTTCCTAATCAATATGATGAATCATGGCTATTGTTTGGCTTTTAATCCATAGTAATAAAGCCATAGTTTTTAATGGTTATGTCCAAATTAGCAATACCGTGACTTTTTCTAAATCTTTTTAACTACCCTGGTGATATCTGTATAATACAATACAAAAATACCAATATACTAGCTTAGTTTATGCTATGACATTAAATAGTAGAATATAGATTTCATATATGTGACATCATTCTACATCTTTATTAATCTTTCTATATTGGAGTAGTAATCTTTATTCATTAGAAATTAAATAAAAAGGACAAATATATCTTTCACTGCCTGTTGCAACAAAGAAATGAAATATTGTCATTAATGCATTCATCATATGTATTTTTAATGACTTCAATAATATTAGATAAATTAAGCTTAGATAAAGCAACAGAAAATCCATCTTGATTCTATTTTATATAGACAAACAAACTGCAAGCATTGCAAAAGGTTCTGTAAGGCTTTAGTAACATTCAGTTGAAAGAATTCTGCATTTGCCTGCTTTAGAATATGTATTGTCTTGTGAACTGATACTGGAGCTGCAAGCCGTATTTTAATAACGGTCTAATTGAAATTATATTTACCCATGGTATTGATCTGAAGTACAATGGCTAAAGGGCCTTTCTCTCCCAATGTATCAGTACTAATTTACTCTGTTTCCTCAGTGACAATACTAGGCACCTTTTTTTTTCCCTGAGGTCCATGTATTCCCAATGGCAGTTGGGAAAGGAAACCCTTGGGGCTTTTTGCATTTGTTTAATACTTACAGCTACATACATGCTCAAATATGTGTAGATGTCAATGTGTATATTGTATTTATATAGCTATAAAGATTGTGTATACTTTATATACCATCTGAAAATTTTTTCAGCTATGGGATAATCAAATTTATTTTTGTATTAGTACTTTGGATTTAGATAGCTCAGTAGGATATAGGCCAGTATTTGTTTTATGAAGACGAAATTTCTAGAGGGTAGTAAAATTTCAGTGAACTATAGTTCCATTAAAAAAATAGTAAACTTCAGAACTAAACTCATTTCAAATTCAAAGGCAGAAGCTTCCATCAGTGTTGTTTCTACCACAAAGGAGATGAGAAAGACATCAGAGATCAGGTTTGTATTCAGATTAGAAGGAGGTCTCTAAAAAAGAAAAAAATTACAAACACTAAATAACTAAAGCTGTATTCTTGAAAGCAATATAAGCGAATCAGGTATGGATAGTCCTCTTCAGGCATATCACATCAGCTTCTTCATTTGTGTTTAGGTTAGTATTGTACCTTCCTTCTGACCAGGATTACGTGACACCAAAAAAAAAAAAAAAAGTTTGTGTGATCCACTCACATTTCATGTGGATAAAAAATAGTAAATCTTGAAGAATATCGTAATAGGAGTATTTTGTGTGTGTGTGAAGAGATAATGAAACATTTCCATTTCACTGGAAATACTCCTAAAAGTTTTTCCATTCCTCTTTTGGTCAAAAAATCCAAACAGCTGTATCTTCAATGAAATAGAAAATTCAAGAAACCTTGATGCTGTAACACTGAAATGTTTTCCCTGAGCTTTTAATAATGTTTTGTTTCCCCTATGAAAACATTGAAAAATATGTCTTTTTTTTCCCGAAATGGAGTGTGTTGTTCCATTTGATGCCGAGCAACAAACCACTTAATTTGTGTTATGTTGTTATTCATTCACATTGGCTCACATGCCTATTTTACCACAAATGCAAAAATATTTTACTGAAGTACACCTGCCCCAGCCTACCAATACTTTGGAAGAAAGCCACAGTTTGTGAGTGTGTCCTAAGATAAGATCTCACCTGTAGGTATTTGAGCTACTGGCAGATTAATGTCACACTGGTGCACAAAAAAAAAAAAAAAAAAAAAAAAAAAAATCTTGATTTCAACAAAGCATTTTGATTTGGGTTGATTTAGCTTATAAAAGCACAGTTTGGCTACATTCTTCCTCTATTCCTCATAGTTTAAAGTTTTTGAAATTTTTAAGAAACAGTATAGCTGAATATTGAGAAAGAATTCCTCTCTGTCTTGTAATTTTTTCCTCTGTGGTTTTTGTTTGTTTGTTTTATTCAGCACCTCTCGAGATAAAATGGAAGATAGGAGCATTCTCTGGATGTGGTTTTCAATCGATTATTTTATCCTAGCTTTTCTTAGGAACAGATTTCTGTCCCAGTACATTAACACACTTAAAACCTCACAGGGCAGGAAATCCTTGGATTAAATCTTAATTCCATTGAAGTCAGTGAGAGTTTTTTCCTCGTTAACTTTTGTGGGACAAGGATTTTGCGACTCCAGCACCTGTGCAGAGCAAGAATCCATTATCTTGTTGGAAGGCCAAGACAGAGGCATTTGCCTCTGTCCTTCTCTTTCTCAAACTTGATTCAGTCAGAAGTTTCTTTTTTTTTCTCTCATACAGTCAATCTTATGTAAAAGACATATTATTTTAATCTGGATCTTGAGAATGTCATTCATATGAAGCATCAATGAGTACACTTCCTTGGTTTCAGATAGATTCTCCCATCTGGAAAATTGTCTTATACTCTTGGTTTAATTTTTTTCGTGAAAGATTGTCTTTGCCAGCTGCATGCAGATATTTCTAGATACAGACCATTGCACTAAAGAAAAATGCTGACACCTCCTGCTAGTTTTCAAGGCCAGTTTTCAGATAAAAATAAAAGAAAAAAGCATGAAAGAATTTCATTTTGGCAAGTTCTTTTAAAGTTTCTACATGAAAAAAGATTTGATTATCAAAAAAGCTTAGATTACTTGTACCAGAAGGTGACATGAGTTGTTCCTTTTGTTTTGTTTTTCTCCTGTACATGTTTTACTATGAGTATTAAAAGAGAGGAAGAATCCCTATGACTCATAAATTAAGAAAAAAATATGAAACATTATTTTTATATAATTTAAATTGATGAGTCTTCTTTCTGAAATGATTTTTTTCTTGTTATTTTGATTTTACAAAATTTGTTATAGAAAATATTTTAATATTTTTTCATTCACAGAAACACTTTTTAAATAAAACTAATATTGTTGATAAAAATGTTCCCCAGTTTACACAATCAGTGTAAAGTGCATACCTTTTAAAAATATGTATCAATGAGCTCCACCTCTCTGAAATGCCACCTCATCATATATCCTATCAGGGACTTCACACTGGAAAAAAATGGATAAAAACATATTTAGTGAATAAATAAATTTTTCATAGACTGTTTTTTAAAAGTAAAAAAGCCCTGGTTCTGGCCTTGGTTAACCATTTGAATTTAAGTAATGGAAACTTTTTGCATTATCGTTGCTGCCCCATTACTAATGGCAAGAGAGCCAAGAGAATAATCAGAACCACAGAGTAGTACAAAGAAAACATCTCTATTGTAGTACAGAGACATTGATGTAGATTGTTGTTTATCAGGAAATCACATGAAGTCCACCCTTCCACAAAGGATTGCCTACAGGGCTAAAAGTGCCAAGGATTTTCAGTAAATTGCAGCTGCTATTGAGCACTTCATTGACTCTTGCTTCTTGTGTATCAGTGTAGAAGTTCTGTGGATTAGTGACATGCCAGTGTTGTTCTGAAAACAGAAAGCCATCAAACTGGCCCGAAGATGTACAGAGGATGAATGTGTTCAGTTCCTGGGGGAAGACAGAAGCACCATAACAATGCTATGAATGGAACTCGGCTGTTTCGAGCCGTTTACTGTTATCCTTAAATGAAGGGATTCTCTAATGGAAAGTGACAGAGAGAATACAGATAAATCACTAAGTACTTTGTTGTTTTCAATGAGACATGTTTCTAATGTGTCTTATAAAAGAAAATCAAGCTACCGATAAGTAGGCACCCTACAGTAGAGTGAGTGTGTGTGTGTGTTGTGGGAATCTTACAACAGGAAATCTTGGGTGATTCATAGCTGTAAAAACTTGTATGTGGAGATAGACTTCATTAGTTACAGATTCTTAACTAAACAAGCTGTGCAAGCAAGCCGGAGCTGTGTAAACCCAGAATTGCTCTTTAAATCTCTACAATGACGTTGTTCTTGGTGCTGTTGGAGTTATTTACAGTGCTAAAGTACTTGTGGTATCATCAAGTACTCTCTCATCTATAGCGTATCTTGTCCAGTATCCCACTGAAATACTAACTCATCTTCTGGAAGAATCTTTCTTTGATTCCTGAACTCTTCTCAGTCACCCTAATATAGAAATAGACTACAAATCACATTCAGAAATAACAATGTGCACCTTTACAGACAGCAAATTTTGTATACACCTAATGATTTTAATTAGAGATGTCATGGGGAGCAGAAGGGTGGTGGGGGATGGACACAGGGCCAAGAAGAAGTCAGGAGGGCAGAGGTGATATTACATTTGTTGAGCTGAAGACTGAAGTACACATTCACATCCTGCGTGAAAACCTCTGCAGTCGTAAGTGTCTATCAAATGACCTGAGCAAGCTTCAAGGCTGTAGTATGCTTCATTTGCTGGCAAGCGTCCAAGCTATATATTTACATATTCTGCAAAAACAGAGCTTTTGCTGTCCTGTAGTACAATCTAGATAGGGAAGTTATTGTTGTTGCTTTAAAAAAGCAGTTGAAAGACTGAAAGGAAAATGGTCCTCAGCTATATAAACTTTAAGCTATTAAGACTTGCAGTAGCAATTCAAGTAATTCTGTTATGTGCATCAAGTTTTCTGATAAGCAATATTACTGGATATACCTTTCTCATCAAAACCACATTCAGTTATAGCAGAAGTAAGAAAGAAAAGAACGCTTTGTGTAAAGTTGTCATTGGAATTGGCAGTTTTATAGGAGCTCCCATTCTTTAGGAATGGGAGACGTAATGACCAAAGAAAATAAAACTAATTGAGACGTCTGAAACAGACAAGATTCCTTTAGATTGTTATGACTTTAGACAATAATTGCTTCAGATACACTGCTGAAACAAGACATAACAGCATAAAGACAGAACTTATCATGATCATCGTGTTCTGTAAAAGACTATTTTAATGGAAGAAAAGTATAGCATGAAAGAGAACAACATAGGCTTTCAAAAACCATCAGTGCCAAATTAATCAAAATTATTATAGCTAGTTTAAAATCTAGGAAAAAGTTCTGTTTTCTTAGTACATAAAATGAGCTAATTTCAAGTCAAATACTTCTTTATGATGTCTATTGCACATTGCTGTTATGATTTCTCTGTTCTTGATCTGAGTATCCCAAAGACATCATCATACACCACAGCACAGAATAAGAATTAGAATTAAAACCTTGTAGCTGAGCTTTCTAGTCTGTAGGCATGTCCATGGCTGTTGAAATAAAAAAAAATAATAATTTTTAAAAAGTGCCTCTGTGACAGGCATTATTTATAGGTTTGAGGTTTTGCCTTAGTTTTTCCATACTGTCTGGCTAAAAGTGACTGAAGTCAGACACCCTAGAGCAGAGTGTCAAAGTCATTTTCACCAGGGGCCCCATCAGCCTCAAGGTTGCCTTCAAAAGGCCGAATGTAATTTTAGGACTGTACACAGGCTAATGGACCCCCCAGTAAAAATGAGTTTGACACCCCTGCCCTAGACAATGGGGATTGTGCTACAGTATATGTTTCAAATTCTATTGTTTCTTGCTTTAGAAAGCAGAAATATTAGAAAATATTGAAGATACTTTAACTACAGTTCTGCCAATAAAAGAGAAAGGGCAGTGGCTGTCCCTGTGTGTGGGAATTTCTCTTCCCTGACTCACCCAATGCACATAAGTCATCGTTTTCTGGGTACCCACTGCTGGGTACCAGTGCTGCAGGCCTTAAAACCTGCTGTTGGGGATGGCTTGGAACAAAGTGAAGTTATTCGTATTTGTTACAAGACTTTTGTGGTGTGTCATGATTTGTCATAAGAATTATACTTAGACAATGATACGTATTAGTTATGCAAGAAATTATACTTAGTTTAAAAATTCAGGCAAATTGAATTAATCATGTGTACTCACACCAGGTATGTTTGGTGTGCATTTAGCAAGGTAGTTTTTGTTTCGTTTTTCTGTTCTCCTATGCTAAGAATAGATTTGAGCCCAGCTATTGCACATGGCAAACTCAGGCCTACTTAGTTAATCTGATTTTTTTCCTCCATTTAGGTGCATAAAACTGGAATAAAGTTATTTCCAGGAAACTGTAAACAAAGTTTCTTATTTATGCTAATAATAAGAATGTTAGATGTACACCGTACATGGAAAAGTAAATACTTGATTTACGACATACTTTACGGTACTTTTGGAGTTTAGAACAGTAGTGAAATCTACTGGCTTAGACACTTATTGACAGGGAAATACCAGCTTTAGAGTTAAGATCCTTTTGCTGGCTGACAGCAGATTTGAGGGTGGGGGAAAAAAATATTGATCTATAAAGATTTTAGTGGAAACACATTGAAAGTAGCTGTGATTTGTTTTAGTCATTTTGTGAAGCCCAGTGGTTAGATGTAATTAAATAAAACCAAAAGAACAAATAAATTGAGTCATAAAAAATGTGGAAAGAGAAGAAGTAGCAAACAATTTTATAAATTGTCACATTTGTGACAGCTGTAACTGGTTGTTCAAGTTCTAACTTCGAAGCTGATCTCATCTCTTTGAAGACAGCAGGAACTTTACCTTGACTTCAGGAGATGCAGGATTGGGCTCTAAGTGTTAAATGAATCCAATTTTGTACTGACTAGTGAATTCTCAGTCTAACAGGATAAATAGAAAAGTAAAAAATTTAAATTGCTCATGTAAAGCAATTCTATTTGCATCCTAAATATGTTACATCTATTTATATTTTCTTAACCTTATAATATCTAACACCTCTGTGTAATGTACAATGCTGTGCAAATCAAGTGCTGATCTACACAGTATGCTATACATTAGTGTTATTTAAGCATTATGTCCAAGATATATTACAGATAAGGATTGTCAGCAAAATATTCCTCGGTCCCTGCAGTTGTCTTTACACTTTGAAGAGCAGACGTTCAGTTTGTCTGATGAGCTGAGAAATATCACTGACTGCATTCACAGAAAAATAATCTTGAAAAAAAAAAACTCCTGACCTTTATGATATGTACTAGGTGCTTGTATCAGTCTTTCATTTACCTACTTACAACTTTTATTGTAAATTTTGTAATGCATGATAAGCAGTGCCAGAATAACGCATGCAATCATGCAGCGGGGATTGATTTTTGTATTACTGTGAACTGCTGACTACAATTTGTTTCCCGTCCATTTGAAACTCCTTCCAAAAAAAAAAAAAAAAAGGATTTGGTAAAGCTGAGTTATGGTGCTTACAGATTTTATCATGTGTTCAGGCAGAGCACTGAGCAAGTGGGTGATTTGCCCCACACCAGCAGCCCCTCCAGCAGCCTGGGTTACTCCTTGGAGTCACCCCATGACTCGTAATTCCATTTCTGCTTCTATGGCTCGGGTGGGAGGGAGAGGAATTTCCTCTGACCTGTACCAGCAGCAGATAGAATCCAACTTCTGACAATAGAAGAGTGAGCAGAGTGATATTTTCTGTTAATTGTCTGCCCTCTAGGACTAGTCAGTGTTTCCTTTCTTCAATCCTAGAGTCAAGGTTGGGATATTCTGTATGACAATGGTTCCTAATTGTATGGCCCATCTTACTTGCCAAGTGATGCAACAATAAAGTTTAAAGGTCAACATATTATTTTATTTTATCCATCTTGATTAGGAGTAATAATAATGATAATAGTTTATGCTCTAGATGGCACTTTAATCTGAAAGTAGGTAATTGTCTGCATTGTTTATGTGGGGAAACTGAAGTATGCGCTTACGTGATTGTTAATTGTTAAATGACTAAAAATTAAGTGGCAAGTTCCTGACAGAAGTTGAACTAGGGTGCTGGATTCCCAAAACAGGTGCAAGTATTAGTTCTCATAAAATCCATACTAGAGTTAAAGCCTAAGGCACTACAGGGAAAAATTGCCTCAAGCCACATTTTTGGATGCAAAATGGGTAGAGATCTTTTGAGGGATGCAGGAACCAGAAGCCAGGAGTGTGTCTTTCCCAGACTTCAAGCAGAACCTCAAGTTGTCAGGGTTTTTTTGAGGAAGTTGACTCTATTATAGGAAATATGATGCATTCTGATCACCACATTTTTCCATGATGATAATAATAAAATAAAAAAATAGCCAAAAACTATCTCCACAAATCAGATTTCAGGTTTTGAACATGATATTTTAAAAGATCAAATTTCAAAAGTAGAAGCCATTGTCTGACAGTCACTCTGAAAGTCATCTTCCTGGACATTTCTTTAATGGAAATAGAAGTGGGATTTGAGAGAAGAGAGCTGGTTAAAGAGAAAGAGAGGATGTTGAAGAAATGGAGGCAAGTAAGAATTAATAAAAACTAACAGTGATTTGTCCATGAAAATGCAATAGAGAACAGGGCATGATGGACAACTGAAGAAACTTCAAAAATATTGTGGGCACCTAAAATATTTTTTGTTGATAGTCCCCTATAAAGAGAATGATAAATAGTACCTTTGTGAATAATGTGTGTCTTAATTTATTTTCTCCTCAGTGACAGGAGAAGGGAGACACAAGTTGAACTTATTTATATATATCATTACATTAATCTGTAATTTTTTGTCTACTATGTTAAAGTATCTGATATTTCTATGAAGCCTTTTATTCATGGAAGTTTAAAAAGAAAATAATTAGGCTATCGAGAGGCCTAATTAAGCGATTTTCTATATTCTGACAGACAAAAGAACTGATGTAACACAAATAAGCATGGTGTCATAAGCCTATAGGAATGTGGTGCTGCGCCTTTTCGCTTAGTAGTGTGTTTTTTCCGTTTATTGGAGTAAGAATAATAATAAACTTTATGGTGCATTACTTTTAGCTTGACAAGTGTTGTCAATTCAAGAAATAAAATTTCAATATATAATGCCTTCAGCAGTGTTAGCAAAGTCAGATTTTGTGGAAAAGAAACTTATGATACCTGGAAGATGAATGCTTGACAACACTGAGACTAATGATTATATGGTATATAATAATTCATCATATGAAAGTTATAAGTGTAAATTTATTCAATAAAGCTCATTCAGACTGGACTATAAAGTATATGAACTATTAATAAAGCTATACAAAGAGCTATTTAAATTGGATTTTGTAGGATAGAGTACATTTGAGAATAGTTGTTTCAATGGTATAAGACCTGCATGTCCATGATCTGTCTTGTTCTTGCCAAAACAAATGAGCATAATGGTCAGAGTTTTCCTTTATGTTGATAACAGTAGTATGTGTTGATCTTTTTATCTTTATTTGCAATCATGTAGTATTTGCTATGACAACTTTAATAACCATTGTATGATTGAGAGTTCTAATTCCATGTGCAGTAAGTTTTATCTGACTTGAAACATCTTAATACCTCAGTTGGATGTTCCGTCTGGAAGTCCCTGATGCCAGCTAGTGGCTCTCTGGGCAGCAGCAGTAGCAGAAGACTTCTGAGTTTAGCAGAACATTTTTATTTCTGGGTTTAGCAGAACATTTTCTTTGACTGCTTTCCAACAAAAGCCACTCAATTGTTTGTTTTATTTCTAAGCAGAGAACGATGCTGTTCTGGAGACTAGAAAGAAATTATGAAAGTTAGCACAAGTCTGATGGCCTTAAGTGATACCATGTATAAATTCTCAACACATGAAGTTATCATGGACAATGTTTTCTGTGCTTGAGTAATTAAACCAGTTAAAAGCAAGTTCCAATTTCAGATGTGCAATAATGTGTTATAGGAATAATCCACTGTAGCACACTTGGCATAGTTTGAAATTTACATTTGCAATTCTTACTCAGTGTATTGCTTCTAGTAGCAAACAACATCTGCCAAGAATATTAAGGAAATCATGATTATGAGCATTGAAACCCCAAATTGAAATTCTTATATCGTATTTTGAAACCACTCAAACTTGCTTGATTCTTATCCTTTTCTTTACATCACCTATATATATTCCTTCCCCCTGCCACCATGGAATCTGAGTCTTCTTACAGTTCATATTACTGGTGAGAGGTGTTATATAGCTACAGATTGTCTCCTTTTTTTAGCTGTTGGCAGAAATACTGTATTTTTTATTCAGAAACAAACTGAAGAAACTTGTACACTCTTCTGCACACTATCTTCCACATGCAGATTCTTGTCACTGGCCACAGTGACAGCTCAAAAATACAAATTTTTCTATCTGCTAAACACAAGAAAAAAAGAATAATAGGAACCTTTCATTTTATTCCTGCTTTTTCATGAACTATTTCTGTCTCCATATGTGCGCTTCATCAAAACCCATTTCCAGATTGCTAAACAGAATGCCTTTCTGCATCTATTCTTTCAGGCTGATCACTTGTTCTTTTGAATATTTTCCCTTGATTACATTATTCTTTCATCATGCAGTCTCTGCTTCCAGTGCTCTTTTGATCTTACCTGTATGTGTCCGTGTTTCTTCCCACATCTACAGCTAATTGGTACATCTTCACATGTTCTTTAGATAGTTTTTAAGTGGCCTTCATTTTTCTTCCCTTTCACTCACCACTTCTTCCATCTCTATTATCCAAGCATGTATCTGTTGCTATCCTCACAAATACTCTCATTGTTTCATCCTGGTCAGGGTGTAAACACCTCAGGTCAATGACCTACCATTTTTAGGCACTACGGTAACAGTGAAGAAGCAACAGTCACATCCTGTATGATATCAAGTGGTTCAAGATGTATCAGTTTTATGATGATGAACAAGGTTAGTAATTTCTATGTTGCTTGGCATTGCAACGACTGTCAATACATAGAAAGACTAATTCCATGAGTTAAACCAAATAGACCTATGAACCCATAACTATGGTGGTAACTGGGAAAACCTTAAAAACTTGGTAGCTTTGGAATGGAGCCATTCATAAATATATGCAAATGCTCTGTTCCTGCTGAGAAAGAAAGCCATTTGACAGTGCTATCAGTCAGATTAATATATCCTAGAAGTATCAACTGTGACAAGCTAAGAGTTTTTGATTCTATTCTTAGAACTATTTCTGTAGTGTCCAAGGCACTATTGAGGACATAGACTTCAGTAACACTTCAGAGAAGTTCAAACCTTCAAATCTGAGAGCTGAACTGAAAACATTACTGAAATATTAGACCAAATTTGTTCTTAAAGTTTCTATTATATGGGAAGAATATGAGTATGGTTAAGAATATAGGTCTTTTTAAGTCAATGATGTTATGTACTCACTTGTGATGATATGAGTGTTGTCCAAGCGGAGTCACATTTATTTATTGAAGGGTAGATCTGAATTGTTTCTATGACTGTCTACAGTGAAGGCAAAGTTCATGGTGTTGTTTTAATGATCAAAGGCTTGTTTCTGTTTTCTGTTCAGTGGTGTAGATTAGGAGAAAAATGGCATCATAACAAGGTGTGAATGAGGTGGAGAGTCTGATGTTAGTTTCATAATTCATGTAGATTACATCAAAGGAGACCCTCATAAACATTTTTGCCTGCTGTGTATGAGATTATTACTTTGCACATTATAAGATCTAGTCTGTTTTTCTGCTGCATCAGGAAGGCTGTGCCAGAATGTATAGGACTACTACATTTTCACCATAGGTAGGACTGGAGTTATGGCAGATGTCTCTCTTTGTGAAAAGCTCTTGAGCACATGAGTCTTCTGCAGACTGTAGACATGTATATTAAAGGATCAAGTTGTGTTACTTCAAGCTATTTAAAATTTGATAGAACAAAGCCCTGAGAAACCTCATCTGCCTTGAAGAGGAGCCTGGACTAAATAACCTTTCGTGTTCTTTCAAACCTAAGTTATTCTATGTTATTCTACGATTCAACAGGCTCTTCTGTCATCACATGCATTCAGGTCAAGAGCTTCCAGCTAAACATGTCTAACACTTGGTAATTTGT
Source organism: Caloenas nicobarica (assembly GCF_036013445.1). NCBI lineage: Eukaryota > Metazoa > Chordata > Aves > Columbiformes > Columbidae > Caloenas > Caloenas nicobarica. The sequence continues at coordinate 14,414,153 of NC_088252.1, forward strand.
GTTTACATTTTCACTTCAGGAAAATGCTCCTATTTAAAAAAAAAAAATATTTTTCCCTCAAAAAATCAGTCAAATATACATTTTGTGTGTAATCATAAAATTACTCTGTTGAAGTCTGTAGTGTGTATGGGAAGGGTCTGAAAAGGAAGATGCTGAATGTTCCTTGATGTAGCAGTTCACAGGGACATGCTGATAGAGTAGTTAGTTGGAAGGAGAAGTTAATATCTAGAGTTCAGAAACGAGGGCCAGAGATTAATGGTGAAAACAAGAAAACAGCAGAGAGCCTTTCACTGTGCTCAGCAGTGGAAACAAATGTTGTTTATTACTAGGGACAGGGACAAAAGGAACTGGTAGTAGTTGACAGGAGCTATCTAACTTTTTACTGGCTTGGACTTTTAGCTATAATGTTTGAGAGGATGTAGAAAGTGCCCCAGATAAGGGGTCCTATCATAGTTGTCTCTGCTGAGACTTCTGTTTAGTAATGATGGTAGCTAATTTAGTAGTGGCTAGAGCCAGAGTTAGTGTGAAATAACAATTCAGTTACATTTTAATTTGCCATGCTCTAGAACAGGTTACATTATATTGCTTCAGAGATTGTAATCCAACTTTGTTCGGTCAGAAGGACTTTTAAATTTATGTATATTCCTTAATTCAACTGGATGAGATTGCCTCTGGAAACCCAAAAAGTAGTGATGCTTCAGCAAAAGAAGCTGTCCTAAATCAGTTTTCTGTACATGGGTCTGTTGAAAAACTGCTAGCAACAAGTGGAACATAGTTTGCTGTGATAGATATTCTCTGGCTAATGTGTAATTTTTACCTTCTGTGTAATGAATCTATAGTGTCATCCTTTTGCTTTTTGTGGTTTGATGTGACAGTAGAAAAGACCTCAGACACTATACATGGTTCATTTTATAGTTATGGTATCTTGATCTCGTTCTTCAGTCAAAAGACGTGTAGACAACATAGGGAGAAAAACATAATTATAACTAACAGCTGCAGGAAATTTGTTGATGCTTTTAACGTTTTTTGCCCTTTTAAAATGAAACTTCAGGAATTCTAGTATGGTAAGCAGGCTGCTCTGATGTGAGAAAGTTAAGCACATTGCTATTTATCAAAAATTATAGGAGTTGAGCACTAACCACTTTCCTCCATGGTTAGCTGTGGATAACCAAGTGTCCTGCTTGGCTGTGAATTTGACTGTAAGTTGCTTGCCTCTGAAATCACAACAGGGGAAGTAGTTCTCGCTTTTCTGAGAAAATTCATTGCCAAAAGTGGGCTCCATTTGTGTGTTTTGGGTGTGCTGCTGTTTTGCTCATTCTGTATGTACGCAGCCACAGGAGACAGGACATGTGCCCTGTACAGAGACTGCTGAACCCTGTTCTGCTCAGCCTGCAGAATGCGCTTGGCAGCGGGCTTTGCTCCACTGGCCAGAAAGCAGCTCTGGGGCAGGCTCTGTATTTCCCGTGTAAATGGGTGTGGAGTTTTCTCATTGCTGCAGGGTTATTCAGGTCTGTCTGGTTTCACGATGAGATTACAGGGATGCAACTTGTAAAGAAAATGCACCTCTTCCGCATTCGGCTTCTGAAGCTAGTGAAAAATATTTCCGTTAGTTCATTAATATCTACAGTGAGAAAATATTAGGTTGGTGCTTTTTGACCTTCAGTTTTAATCGGTTTCTGGGTGGAACTCAAGATATTGATCAAAACGTATAATTTGGTATGTATTGGAGCCAGCATACCACGTGAATTTCCTCTCTGCTGCATAATAGCCACAGCTGAGCTTTGCAAAGGCAATGGGCTGGAACTTCGACAGGATAAGTGAAAGAAAGAGAAACAGTTTCTGCAGAAGAATTGGAGTTTGGAACTTGTTTTTCAACCCTGGGTCCATGATGAGTCATTATAAAGAAAAAAAAGGAACAGGAGTGGGATTTAGCAATTTCTTGACCATCCTTGCTTGCTGTGATAGTTGACTGCAGCATGCGCTGAGATGGATAGTTTACATTAGACTGTGATTTTAACTTCTGGACAGGATTCCAAAAGACTTTTTCCATTGTGGTTTTTTTTTTCCCCTAATTGTTAGTGCCCTTTTCCCCTTAAAGTATGATCTTAGTTCACTACATATTCACTTCAATAGACATATCACTGGTATAAGCAGAGCAGAAGTTTCAGTTATCTGCTATTTTTCTGTTAATCTAGCAATATTTCCACTATATTTGTGTTCAGTTACATCCATGTTGATGTCTTGCTTTCTTCAGATGCTTTTTAAACCATGTCTTAAAATATTAAAAGTAATTACCTTTTTCTAATGAGAGAACATAGCAATTAAAACACCCAGCATATATTTTTGTGAATTGATTTTGAAGGCTTTTACTCGTGTATTTGTTACACATCTAATCTTATAAATCAATGCTATTTTAAGATTAAATATAGTAATTTATGGATGGATTTGAGGACAAATCTGTCAGTAGATAGGTCTCTGGAGTATGAAGTTCATCTCTACACACATTACACCCATTTACCCCTGATGGATGGTGGCTATCAAAGATGGACAGTCCCCAGCAACTTCACGCTTATGTATGGAGTGTGATATTCATGGTATGGAGTACTTTATTGATTAACCTGGCTGTCAATGTAGGTGCTGTCCTTTTATGTTCCCTCCCAGTCCTATCTTCCATCTACAACTGGACAGCTGTCCTTTGTCCTCTTGGCAACATGCAAGATATCAGTAATTTCTTACATTCTTTTCATACTAAATCCTGAACACTGGAAAGCTTCTGGAAGAAAACATTATCTCTAGCCCAGGTTGCTAGCTCATTATTCTCACATTATCTCACATTAAAACCAAAACAAAAGACCATGCAAGCTACTAAGAAGAAAAAATTCTAACTATGTGGAAAGTTACCTCGACTTCAGCTAACCCAGCACTTGTATCCAGAAAGCTAGCAGTTAGTCTACAAATAATTCTTTCTATTTAAAATATAACTCTAAGAAACAAAAAATGGAAAATATCCTGAAGTATTTTAAAATTTCATGTTAATAGTCTATTGTTTTTGAAATTATGTAGTATTCTTTAAAGCCCCAAATGTACCATTTTAATTGAGAGATATGCTTTTCTAGTAGAATAATGGATATAAAATACATTTTCCATCTTTTTTCTTTTCATATATAGGGAAACTGTGCGTTATTTGTAATGATTTGTTTTTCAGAAAGATTGCACATAATTATTTCTTTCTAATGTTCTGTGGATATTATGGTATACTTACATAAAATTGGAAACACTAAGGATAATGCATTGGCCAGAAGAAAATAAGGTACTAAATTAAATGAGGACTTGGTAATGAACTGGAAAATTAAGAATTTAGACTATAAATCATTCCTTTTGCTATGACTCTGAATATATATACCTTTTGGGAAATCACAAAGACTGAAACAAGAGCCAAAAAAAAATTTAAAATATCCTTGTGTCACAGCTAATCAAACCAGCATTTTTTAAATGTTACCGTTGTTTTATTGAAGACCTCCACAGAGCTATTAGAAATATGTCTTCTTTTTAATATTAAGGTTAGATTATATTTGGTAGATTCAAGCTTGACCTTCTGTCCTGTATTTAATCATATCTATAGGTAGTTGTTTCCTTCACCAGAGTGTTCATTAACTATTTTAAAAGCTACAGCTGCCTTCAGAGGAAAGCATATGCAGTTCGTTGTAGGTTTTTTATGGGCTCTGTATTTTTTCCTTTGGAGACTTATTTTAAATTTCTTGTTGATCTCCAAATCCTACTGGTGTTTTTGAACACTTCAGAGAAGGTAGAAAGGTAGAACTGGGCCTTTTGTGAAACATTATGTGTTTCCTAATGTTGAGAGCTAAAATTTAGGTTGTAATTACATAGCTGTCTTTTCTGCAACGGAGTATTGGAAGTTCATTAAACTCCAAGTGCTGTGCACATTACGTACTGTTCTATAGTTTAAAGCTGTAGCATTTAGAGTTAATTCATTACTCTCATTTTTTTCTTCCCTAATGGTATAACCTTTCAGAAGTAGCCTCTTATTTGTTGTTTTTATACTTTAAGGGAAAGTTTAACAGAGAATTGGATTTCCAACATGATCAATAAAACTAAGACTAAACTACTCATGAATCACATCAGTTGCTCCCTTTTCCTCAACTGTTTTATCACTCTTTGAAAGCGCCATGAGTAGATTAAGACGACCAATCAGGAAAAGCGAGTGTTAGCTTCTTGCATATGAGCTGGTACATGGTATGAACTGTCCATGGTGGAATTTCACAACAGTAGTGAGATCTAGACTGGCTAATTTTCTGCAGATAATTCATTTAGAGAGGAACCCTATTTTTGGTGTGCAAAAGTATTGTTCAGAAAACTAAGGTCACCTTATATTCCTGGTGTTGAGACACATACGTGAAAAGTGAGAGTCCTGGATGCACTTGCGTGAACACTTCTGCTTTATCCTTTTGCTGAGCTGTATGGTGGGAGATAACATTATAGGTAGCTCTTGTGTGAGAGAAGTCTCACTCTCAGAATTGAGTCTAATTATTTACTTATCTTTTAGTCAGATAGTGCTCCAAGAGTTCAGACTTGTTTGCTAAAACAGTAATTTGAGTTGTCACCTTGCTTCTAACGTTTTAGTAATTATTTCTGATATTTTGAATCATTTTCCATGTGTGACTTCTAACCAGAAAGAACTCTCTCAGTACAAATATTCCTTAGCCTTGGATGCCTCAGTCAGGAAAACATCAAATACCTTTTAAGATCAGAAAAATAACCAGAAAGTACAAATTTCTTCGCTTTTTGCTGGAAGCAAGTGTCAATTCACGACTACATTTTAGAGGATATTAGAGAGCCAGCATCTCCACAACCCTCAAACAATACACTAAATATTAAAAATAACAACGGAGTATTGCAAGGGAAAAGGAAAAAAAAATAGCCAAGACCACAGTCTCTTAATCAGATGTATATGAAAAACTACATTTGAGCTCCTGACTAAACGATTCAGCTGTCAGAACTGAAATATATCAGTACATCTGAAATTTGGCCTCATCTTTTACAGGTCAACCACAGGATTTATTCTACCCGCTGCTGTGTTATCATGTTGAACATCTTCTACTCACAAAACATTGTCAAGCTTTGGCTTTGAGAAAGTCCCTTTGGAATTTATGCAAACACAACTTTCAATGGTTTATGGCTCATTTCACTGGGATTGCAAAAATCATGCTGCTGACCCAGAATAACTATTGTGAGATGCTCTAAAAAAATGAAGCATTTGAGATGTGCTGATACAATTTTACATCCATTTGACATTATCAAAAACGTGGGTTTTGCTAGCCCGATGTTCTGAATGCTGCGTCTTTCTAAAAATAAGTCTCAGTGATAATAATAATAAAATAGAACTAAAATTTAGCAAAGTTGTATGAACCTGAAAACACAGTCTCCATAGGAAGGTATGGATGTTATGAGTTCTTGAGGTTTCTGATTTTTGCCTCTCTTCCATGTTTCCTGTTTACAAAAGTGGCTTTGCCTAATGTCTGGCAAATACAAGACATATCCTGCTGCCTCCCACTGAGCCTGCCAGCCTGTATAGTCAGCCCCCAAGTAGGTCTAGCACTCTCACGGAAACATCTTTCTCAAAGTGTTCAACAAAGAATTGTGTAGTATAGATATGCACTTGATATGCAAAGGTCCTTTGAATGTCTCTTTTTGATGAGGAACCTAGACAAACTTAATGTTTAGCTGTCCAATGTTTAAAAAGTCATACAATGCACATTTCACTCTGCCCAAGTACTAACCATTCAGATTTACTGTGTAAAGTTCTTACCAACATACCATCTGTTGTAGTTTGAGGACCATGTAAAATATCTTTAGATTAGTGAAAACACTTGCTACTAACTACTGAATGAGATCTGAAGACAATGACAAACATTGGGGAAGGTTTGTGTGTGGATTTTCTGTAATTACAAGACTTGAAAGTGCTACCCCGGTTGTTTGATTTAACAGAAAATTCTGTCCTTAGTAGGCTAATTTCTTCTTTCTCAGTTTAATAATAATTTATAGAATATACATATATATAGGGAAGATTTTTTTCTTTGCTGGACAGGTTGTACAGTGTTAAAAAGATTCTTGTGACTGTTTTCTATAATTCATACCTCAGTGTTGCAAATATGTGTAGTCTTAGTTTACCTTTGGCTTTAAGAACTGTTTCAACACCGAGGATCTGATTCCCCAGTTCTTTAGTTTTAGTTTTTGAAATCTTATGGGTTACAAAAATGTATGCCTTGTACCTTAGTTGTCTGATAAACTGACAATCTAGTAAGTACAATTTAATTTAAACTACAATTTAATCTGGATCTATTAAACCAGATCATGAATATTCTTATTGGCATCCTGGGTTTCAGCCAAGCTGGGGGAGTACGGTCTTCTCCCTTTTATTTATCAATAGACAGAAAGACAGGGAAAGCTATAGCTTTAGTCTTTGTCCATTGCTTTGTGCTTGTGTTTTATTTTCGTTCTGTTCTGAAAGAATGAATCAACTAATATTTTTATCTGGTTCAATGTATCAGGCAGTAGAGAATGAGGAGGGAGAGTATAGAAGAAAAGAAATTTCAAATTCAAAGTCTCAGGTGCAAAAAATAATTTAAAAATTTTCTACTGGGAGAAATACAGTAGCTTAATATGTAGTAGCAGCATCAATTGGATATGGGGAAATCAGAGCCATAGTTCTGCAAGAAAACCATAATGTTTTTGTATGCTAACAGAATAATTTTTAACAACAAACACTTAAAATTGAATGTCACTTCAATGCTTACGTGTCTTGTGACAGAGTATTTGCTACAGTGGCTGAATTCTCTGGAAGCATGACCTTCGTTCCCTTTCATGCCTGAAAGAATAAACTGTATTTATAAAAAACTTAAATATATATGGGCACGTGAGTACTTAGATACTTACATTTATGTAAGTATATACTTTCTGGTATTTCAGACACTGAATTCAGAACTTGTTAACGTAATGGGAAGGTCTTTATAGAAACCACTGTCGTCTTTGTTACAAATTGCAGACTTTATGTAACTCATTGGAGAGAGGCAGTGATACACTTGTGGATGAACCATATAAGCACATTTTTAAGTACACATTTCTCAAGGGTGAAGAGCTGACAGACAGGAAAGCTTTTAAAATTTTAAAGACATAGGAAAAAGATTTGCAGGTTTATCTGTGGTATCGATATCGTGACATAAGTTACAGGAAAATCCGATGCCAAAGCATAGACCCACCTCTTCCTTTTCTGTCCATCTTCATTCACCTTACAAAGTAAGACTGTAACCTTCTATTCTTGGTCATTCCCAGCTTTCAACTGTGTGTTGTAATTGCCAACTATCATTTGCTTTCCTCCCACTACACAACCATATTTCCTCACCCCTTTTCTTTTAGTCTGAGTTCACCAGAGGTAACTATTAATATCTATGGGCAGGCTGGACATGGCCGCTTGAATACGTGTTGCAGGCACCAGCAGAGATTGGGGACTTCTGGTATGAAAGATTAAATGCACCTTGCTGGAAATAAACACAAATTACTGACATGATGGACACAGTAATGTAGAGTTAGTGTTTGCTTCAAACTTTAAGAGGGTCAGGGATAAAAAAATCTGTCCTTTAAGGAACAGGCTTTCCTGGGAATATGTTTTATGTAAAATAAGGAAAAAAGAGGAGAGGCTTCTACCTTTTTATCCACGGACTGAAAATCAGATAAAAAAGTACTGTATTCTAATGCTTTCCATTTTTATCTCCAAGTGGCAGTCATTGTTTCAGAAAAATCTGGACTAAAAGCTTTTTGAGAAATCTGTTTTCAAGCAGTTATTTACTAATGTTTTCAATTATATTGCACCTTCATCTTTGGCTGGGCAAGAAGGGGGAGAAGAAATGGATGGCAACTAACTGAAATGAAATGTGCTTTCTAATTACATAATGCCAGGAATGAGAATGATTTGTTATGTTATGACTTTAAGTCTTCATTTCAGTTCCAATAAACCTTGCATAAAAATCCTCTTATTCTGAAAGAGATTTGTTATAGCAGTGTAGCAGAACAGTTTATTTTAAACAAATAAGATACAAAATCAGAACTCTGAAAGCGTAGGACATGATTCAACAAATCCATAATTTCTTCAAGAAATGTAGCTCTAGGGGGAACAAACTCCTAAGGGCTCAAAAAATGTAAATAGTCACTTCTCCCTCATGCCTACAGGAATACAGGCTTTCTGTCTTTGGTGCTTGTGTTTTTTCAGTACTTTCCCTCTAACATCTCAGTGCTTTGTGGCCTCGGGAACTTGGTGTGTGTGGAGACTGGCACTGCTGTTCTGCAGAACATTCTTTTTGAATTTAAAACAAGCTGGTCTTCAGGGAGTAATTCTGGATGCCCAAAAGATGTCTGTTAGAAGTTTAGGTGCCATTCTGTACTTTAAAAGTCCACCTTTATTGTGGGAAAATAACCCATGTAGAAATTCAACATCCTGAAGAGGTTTGTACTTCAAAGAATGTGGTAACTGGTGAGTCTTTGTGGCCACTAAGTCTTGATCTGGTAAGCAGCTGAGGATCAAATACATGAAGTACAAGAGAGTGGCAGTCATTCACTAAGCACAGGTCTAGTGGGCTCCTGGTTCTCAATCCATTTTTTGTTGTTATCTTCTAAAGCTTTTGGAACATTAAAAAATACATTAGCCCATTTTCTTGTACTTTATTCTCCAATGGATAAATCCTACAGGATGAGCCTTAACAGTTTAGTCTCTTACCACTGAGGACAAGCCCAGCGTTTACCCTGTGGCATTTTCCAAACTACTCACTCTTACTTGATGCCCGAAGCTGTAGGAGAAAGTCCAGTAAAACTTTAGAGTGGATTCTCTATCCCACACTGACAGATAATAATTTTCAGCAGATCGCTGAAAGGCCTATCACTAACTCTTGGTCTAGTCTCTGCCATTGTTTCAAGTCACTTTCCTGAATTCACTATCAACTTCTGGGCAACATCCTACCACAGAACTCAAAAATACTCAGAGAATCTAAAATATTAGGAAATCTCTTGTTTTAAAAAAACCCAAAATCTTATTCTAAGACTAGCATCAGAAATAGCTGCTTTCATGTTCAGATAGCTCAGGGAGCAAAGGGCATGCAGAACTTTCACAGCACTGAAGTACATAAGTATCTCCTCTGGAACCCTTCTGGAAGCACTTCTGAGAAAGCATTGAAGTTTAGCATTTGGAGTTTAGGCTTGTGGTTTGCCCTGAACCGTGGATACTTTTGAATAATGGGTCCAAAATGGTAATTATCATACAAATTAATAATTGCAAGGCATTTTTATTCAGTGAGCCTGTCTCGATCCATGTCTTAGCAAAAAAATAGGGCAAAGGGGGAGATCAGGGTCAGTGGTTGAAGGAAGGAGTGTGGAAGGTCAAACTTATTAATTTTTAATTTTCTGTCATTCTAGACACTGTGAATTCCATAGAACTTGTTTATAAGCAGTATAAGGTTTTGCATTTTCATTTCTCAGTGTGCAGTGAGAGAAGCTTTAGCCTTTTAAACAGCATCTCAATTACAAAATTGGTTTTTAAAATCTTGGCTGCTCCTCTGTAGAACAGTACTGGATAAAATCAGTGGTAGATAGGATCAATGATATTTCAGTTACCCCTTAAAAAAAGATTAGACACTGTGAAAATAGTGCTTTTAGTTTTCTGACGCTAATTTATACTAAAGGAAATAAATATTTTGCAAGATTTGAAAAACCTTACCTAAAGGCAATATTCTTCTAAGTTTATAATCTTCTCAATAACTAAGCACCACTATCTACACCCTCTTGACTTTTTTCTGGTAGAAATTACTATCATCCAGTTTCATAGTGTTAAATGATATTTGCCTATAATTAGCTCTCTTTCGATATGAAGAATATTTTTAAAAAATCAAGAAAAACTGCATTTGACAAGGAGCTTATTTTGTATTTCTACTACCACCACTGAACTACTACCACTTTGTCAGAGATTATTTTCATAAGGCTCTGTGCAAATCCCATGCTCACTTCTTCCTCAGAATAAAACAAGCTTCACAAAAATCCCACTATGCCACCCAGCATAGTCAAGAAATTGGTTATAATCTTTTAACAAGTGTTATCTAGCAGGAATGTATTTGAAGGACTAGATAGACAACTTTTTTGCCATCATGTTTTTACCACAAGCAATTTGTAAAGAAGTAGTTGAGTTTAAATATGCTATTTCAGGAGATAAATTTTCAACACTGTGTGAATGATTTTACAGCTTGGTAAGGAAAATATGTATTTTGAATTTGAACTCTTCTCTGTGTGAGCTGTAGTCTGAACAACTGTGAACATTTCAAAATGAATCAATTCCAAATTCTCTGTTACTTCCCTTTCTTCATTAAAGGCTTTAACTCTTGCTTTAGAACCACACAGATATCTTGACAAGTTCAAAAAAAAATTCAGTGCATGAGAGAGATTATTTTTGTTCTTGTCAAAATTGTCTTGCTAAGTAAATATTGATCAGATGCTGCAAAACCCTGTGGCTGAATTCATTGCATTTGAGGAGGAGGGAGGAAAAAACCTGCCTCAGGCTACTGTAACTTATAAAACTGTGATGAGCAAAGTAGGCAGGCACTGTACTTTCAGCTAGGATGCTGGTAAAAAAGAAAAAAAAAGAGGAGTTTTGAGCAAAGTCCTTTGAACCTATTAAATTCACTCTCCCTCTTGCAGGGTTATTGATTGGGCCCCCCCAACGGCAGATGAAGTAGGCAGGGGAAGGAGCAGATCTTCAGTCTGCAGCTACAGATCTGCTGACATCAATAGCTGTGTAAGAGCTTGATCTTCTTAGCGGTTGTGGTGGGAGAGCTGTGCTAGACCCGAGCGCCTTGTTTTGTCGTCTTAATTCTCCTCTTCCACATTTTAAAAATATTTAAAAGCTTATAAAATCTCTTGCCATATCACATGGAGATTGGCCACATCAAACACATATTTTCAACTACAGGCTTTGAGCTGTGCCAGCTGAGATTGCTATTAGCAGCTTGCAGAAAAGGGCGGTTAAGTGACTGTTCTCCCCAAAACGGGACAGGGGTCTGCCTGTTTGCACAGCGCTTGGTGTAGGGGGGTGGCTCCGAGATCACTGGGACAACGGGAGCAGCTTGGTGACCCCCAGCTCATGGGGACACTCATGCTGTGGTGCCCTGCACAGCGGGAGTGGGTGTGACAAGCAGCCCAAGATGTGAACTGACTGGGAATAAAGAGTCCTGGCTCTGTGTACACGTAATATTTCCTTATGTTAATCCCAAGAGATGTCTTGTGATGCCATCAGATACAAGAAGCGTGATAATTAGTCTCTAAACCAGTAATTGTTTACAGGCACACTTATTTATTCCCTGTTCATCTTAGTGTAAGCACTTATGATCACAGTTACCTATGTGCTATGAAACTTAGCCCAAAATATTTCGCTGTTTCTATGCCCATTTAATTCTGTCTGCTTCCACGCCGCTTTTTCATGCTTCTGTGTGAAATTTGCTCCCACAGCTTTTGTAAAGGATAAAATTTTCATTTGCTGAAGTTTGAAAAAAGTAGCCTCCCCAAGATTTTTCTGCTCAAAGTCAAGCACAGGCTCACGGTAGGAGGTCTCTAAATATCTTGGAAAGTTTTCAGGTTCATCAGCAAAGTCTGCAGTTCGTATTTCTAAGGCAGGACTATGTTGGCATTCATCACCATAGGCTTTGGAGAAATTTCAAACTGCTGCTGAGTGCTAAAAGGAATATTTTCTCTATCTCTTCCAAATAGATGTGGTTAAATTCAGAAGATTATTATATAAATTATAGTGCAAAACTAATCTACAGCTTAATATTGAGTTACAGACAAGCAATTCAGTTTTGTTTAAACACAACAGCACGAGTTTCAGACATCTGTTATGTCTACCAAGAAATTAAAGTATTTTAATTTTTTTTCCCAATCTGCATTGGTAACTCTGTATCTTTATTATTATTATTACTGATGTGCTTTTTTCAAAATAGAGTATTCAGCTGAGTCTTTGAACAAACATGAAATGTTCAGAATCTGATTTTTTTTTTTACCCCATTATTGTCTTTGGACATGCTAAGGCAAACATATATTGCATTCCTGCTGGAGTTAAAGATGGATTTGCTTCCAGTTTCGTGATCTGTTTTGGTTTTCTAAGTTGTTAATACTGACCAAGCTGAAACTTCTTATTTGCTGGTTAGCAGTCTCTCTGTAACGCAAACTGTATTAAAAATGGTTCAGCAGTTCATTAGCATTGCTCACTGGAAAAAGACAGACTTTACCACAATACAAATGGTAATAGAAAAGCAATAGAGCTGTACAATTCTGCATCACAAAATAGATATAACACCTAATGAGTTTAGGTATTTGTAGCTATACTAAATTCTCTATTTGCTATCTGTATCAAGATGTTTATTTTTAAACACTTAGACTTTAACTTAGCACTCTCCAGTGGGTTTTTTGACTGGCAACAAATATGGCAGTTGTGAAAAGGACAGGGCTCTTTCCATCTTTGAAGTTGTTTTGTAGCTTTTTAAGCTTTTAAACTTTTTAAATGACATTTTTTTCCTGTGCTAAATCTTTCCATATTTTATTTTAGGTAAATAACTACCTGATTTGCTAATAACATTTGAGTCATTTGGAAGTCTCAATAATTGAGTGGCAAAAGAGAAAGCTTATACTAAATAAAATTTGCTAATATATAAGTAAAGAAGGAAGATACAGTAGGTCAAAGCTGGTTTTTGTTACGTACAAGCAACTATTACCTATCAGGGTTTCTCAATTTTGTTCAGTCATGCCTCAAAAAAGGAAGGCATCAACAAAAATAGAAAATTGTCACCTTGCAATCATACTTTCTTATAAGCCGTTCCCTTCTTGCCCACTTCCTTTGAAATTCCACTGTTCAGCCTTGAAGATCACCAGCAGTGGGTCTAGCACAGCCTCTCGTCCTCTCTGTCCTGCATTCAGCTACTGGCTGTGTTTTCTCTTTTCAGTCAACCTGCTATAAATTTTAAGGGAAGATGATCTGACTTTCCTATACCACATTCCAAGTTTCCTTGTATTCCACATTTTCAATATGTATAGGGATTTTCTCTACTCTTTCTTCCGTTTTCTGAAATGCATATCATTATTACCCACTGGGTTCTCAGAAATACAACTGGATATAGCCACCCTTTTGAGATCGGAGAATGATTTTTCGTTATATTTCGTAGGTCTCTACTGACAATGTCAGGTCAATCCAGTAAGGAAAAAAGGAACAAAACCAAATATGTTTTTGCAGAAATTCTATCTATCTGTAATCTTTATGCTAAATTGGCTTTGTTTTTAAAGACTCATTCTTCCTATTGGGTTCATGTGCTTCATAAATCCTGTGTTCAATATCTAATAAATAAATAATGACACAGAATCAGATTATCTCCAAAGAAGGATTAGTACTAGGAATAATGTCTGCAGTAACTAATTTCTCGTAATTATAAAAATTAAACTCTCTAAAACTTGGAACTCATGGAGTCTGGAAATTCATAGACATCAGATTTGTGACAATCTAAACATGAGACATGAATCAATAAATTATATTGTCAAGAGAGATGTGGAACAAAAAATGAGCAAACATTGGATATAACACAAAATATTAACAAATTCTTCAGAAATTCCTCCAAGACAAAAACATTAAGCTTATTTTGATGGTTATACAAGCATTTCCTACGTATTACAAGTTTTGGACTAATTTTAATTTTGAAGTGGAGTTTGAACAATCTTACCTTCTGTAGCCTGCTTGTGTTTAAGAAATATGGGAGTTTGTCTGGGAAAACGAACAGATTAGATATAGTCAAGGTGTTTATTTCCTGTTTCATAATTAGCAGAAATGAATATATTCTTGAATATCAAATCTGTTCTTCCGTGACAGGAGTTAGAAAATACAGGATATTTATAACTTGTCCAGTCAAGTTTTATGTGCACTCTGACTGAACTCCTGAAAGTCATCATCTTTTGTCTCACTGAATTAACTTGCTTCTCTTCAAGTAGCATTTTGTGGGTGCCCTTGAACTAAAAGTCAGTAACATTGCTCTTACTGACTGCACAGTACTAGTTGAGTTCCTTAGATTCTTTTTTTTTAAATGCCATTTCTACAGCACAATATACAACTCATTTTCAGTTATTATCTGATATGGAACACATACAGTAATCCCCAAGGCTGGCATCCGTGTACATTTTTTATCGCTTTGAGACTCAGCATATCAGTGTTTTCTGATTGCCTTATTTTTAAGCTAAATTCAGCAAGAAATGTTCCCTGAAGATCTAAAGTGTTCAGAAAGGTATTGCTTTGTTATGACAACCAAGCATCCCTTCTCACCCACATGGTCTTGCCTCATTTAACATTATTGCTTTTTTTGCCTATACTTTTTTTTTTTAAGTATACAGTAAAGTTTAATTTCTAGTAGAAAAAGATCTTTATTTCTCTGCTACCTATTTCTTTACATTACATGTGTCGTACACTCCAGCCCCTTCCTCCCATCTACAAAAACAACAAAGAAGATTCTCTCATTATTGTCTCATGTAGAATAACAGGGTTCAATTCCTGGGTCAAAGAGTGACTTTTGTGGGATCACTTAGAGTCATAGAATCACTGAATCATAGAATAGTCTGGGTTAGAAGGGACTCTTAAAGCTCACCTAGTCCAACCCCTCTGCCATGAGCAGGGACATCTTCAACTAGATCAGGTTGCTGAGAGCCCCATCCAGCCTGGCCTTGAATGTTTCCAGGGATGGGGCATCCATCACTTCTCTGGGCAACCAAGATTTCTTTCCCCCGCCCCATGCTGCAGAACCATGCAGCAGATAATATTGGATCTGCCGGCTCATGCATGTCCTCATTACCCACCTTTTGGATTTTTCGTATAATTAGAAGAATCAAGTTGTTTTGGACTCATAATTTGCAAACTGGGTTTGTAGCCATATCACTCAGTGTTGTTTCTAAGCTTCAGGGAAGATTTAACACTTATCACACTTGTCCTGGCTTTCAAATCAACCATAGGTATTTGGGAGCCGGCCAGTGACATGGCATTGTTGCAAATCTGCTGAGTTTCGTAACTTTAAATCGCTGTAACTGAAAGAGAAATCTAGGGATTAATGTTTTCCTTTCTTCAGAAAAATATATCCTTGAGGCTATGCGGTGAACAGAACAAACTTATCATTACTGTGTACTGAACCATGATATAGCAAGAATATCCTTAAGCTTTGAGAAATAGTTCCAGAAATGCATCATCAGATATTACATTAGAAAGCACACATTATAATATTCATTACAGCAGTAGAATATGAACTGCATGTTATTGTAAAAGAAATCCAATTTGCTGCCTACTGCCTTCAGTTTGGTTTTGACAAGTGTTAAATCTTTGCTATATTTTACTTTCTAGATTTATCTTCTTGGGCATGTTTTGTAATGCCTGCTTAGGGCAAAACCAATAATCTTTTCATTTAATTTAGAGAAAAAGCTCATGTATTGTCTATGCTTACAAGGTACAACAATATGAAAACAAATCCCAGTTGCTAAAGATCCATTTGACAGTATGAAATAGATTCTGACTTTTTAATTTAGGCTTGAAACTGCAGAGGGCATATAAGGGATGCAGATTTACTAAGCTGTACCATTTATTTATGAGTGGTTGCAAGGGAGTGATCTGCAAAAGCTCATATTATTTTACCAGTGATGGATTAACCTAAGAGGGTATAAAAAAAGTTGTATTTGACCCTTGCAAAACAACTCTTGAAAGTATCAAGCTTATTTGGCTTTGTTAAAAATCTGAGAACTTGAGTTCATCTCAACTTCTGCAATGAGTATTTTGTTCAAAGTGGAACATAGTTTTAATTAAATTGAAGTTTGCTTCTTTGTAATTTAGCTCACTGCAAACCATGGAAGTGAGGGAGGGGAGAAATTCCATAAGTATTCAACCAAATCTTAGTACTTCTTCTGAATTATGCTTGAAGCAATACTATGTGATAAAAGAAAACTAGCCTTGCCAAAATTTGAATGGTTTTAGATCTGAGGTTTGGTATACTTCATGTTCTTTCTAAATAACCACCTGAATTTGTCCAATAGTCTTTGTCTGGAAATGTCAAAAGAAAATGTTTTATCTTGCTCATAGTAATTTGAAGACTGCTAAAAATCTATCTCTAATTTTCATATTAGTTTTTCCTCAGATGGAAGTGTGATTTTTTTTTTTTCTTACAGAATCAGATAAGCTGACCATGCTGACCTAGAAAACCATTTTTTAAGCCAATCTCTCCACCTTCTTCCAGAAAATAAACAAAGAATTTTAACGTTTGCTTTACAGTGCTGTTAAACTTGATGTCTTATTCCTTCAAACAGCATGCTGCAGCGTCTTTCCTGTTCCCTCTTTTATAATGGAGAATAGCTGAAGGGATTCCAAGTTAGATTCATTATTTTTACCTGGGATAAGCATCAGGCTGAATACCAGGAGCTATACCATAACCTTACGTATTAGGGTTTGCTTCCAATGATGGCTGAATGAAACCAATTATTCCTTATCTCCTCAAACTTGACGGAGGCTACAAAGCGTCAAGCAAAAACAGCCACAGGTTCGCAGAGCTGCTTTTGTAGAATCAAAAACTGCCAGAGCCAATTTGATACTTCTCAGACCTCTGAGTTTACATTTTCAGTTGGCAAAGTATATCTTTAAATTTTAGCAGAGTTCTGTTCCATAGAACAGAAATGTATTTTATTCTTCTAAACCAAATACTGCAATCTACTCTGTAAAATTCCCATTGACTTCAAATATGATTTGTCTGAGGTGGTCTGTAGGATTTGACCACCTGGGAGTTAGTCTGCAAGATATCAGACTTTTGATTTACTTCATATAAACATCTGATTTGTTTTATGCACTTGTGAGCAA
This sequence comes from Caloenas nicobarica, assembly GCF_036013445.1. Taxonomy (NCBI): domain Eukaryota; kingdom Metazoa; phylum Chordata; class Aves; order Columbiformes; family Columbidae; genus Caloenas; species Caloenas nicobarica. The sequence goes on from NC_088252.1 coordinate 14,431,119, forward strand.
TTTCATTTTTCTCACCAAGGTGTTCGGTTACTATGGAGATAAGTGTGATTCTAGAAACCGTGGTGTCACACACAGTCTGGAGCTCTGCTCTCAATCAGTACCTTTGCAACCAATTGCAAATATTTCTGCATGATCTGAAGATGCTCCAAAGGCTGAAATTTAGCCAACAAGTGCAGAATTTTGATTCCACAAATCCCACCAACTTGCTGCACTACCCCAGATTTTCCCAGGACTGTTTTTGGTGTAAGAGTTTCTTCAGACTCTTAGCATTTCATTTACTGGTGTGTTCAAAGCTGTGCCTCAGTTGTGATAAAGCTGAACATCTTGAGACCGAAGCCTGGTTTGGATTATCCAGACAAAAAGATCCAGGTTTTCCGTCACTTAAATCCCTGAGAGGCTCAAAATTTAGGAGGCCTTTTAGACCACGTTTGCAGGGTTAGGTACTGCATCATCACTAAAATTATTGATGAGACCCATCATTAATCTGAGGACAGAAGCCCCCAAACACTCAGTGCCACCTTCCTGTCTCTTCCCTTCACACACATCCTTTTGAGAAAGCTTCCTTAGATGTGCTGGCCTGGGTGACTTTCTCACCTGATCCCAATGATACTGATGTCCATGTGTGAAGAGGAGTCAAGAATAATGGTGCCAGAACAAAGGCATGCCACGTCAGTGCCTCTACGGAGGTACGGGGGAAGTAGTTTTTGTATTTAGACTTCTGTATCTTCTGAAATTGCTGTAATATCTAGATACTCTGAAAGAGCATGATTTCTTTTGCTGCTTGATGTTCTTAGGTTTGCAGCCTAAAAGGTCTAAATTATTTCTGTTTCCTAGAAATTACTGAAGCTTTTCTTTTTCTTTCTTTCTTTTTTTTTTCTTTTGTAAAGCTCTTAATCCTTAGCCAATCTGGAAATGCACAAGAACTTCAAAACACACTCCATGGTGGTTTAGTCTCATATGTCTTCATTCTGCATCAGCCTGTTAAGAGTCCTCCTCTCATCTGTTGACTTCCGTGTCTGTTTGCTGTAATCTATTTGCCACAGAGAGCCTCTCATATTGATCAATAAGTTTCATATACAGCAATTGTGCCAGATAATTAAATAACAACTCTATTTCAAATCCATTTAAATCCATCTGACTTTCAGAAATGACAGTTGCTACAGTGTAAAACCAGTGAATAAAACCCTTTTAAATACTTAAATCAATCCCAACTTTGTTTCATCCTAATCTTCAGAAAGCAATTCCTGCAAATGTCAATACTGCCCTAATAGATTAGGTGATGATATCTCTGTATATGTTAGCTTCAGACATATACTTGTATGAGATCAATTAAATGACTGTAATTGTTGCTTTGCTACACATCACAGATAGGAGCAGTTTTCTGGCATGGTGCTTGAGATAAGGCATGTATTTACTGTAGTGGTTAAGTATTACTCTTGACATAACTGTTTTTCTTCTATTTATAGTATATTGCAGATATACAGCAGCTACTACAGGTTTACTAGCTAACAGCCAATACTGCAGAATGGAAATTTTTGTATGACTGGAGAGGCAAGTTTTTATTGTTTTTTCTCTAGGATCAGGGCCCAGTTTGTACCTGTTCTGTACAAATGCACATGCAGAGGTAATCCTTTTCCCTTAATCAAAGGCAGAAAGCAGAAAGAAATAATATAACAAGTTACAGAGAAAATCACTGGCAGAACAGAAACCATCTCTATTGAGTCCCGTATGAGTAGCCATATTCAATAGGGCATCTACAATATACAATATTGCTTTGTGTCTTTTTTATGTCTCAGAGTCTGCTGTTATCAGTCTATGAACATCAAATATATATTTCAGTTCACATATTCACAAGGAGGTTTGGAACAAAGTAACAACTAACATATGTTCCTGACGGATGTTTGCTTGGATACCGGTAGTCATCTGCAATCCTGAATATAAATATAACTGTCACAAAATTATCAGTCTTTATATGTTCCTGGTGATAGTGGTCATCTTATCCATCCTAATAGGTTTTGTATTAGTAATAAAAAAAAAAAACAGGAATTAGCAGGTGCCATTGCTGTATGTAGCCAACTACTGGGCTGGCTGTGAAAGCTTGGGTGATTTGCGGTCATTGAACAATAACAATCCAAATTACTAAAAATCAGTAGAAAACACATAGTGTCTGTACCTTGTTCAAAAACTGCAGCTGGCAGACAATTAATTAGTCTGGGGTTTACCCACAAAGCACTAGTTATGCCCTCAGCTGAGACAATTAGGTTGGGTTGTAATATGCTTTTAATAAGACTCAAAGTCCTTATATCTAAAATTTCATTTGCAGATAGTATCATAATTTTCCTGCACTTTTATTGAGAGTTGAAAAGTGTCACAAATTATATTGCTTCCCAGGTAAAATTATAGTGATGGTAGGGATTTGAACAGCAGCTATCTAAAGGCTTATTCATAATGTCTGGTGGGCTGAGCAGCTCTCTCAGCTCAAACTGCTCCCGCTGAATTAGCAGACAGTGTTGCAGGAGGACTGCATTAGAAATAATAGACAAACCAAGATTCACTTGTGGTACAGAAGTGTCCAGATAAACGAACCTGAGCATGGCTAACCCAGGTCATATTGGCACAAGAGCCAACTGTCTAAAAACAGAGGAAAGTAAGAAGGTAATGAAAGGTAATTTGGCTGTGTCCTGGTATCTTTAATACAAAAGGAGACATACAAAAATGGAAAAAAGGGCAGTTGATTCTCGTAGGCTATCAAAAATCTTTAGCATTAAAATCAGCCAGCCTGAAGTGCTGAGTACATTGAGATTTACTAGGGGTAAAGAAAGGAAGAGTTTCTATAAATCCATAAAGATGAAAAAGAGAACAATGAAATGAGTCAGGCTATCAATTAATGGGAGAGAAAAACAGTAGATGCCAGGGATGAAGCATTCAAAGCCTTCTGCCTTCTGTCTTTGCAGAAAGGTTAACAGTGACCAGATGCTTACGAGTCTAATAAGGCTTTAAGAAACAGCCAAAACAGATTTATCAAAAACTAATAGTATCAAACTGATTTGATTTTCTTATTTGATGGAAAGCTTAGAGGCTAAAGAGAAGCTATGCAGTACTGGAAATTTGGACAAAGCTTAGTATCCTGTTCACTGACATGTTCATAAGCAACTGATGGAAATACAGGCTGGAGGAAATGCTGCTCAGGTGTAGTGAGACAGTCAATTTGGGAAACTGTAATTGAACAGCAATTGCCTATAGGTCTTTCAAGTTTCTGGAAGGGTCTTTGCATTTTTAACATATTTTCCCTTTTTCTTTCTCCTCTACTCTTTTTATTTTCCATTTTCTTTTGCCAGTGAATGAAATAAGATAAAATAATTGTGGTTTATGAATTACTTTCTTTGTATTTATTTTCCTTGCCAGTGAGCAGAATTTTCCTAAGGTTGGAGATGCTCAGCAGAGAGACTGAAGCTATGCAGAAAGATTATATTCTTTTGGTTCAATATCAAGAAAGAGAAGAAAAACAGGGCTTCCCTACATTAGTTAATGAGATTTTTTTAAAAAGTCTATTACATTTATTACTCTACTTCTTAAAAATATGGTGTAAAAAATTTTGTTTGTTTTTTTTCCTGCACAGTTCTAACAAACAGACTAGAGGAGGCCACGTCAGTGGGGAAAGTAAGTTGACATTGATTTGTTCTCTCAACAAAATGGGCTGAAGGGAAGCTGATGCACAACTGAGAGAAGCGGGAGGGCCCCTACTATTAATAATCTACATGTCACTCAGAAAATAATTTTCCATGCAGAAACTTTCCCATTGCATGATTTCTGTTAGTATTCCTGTAAAAAATCATAACTGCTAAATAACAAAGATCAACATGCCTATCGCCACAAGTAAGCTTTTCATTTTTTATTTTTGAGCTTCTCATCTCTGTGATGAATAGTTTGTTAAAGGGCTCGAATTCTAGACTCAGAATGCTAAATACGTTAGTAATTAGAGCTCTGCAAAATAATATCGTAAACAGAATGCCCAATGAGCTTCCAGATATGCTCTAAAATAAAAAGACCTTTTGAAGGAGGGAAGAACAAAGCGATGTAGAACAGAGGGAAAGGGAAATGCCTGTGCCCAGCGGCTGAGCCCTGACAGGGGCACGGGGCTGCTTCTGCTCTTTCCTCACCACTCACAGCCTTCTCAAAAGCACATGGGAAAGGCATGTTGTTTGGGGTATATAAACTGCATCTTTGGAGATAAGCCCTCAGTCCAGGACAGAAAGAGAGGGAAGGGAGGCTGGATGTTGGAAAACAAATGGGAAAGGAAAGGCCAGTAATACCAAAGTCTGTGGCCTGATGTGTTTGCCACCTCCAGCTCCAACCTGGGCAGTGAATCCCCACATTCGCTCACAGCAAAGCAACAGCCCATTACAGAAACACATTTTTCACAGAATCATTTTGCTTGGAAGACACTTTCGAGATCATCAAGTCCAATTGTTTTAAAAATATATTGCATAGCACATCTTGGAGAATAAGTTTATAAAGTGTTTGTGGGACTGCAAGGAAGTTTTAACTCAATAGGATGTCCAAAAACTTAAGTTGCCTTGCAGCCTAGAACAAGGGTAGGATTAGAAGTACAGAAGAAATGGTCCATCTCACTGTCAGTTAAAATTACAGGAGGTTCACTTTGTGTACGATTCACAACTAGGATGATCGGCTCTCCAAAGATAACAAGCCTTACAATAGTGTGTTATGATTCAAAAATACATTCTCATCTGTGGCCGGCAAAGGGGTGCTGCTGGGAGATCTAAAAAAGTCCAGTTCAGATTTTTTGAATGTTCTGAAAATTATCCTAATAAATCATAATTGTGATAAATCTATTCCTTTCAGTAGAACATGGCTATCAGTAAGATCAAATTATCTTTTCCCTTACTGGAGTGCAGTGATAATTCTTGGAACTTGACCTCTTTTTGTGTGTAGCCAGTGATCATAAATAGCAATTACAGACCACCACCATAAACCTCCTTGGCAATGCAGTAAACTGCTGAGATGGAAACATAAGAGCAGGTAATATTTTAAATGTGAACAGCTGATAGTCTATGAACTGGTGCTGTTGAGCTGTTGCTTTTATGTTTCAGGACTTACTTTTGTAAACAAGAAGTACAAAACTGTGGTTTTATTGTTATACCATGAATTCAGAAAAATCTGGGGCATAAAATGGAAGTGCTTTTTTCTGAAGCCGACCTATGTCAGTCACTGAAAATTCTCCCACCAGGACCAGTGTTACTGCAATGGTTTTATTTTATAACTGAATATTAAGCTTTGGATAATCACTTTTGCTTTTATTTTCCTTTTTTTCTGGTTAGTCATTTGTTTGAGTGCACAGGAAAACATGCAGCTGTTTTATTCTCTTTCTTTTTTTTTTGTATGTGGTAATTGTTTCACAGTCATCTTCTGATCTCCTACAGTTCCCATGACCGCAGGACACGACAAACAAAAACACTGCTTACACATTAGCTCCTACAGCTGGTGGTTCTCTCCTTTAGATGTGAGCTGTCAGCCCAATTATACACCTTTTAAGCAACAAAACTAGTAGCTATTATATTAAGACAGAACAGATAACTGATATGACTGAGCCTCTTTTTTGGTTTTAGCTAAATAAACATTCAGCTGTATATCTTTTTTTTCTCTGTCCTGTTGGTGAGGTATTCAGTGGCACTTTTTTACTTGTTTTATTTCCAAATGAGGGAAATCACAGCTGACGGTGTCTTGGTCAGTACTTTTCATTTCTGAATAATTACCAGATTCAGGTTAGATTTGGACATCTCACTGAACTCCCTTGGCTGCAGAAAAGACAGTTGCTCGTTCAGGTCCATGCAGTGAATAACTTTTGCTTGAACTTCTCCAGACAGCTAAAACATGCCTTTCCCTGATTTTTGTGGAAGATCCTGCAGTGCTGATTATCCTTCCAGTCTCTGGGAAAGCAGCAGCAATGTGCCATCATACTGTGAATGCCAGAGATGGCATGGAGTGCCCTCCCTCCTGCCGAGAGGCTCTCATAAAAATAACTTGACCTCAGTAAAATTACCCTGCAGGTCTTGGTGAAAATGAACAGAATAGACCAATGGTTAACATGATGATGTCAAGAGTACTGTTCTACATCCATGTAGCTGCTATTGCTGCCATCAAGGGAAGACAGCAAGAAGGAAACTTGGGAGAAAAAACAGGCTTTTCCATCTGCTTCAGCCTTTCTGCCCACACTGGAAAAACAAAACCAACCAAACAGAAAACAGTTAATGATACCCTTGCAGTGTAACGTAACTTAAAATGTTGATGCTTATTTCAAAGGATTGATTGTTGCTGTAGAGTGTAAGAAGCAAAAATATTTCAGCTAAGGAATTCTAGTTTGCTTGTTGGAAAAAAACAAAACAAAACAAAAAATCCCCACATAATTAGCAAGTTACACTCATTTTCATTGTTAGTATTCGATGACCTGTAATACATTAATTAACAAGCATTTCTAATTCTGGTTGCTACTGGATGAAATAGGAAAATGGGTAACTACCCTGCCTGCTGCTCTGGTTTAAGGATATGCACAAGTGTCTTGCCAACTGTACTCCAGAAATTGTAATTCAGAAAAAGGTAAATTCTCACTCTTTAAATAGATACCTTAAATCTTGTAATATTCCATGCTGATAAATAGTGTCTTCTCTGTGTATTTTCATAGTCCTGATTGGGGTTTCCTACCCCAGATTTTCACTCGGAAACATTGTGCAGTGCTGTGGAGCCTATGCTGGGGTAGCTGTATACTGCCAGGGAACATCGCTGTGCTGCATCACTCCTTTAATGCACAGGAAATGGAGTGGGTTTTACATCACTGCACGTGTGCGTCTCTGGATTTGTCAGGCTGTCTGTGTATATTTTATACCTCTGCTGTCATGCAGGGTAGTATTTCTGGATATCCAGCATTCTGGCTGGAGGCTTGGCCACTGCTTCGAAGAGGTTTTGGATAACCTGAAATCAAAAACAAATGTGTGCAATTCTCATTCCAAGTGGTTCAGGTTTCATGGCCAAAAATGAAGAGAGATTGTGGAAGTAAAATATATAGTAGCCCTGGCCCACAAGTCTCTCTTCACTTCCATCCTATTTTGCTGCCTCTATACTCCTCCCAGCACCAAAACACACGGTTCTGCTCCTGTTCCACTTGGAAATTGATGGACTTCTACTATTTCTACAGCTCAAATTGTCTCATTCTGCTTTTCTTACACCTTCCTAAGAGCTAAAAATGATTTTATATGTATGGTGCATTATAAGATTGTTTAATATGCAGTATTACAAAAAGCCGTACATTCTTTTCTGTGAACTTCAATAATACACTTCACATTAATATTTTCATATGCATGCACTGCTAATACATCTATCTGAGGCACAGTGGCAGGACTCATGCAATGCCAATATGATTGAATGCTGCATTTACCAGTAAATGGCAGAGCTTAGTAAGTTACTGGGAAGAAATCATCGAAAGTTTAGAGACTGACTTTCAACTGGATTTGAAAATGAAAATTGTTAATAAATCATTCTGTATTTAAATGCAAAAACTTTTGTATAAATATTTGAGTAGCCACACGTGTATATGCTTAAGGATATGCTCTAGGTTTTCTGAGAAATAGCATTTTGTTTGCTGTGTGTGAGTTTGGATGGCCTGTTTAGGTAACAAGGAAACGTGTTTCAAGAGTGCTGGACATTTTAAGAGACAAGAAGTATTTTTTGCAACCTCTAATACAACCTACAGTACATGGCTTAAGTAAAACAAGCTGCACTAGTTCAGAGTGATCAGTAGTTCTCAGTTGTCATTCCACTGGGAGGTCTTTTATGTAAGTCCGTGTGTCCATAATTCTTGAACCTGTTGCTCAGTTCCAGAGGTATTTAACAGAGGGGAAGATGACTCAATATCTTGAGTTAATTTCAGTAGCATTAAAATAGCTGGTCAGAGCAGAGAGGCCCCATCAGTGCCTTCTCTGGGGGAGCAGTTGAATGCTGAGATCAGCTCTTACCAGATATCAGAAAGAGAAACATTTTAAAAATGCCCCAACTGTAGGTGAGGCCTCAGTCAGAGTTAGCACCAAAAGCACTTACCCATGGAACACACATCTGAAAGAAACCAAGCTGGGAAAGGGACTTGGTTAAATTTGTTTTGGGTCTTGAGATCTTCTGGTTCTGCTTGTGTCTTCATAGAAATCAGTTTCGTTTCCATGCTGTATATCACAGAAGGTCAGATATGCACTCCTTTACTGCCTTTGCAAAATTTCGTATTTCAAATGGACATAAAACATTGATTATCATTTCCTTAGTTTTCCCCTGTGGCAAATTATTGTAAATGCATGCTCAAAAGAACAAGAAAGGAGATGGGGTATATATTTTGTTACAGTTTACAAGTAGAGAGGAATGCCCAGGCAATTATGGATAGAGTTTACTATGAGGTCAGTAGCAGGGAAAAAAGTATTCTTAATGCTCAGTTGTGGTTTAAGTTATATGTAACTTTCTTGCAGCAGTTGTGTAAAGAGGTACATATGCTCTTGGAAGAAAGAAGTGCGGTAAAACTGAGAACAGCGACAAATGGCATGTGGTCACATTATTTGTGAGAGTTACTTGTTATGAGATGTCCACAACTGAATGTATGTGGAAGTTGTAAATATTCATTTTGAGATCAGCCCTTCAAAGTGATTTTGGTGGGCAATACGTACTTAAATGCTTTTTTGAATTGCAACCTAAGCAGCTGCTTGGCAGCTACTGCAGAGCCTATTTGACCAGGAGATATATATATATATATGTCCACCAGATAATTACTGGGTTTAGGTGAAATCATAAGTCCTGGTAATGATGCTGAAAAAGCATTTGCATTCAGCTCATTCTTGAGTAGCTGAGTTGCTTATGGAGTATCATCAAAGCTCTCTTCAAAGGGAAGTATTATAGATGTGACTGAACATCAAGTGGAGCAGTTCTGTTGGGAAAGTCAGGGCTGCTTCCATGATTTTTTTCATGGTAGGCATCCTGGCAAGAGAAAGGGACCATCATACATGTGCATATGGTGCAGATAGGAGAGTAGCTACTGAATTGCTTAGTAAAATGCCTGTTGAGTTCCTCCAACAGTAATGTAAGCTGAGACTTCCATACCTAACCGGCAAAATCATCATATCTTGAATTTCATTAATTTAAAAAAAAAAAAATGCGAAGTCCTACATTCATATTCTCAGAGAATGAGCAGGGATTGTTTTCTCTGGAAGATTAGTATAAGGAAGGCTTCTAGTTACTTTTGTATCTTTAAAGACTGATTTAGCTTTGAAAATAATCTGTGTTTGAAATACTGTGTTATATCAGGCTGCTGACTCTTCTGCTTTCCTTATCTTTTGACTTTTAAAGCTGCTATCCTGTTCCTGCTTCATCCGACTGAAATGTCATCAGCTCCATTTTGGTTCATTTCTACCTTCTAGCAAAGGATTTGATGTTCATACTAAGTATATTTTATATTCATAACATATTACTCAGATTAGGGTGTTTCACCTATCATCACCTAAAATGCTCTTTTCATCCAGTGGGGCTGCATCATTTTGTTCTTATCATTGAGAATTTTGAACTTCAACTGTGTCTGAGTTCTAGGAGATCATGTAGAGACAGGGGCTCAGTTGAGCTCTTGCTGTCCTGGCTTTGCCTCGGGCTGAACAGGACTAACTACAGTCACAGACACACTGATAAAAAGGACTCAAGTGGTTTTCAGGTTGATATTTCCAAATCCTTAGGTGACTTTCGAGAACTATGAAATGTAACTTTAAAAACTACTAAAAAGAGTTAACTCTGCTTATTATGGAATGTCACTGTTATAGGAAATTTTTTTGTAGTTGGTGAGCTGAGAAAAGAGTTGAAACTCTTACCAGATACACTGAATGAAAGACTTCAAATCATATCCAGCTATAATGAGCATAATTTTTATCAGCTTGTGCTTTGCATTAGCAGTTTCACTGTGGTTTGTGATGGAATTACATAGTGGTGGATAAAGAAATTATTTCGTAGGTGGTTAGGAATAAACAATAATTTTGTCAGTAAATTCTCAGCAGTTGAATCTTATTCATCAAAATCACCATAATTTTGAGGAAGCTGAACCAATGAACTCTTCTTAACTGTGAGTAATCCAGCATTTTTAGTCCTCTCATATATTCAAGCTTAACAAAAGACTGGAGACTTTTGCATGTGTATTCATGGAAAAAAATCCTCAGCTACTCCGTTAAATGCCTTTTCCTCTTCTTTTTTTTTTTTTTTTTTTAAAGTCTGTGAAGACTATATTAAGGCTCATATTTATACAATTCAAAGTTTTTGCTGCATTTTAGTTCCTTTTAATGTCCAAAGTAAAACACATGAAGACAACTACCTGAGTTGTCTGAAATGTCACCAACCTAATTGTAGTTCATTACAAAGCGAAATTCTATCATTTAAGACTAAAATATTGTGACATCGAAATACAGAACAATACAAACATTTGAGTGTGAAGACAATCTTTGTAGTATCAATTGACCTTGATGATAGATTTTTAAATTAATTTCAATTTTTTATATGTAACAACTTCATAAGAAGTTGCTATCTGAAGCACAGTTTCATATGGAAAAGGTTGACTTAGCACCTGTAATAAACTCCATAGGTGAGTGACATAGCTCAGCCATTTTCTTTTCAGAAAGTCTGAAGCCTAGTCTACAATTTTCCATTATTCAGAGTTTATTCATATTGTGTAGACCTTGGTTTTGACTGTTTTTACACCTCCTTGAAATTTTTCAGTGCTAAAAGGAAATAATTGTTTATTGTGATCACAGGAAGAATAATTAGAATTAATAGTATGAAGAAGAGCTAAGTACTGCTCTCTTGAAAGTTGAAAAGATTGTCATGTTGACATTTAAAAGAAAAATAGGAAATTAAATAGAAAAAAGTGTTAACAAAAGGTTTTAATGAAGGTAAGTTTTTATTTTAAAATTGTTGAAATTCATGAAGTAGATATTTTCAGAGTTTTTACGTGCATTGGATTTAGGCACATGAAATGTTTCGTCACTGCTGAACTTACATTTCTCATTTAAAGAAAAGTCAACTAAGTTTTTTCACTCCAATCTGTCATTGAATAGTTATAGATGAACTGGAAACATAAAATTGAAAAGAATTGTTTTAAAGACAAAAAAGATGTCTGTGGCAGTTGCACTTCCCCACCCCATGCCCTGAGAACTGGTGTGGCAGTTGCACATCCCCCTCTCAGAACTGGGGCCTTCAATGGGCAGTTAATGGCTCTTTTTGTGAGGACCCGAGTCGGTTGACCAGGGTCATTAGCAGAGAAGGGGTCCAGAGAAGCCGAGAAGCTTCTGGAATGCCCACAGCCAGATCTGATCAAACTATAAAATGGGGCAACCCCCCTCCCTACCTGCTTTGCTTCCCCAGGTGCCCCTCCGTCATAAGTTTGAGGCCCTCTTGCCTCTTCCTCTTGCCCCCGCTCTTGCCCTCTTGCTTGAAGGTAAAGGGGCCCAAGATAGTTGGTTAACATTCAGGGACTGCTTCTACCAAGCTCAAGATCAGTGCATCCCGACACATAGGAAGTCAAGGAAGGGAGCCAGGAGACCTGCGTGGTTAAACAGGGAACTGCTGCGTAAACTCAAGTGGAAGAGTTGGGCGGGGAAAAATTTAGTGAAATATAACAAGGGAAAGTGTAGAGTCTTGCATCTGGGCAGGAACAACCCCAGGTTCCAGTATAGGTTGGGGGATGACCTATTAGAGAGCAGTGTAGGGGAAAGGGACCTGGGGGTCCTGGTGGACAGCAGGATGACCATGAGCCAGCACTGGGCCCTTGTGGCCAAGAAGGCCAATGGCGTCCTGGGGTGTATTAGAAGCGGGGTGGTTAGTAGGTCAGGAGAGGTTCTCCTTCCCCTCTACTCTGCCCTGGTGAGACCTCATCTGGAATATTGTGTCCAGTTCTGGGCCCCTCAGTTCAAGAAGGACAGGGAACTGCTGGAGAGAGTCCAGCGCAGGGCCACGAAGATGATGAAGGGAGTGGAGCATCTCCCTTATGAGGAAAGGCTGAGGGAGCTGGGGCTCTTTAGCTTGGAGAAGAGGAGACTGAGGGGTGACCTCATCAATGTTTATAAATATATAAAGGGTGGGTGTCACAAGGATGGAGCCAGGCTGTTCTCGGTGACAACCAACAGTAAGACAAGAGGTAATGGGTTCAAGCTGGAATACAAGAGGTTCCACTTAAATTTGAGAAGAAACTTCTTCACAGTGAGGGTGACAGACACTGGAACAGGCTGCCCAGGGGGGTTGTGGATTCTCCTTCTCTGGAGACATTCAAACCCGCCTGGACGCCTTCCTGTGTAACCTCATCTGGGTGTTCCTGCCCTGGCAGGGGGATTGGACTAGATGATCTTTTGAGGTCCCTTCCAATCCCTAACATTCTGTGATTCCTGCCGAGGACTCCTTTTGCGTGGTCTTCTCGGAGCAGCGGGTCTGCAGAGCCCTCCGGAGCCCTCCCCTTAGACGGGAACGCCATCTGAGGAAACGTCCCGGGATTGGGAGCGCCTCGCCTCCTCGTTTGGGTGAGTGATGGATTACTGAATATATCCTTGAATAAGTCCTTGCCGAAACAGGCGGGTGTTTATCTCTTGTGGGCAAAACGGGGCAGAGGGCTCTGATTTTGTTTCTTGTGAGTGCGTGCATGCACGCTGTGGATCCTCGTTATTCTTATTTTACTGCACCCCAATAATCTCCTCAACTTGATATCTGAACCTGTATCTTATGTTATCGGAGTGCTAACTAATTGTATAAACCCTGTTTCTAGTCGGTTTATTGGCTGTACTTTTCCAGCCAGAATAAAGGTTGTTTTGGACCTTGTTGTCCGCCTAAACCGATTTTGGGGTGCCTCCGTGACAATGTCAACAAATATACATATGTTCTTGTTACACAGCTAAAGACTTGCTTATGTTTTACATCCTAAAGAGTATTAGAAGTACTCGTATATGCAGTCATACAGTCACACACCATTTGTGTCATACTGGCAGCAAATAATTTTTTTTTAGATTTTTTTTTTTTTTTCAATCAAATGTGTCAAAAGAGTATCCAGAAGCATTTCAGCTGCAGGATATGTTTACCGCACTGAAAGTGGGTATTGTAAAGCACTGGGAAATGTTTTGCATTGACCAAAATGTTTTATCCAGTAACAAAATGCAGATCCAGCTATGTGTAGTGAATTTACATTGCCTTTTACTGAATCACATATTTTGAGGACCATAAAAACATGCTATCATTCTGAAGTCATCCCAGAGCTATTTTCAATGCATTTTAAGCATCACGTTTGTGATGGACTCTTGCAAAAGGGCTTTTTGGTTGATAGCATTTAATTTTTTTTCGTTTTAAAAAAATTACAATCACTTAATTTATAATTTTTTTTTCTATAAAATCAACTTGTAATTATTAATGTTTCCATAGCTAAAGATAATATGTTGATTCATATTAAGTTTGCTGTCACCTCTGTTAAATGCAGATACATGTATAAGAGGCCATACTCCCATTGCTAATTCTAGTTTCTGATTTATATACTGGGGAAAAAGCATATATTTCTGAATTTCAGCATATTCATCGGGGATCTGGTAAATGGAGTGAGCAGTGATGTGACAGCATTTACTGATGTTAGTTATTTAAGGTAGAAAGGGCAAGAATAATTACAGAAGGATTTTATAAGACTGAGTGACTGTGCAATAAAATGGTAGGTGAAATTCAGTGTAGCTTAATGTAAAGTGATGCAGAAGCAGAAAACAGTTTGAGCTCAGCATATAAAATTATGCTATCTGGACTTATTAATTGTCGAGAGCAAGACCTTGGGTTTGTCATAGATGGTGCTGGTGAAAAGTAACAGCTCGGTGTTTGGTGAGTGTCCAGAACAAATCACATTTTAGGAATTATCAGGGAAAGAATAGAGAAGAAATAAATAAATATATAGTATCCCTGTATGAACACACTATTCATCCATGCTGTGAATACCGTGTGCTTTTCTAGTGTCTCTCCCATCTCAGAAAGGATGTATTGGAATTTAAAAGCTTTAAAGAAAGGAAATAAGGATGATGAAATGATTTGCGTATCTGAAATGGCTAACTGGGCTGGGACTTGTTGGAAAGGAAGAAGTTTAGAGGGAGATCTTAGATACATTTGTGCTTAGTCTATAAATTTTTAGTTAGACAGTAAATTCAAATATATTTAATGTGACATTTGAAACTCTTTCATTTTCTTGTCCTTTATTCTGACTGTTTATGATTTCTTTATGGAAGCATACAATTAAAGGAAAGATAGTTAGCTGTGCTCTTACTTGAGGACCTCATGTGGCATAGATTCTCCTTTAGCAGAAGTCAATGGTAAGAATCTCAGTGGGATTAGAGACTGGAATATATAAATACACTTCTATGTGATATGGAAATTCATTTAAAATATAGGATTAAATCCTGTTCATCACAGTCAGGCAACATTTAGTGCTTGCTTCAGAGGGACTGCTCATTTGAATAAGAACATTATCCATAATCAGCAAGTGCTTTCAAAGCTTGGATCAATGCCAGGCTAAAAGTTCTCTGTTCTTATCTCTTGGAACCAAAGGAAGGCATGAAAAGAGAGAATAAAATTACAATAGACATTCTTATCAGCTGGTTTAATCAAGTGTGCACTTATCACTCCACTATGTTGGAAAAGAGAAAAACCTCACTTTTTTGAATCTTCTGACCTTGTAAGTTAGACAGGCTGGCCTACTGTATGACAGGCTCAGCAGATAACCTTCTCTTTTCCTTTTCTGAGTGAAAGGACACACGTTTCTGCAAAACGTTTCTGCAAAGGGAAAAGCAGACAGGCACTCAAGGCTGTACTTACTTGAAGAAAGAGCAGGCGGGTTGGTGGGAAGTGCACTGACCGGTCTGAGAGAGAAGGAGCTTCCGTTACTGCATTTTACCGGTTGTCTAGTTCATTGCATACTATGGAAGAGCATCAGTAGTATCCATGAGAGAACATTGGGATCGTTTATGTGACACAGCAGGGAGACCAGAATAGGCCTCCTTTTATCCCCGGAGTACATAGAAAAGGGAGTGGAAGCAGAAATGTTTCCAATCTTTTCTGACCCTTTCCCAATCTTCCTCAACTCCCTGAGTTTTCTACCTTTTGCATAGGGAAAAAGTGCATGTAAAAATGCATTCAAAATAAGCTTTATAAGTTTAATATGCAAGTTTTAGATACATACATATGTATATATGCCAGCAGGAATGTTTTAGGTTTTAAAGAGAAAATCAACGTGGAAGTTAGAAATGGTGATAAAAATTTGTCCTGAAGCTGTACAGTGGCACTGCTGGTGACAGGGAAGATATAGCACCCTGCTGTGCATGCATGGTTGTCCCCACACTTCCACTACGTAAACCTATATTGTCTGGTTATTTGGGAGAGAATAGCTTATGGAGAATTGTAAGGAGAAATTTTCAAATAAATCCTTTTTCTTTGTCCTTTAAGCTACAGAAAAATATCAAACTACATTTTGACCTTATCTACCTGTGTTCATTTTGTTTCACTTTTCTGTGTAATTGAGGTGATCACCTCAGCCCTAAATACCCCATGCATTTCCATCTTTTCAATTTCCTCTCCCTTTTCCCATACCTTGGTTACAAAAGGGTTGTGTGGCAGAGTGTAATTTTAATTCCACTGTGCTCTGAATGACCTCAGAGCTAGAATAGCTGTGCAACTTTATAGCATTTTCCTCGCTGCAAATAAATGCTGCATGGAAGGCTCCCTTCATGATTCAGCATTATAGAAATAAAAACGTTTAGATCATGGAGTATTTTGCAAGGATTTAGTGAACTACTTGGCAGTTTTGCTCCTGGGAAGTATGTGTGAAGGGGGCAAGAAAAGAGGTCTGTACCAAATGAGAGGATGGAAGAAATATTGTAAAGAAAAAGAGACTAGGAACCTCACTACTGTTGATACAACAGAGAAAAAAATAATGGTCTCAAATACTGCTTTAGCTACCAAAATATTGCTTAAAATATTTGCTTAAAATATTCTCTATAGAAACAAGGCATTTTTAACACCTACAGCTGATCCAAGATGAAGTAGATATATTTTCTACTCTTTTGCACTAAAAATATCCTCCCTGAGCTAATCCCAAAGTAATTTCTTCTAAGAGATTCATTGCTTTTAAGCCCTTAGAGTCTACTTTAATCATTGAGTTTGTCTTTCAGTATATTACAGACTAAGTAATTTTGGTATCAATGATACAGCATCTGACTAGAAATTAAGAATTAAACATTTCAAGTTGTGAAAAATCTATTCCCTTTGATAAAATATTCTAAACATTATTAACCTTTCCAGTTAAAAACATGTACCCTTTTCTAGATGGAAATTCGGCTTCCAGACTTTCTCTTTCCATTTTTATATACCTCTTCAGATATCTCTTTCTTTAAGAAATTAACTATGAAAATAGATTATGATAATTGGATTTCTTTTAAGTTCCCTGTGCTGTATGACCCTCCTACCTCCCACAAAGATAATCAAGTATTTTGGGAAATGGGTATCTGGACTTCAGTTAGATGAACTACAGTGGTCCATCTTCCAAAATGCCTTAGCAGAAAATAAGGCTAAAATAGACATACAATTGCAGAGGATATTTGAAAACTATACCACAAATCAATTTGCTGGGAAAAAAACAAACAAAAAAACCAAAATAAAACAACAAACAAAACCCACAACTTTCCTGTTTTCACTTATATATTTTTTTAAAATGGCAGCCAAAATAAAGAAATGAGTTGATTTTATTGGCCTCATACAAAAATGCAGCAATTTATTTTCATCATGTTGTAACGAATTCATGTTGTTCCAGTTTGTATTTAGTAAAACAAGGCTGTATGGTATTTAACATGGTGTTTGTTTACTTGAATTACTGATCATCTGAGAACAGCTTGAAATGGAACCCAGCTTGCCGCTGGAACACTAAGTTTGAAACAATTAAGCTAGAATTATATTTACAGAATTAAAACATTTGAGGGGAGACAAACAATAATTATTTATGATGTTTTCTTGACTCCCAGTTCTACTTCTCACATTGTTTTATAAATTTATTTGAAGTTCTTATCCCAGAAACCTCTTGAATGCACTTTCCAAAGAATTGCGTACTACTAATCTTGGAGTTTCTTTCAAGTTGTATTTAAAAAATCCAGTTCTCTCTATCCACAACTTAATGGGGGAAAAAAATACAAGAAGAATGCACAGATATTAATTCTGTCTCTCAGAACACGTTTTAGAAAATGACTTGCGAAAACCTGTAACTGTTTCTCTATTTTAAATGCTATTTCTTCCAGACTGTCAATTTGTATTTTTTAGCCTGAAAAGTTGTTTCCATGGCTGAATGAAAAAATAGTTTCAGAGAAATTACATATGAGTCCTTGTTTCACACCAGAGTAGTTCTGTTGCTCTCTCTATCCTTGCTGGTGCTGAGGTTTGGGTTCTCTTTTTTTCTTTTTCCTTACAATGTCTCTCGATTTTCAATTACTTTAAGGTCAAAACTTTGGTTAATGCTGGGAAAAGCACTGAAATATGTTGCTACAAATGTTATCACTGGGTAAACAAGTGATCTTTCTATTACTTTCTATTGCCACTTACTGACAGCTTGTGTGACAATATTTTCTATTCATATTTCCCAGAAAAAGTGCTTCTCAAAATATTTTTTCTTTTGCTTGAAAAATCTTTCAAGTTTAATGCATCCACTTCGATGTTTTCTGGCCACTGTATTTGGAGCAATTCCACTTTGAGCATCCACCACATCCCACTCGGTTTAGAAGCCGGTTGATGACATTTCCTGGAATTTTGTCAATTCAACTGCTTCAGCTGGTAGTTTTCAAAGACATGGCATTTAATTTTCTTTTTGGATACTTAGCAAGTTGACTCAGACTTTTGTGAACCAGTCTGCTAGCCACATCGGACTTGTGGATATCAGTGCTTGCAATATGAACTTTCTTATAGCAAGAGCTTGCTGGTTTAAGTTCAGTTTATACAAATTATATGATTTAATTATTTTCCGTTTTTAGTGCACAGCCAACACTTTCCAAGCTGAAGTTATCCCTGTGTAGGCTGTTGAAGTCCTACTGAGAAAAAGGGACATTTTAGAAGGAAAGTTGAGCAGGTGGTACAAAATCAGTGCCTTAAACTTTGCTGAAAGTGGGGAGATAAACTGGAGATATTCCCTGAGTTTTTATTTCGATTAACTCTAGTTTCTTTTTCACCAGGTAGTTGAGTGTATAATAGATAAGCACTTATAACTTTGCAGGGATGCACTCATTGCCTCTGTCTAATGCACACGTGCACTTATGCATACGTGCTCCTTTAACACACACAGGAACAAAACCAAGATCCCAAAGAGACTGTTAATGGGGGAAGCAGAGGAGGAGGACAGCAGAATACTTGCTCAGTTTCATCTAGTCCAAAAAGGGAAGAGTGTCACAGATTTAGTGGCATAACAGTTACCAGACCAAGAAAAGCTATGCTGCTGCTTATAGAGGAAAACTGAGATAAATGACACATCCTAATGACAGACTACATCAGCCACCCTTGGCTCATTCTTATTAGCGAAGTCATCCCATTGCATTTATTTAAAAATTGCTTTTTTTGTTTGGCTGAAATCTTGGGAGTGGGGGCAGGGGAAAATGTCTTTTCTGGAACACATACGCTTAAATTATGTACACTTGCAAAAACCTTTGGGTACCTATTTTTTTTTTCTTCTTGTTGTATCACTGTTGATTGAGAAGTTGCCTATATTCCACATAAATTTATTATTTTCAATTACTCATTTAACACATTTTCAGGGATCATTTTGTGTGATCATCACATGTCTGGTCTCCAGAAGGTTTATAAATCTCTGTGAGGCTCTCAGTCTTTTCAGAGGTATAATTGCAGATGAGCCCATCTGTTCCCTTTTCATTTCCCTCTTCCATGTTTATCTACCTTTCTTACATTTGGCAGTATATGGACGGCCGAAAGGAGCGGCAATTGACAAAAAGATGGCAGTGCTTGATATTCTCAAGTCTGAAGAAAATAGAGCAATTTTTGAAACTTGAAAAATGTGTTGTTATAAATATGTGAATGACTTCGAATTCAGAGTTTGTGAACAAAAATGGTGAAAAACTACAACCTGAATTGAAGTCACAGAGATGAACTCCTATATAATTCATTGAAAAGGTAATATGCATTTTTTTAAAGGATTTAACTGCCACTATGCACTCTGTGTGGGCTGCCATAGGGGTGATGATGGTTTTCTCCTGAAGCCATTGCAATAGCTGCTACTGCAGTGTCAGTAGGAGACAGGACACCACAAGCTACCTTGCTTGCCCAGAAGAGACATGGGTAGAAGTTAACAAGTGTATTTTGTATGTGTGTATTGATGATAACTTCCTGATGCAAATGGTGGATGAGCCAACTAGAAGAGGAGTGCTGCTGGATCTCTTCCTCACTAACAAGGAGGGTCTGGTTGGAGTGGTAAAGGTTGAGGGCTGCCTTGGCTGCAGCAACCATGAGATGGTGGAGTTCAGGATCTCATGTGGCAGGAACAGAATACCAAGCATAATCGCAACCCTGGACTTCAGTAGGGCTAACTTTGGCCTTTTCAAGCAATTGCTAGGGGAAATCCCATGGGAAAGGCTACTTGAAGGTAAAGGGGCCCAAGATAGTTGGTTATCATTCAGGGACTGCTTCTTCCAAGCTCAAGGTTATATGTGAAACCAGCACATATCTGGTAACCTTTCAGTTTTGATGACCAAATTACTCATGAATGATAGACCCTTTAGTACATTATTAGCTATCTGGTAAAACGTTTGTACCTCGTGTGCTCTTTGTGTGCCACATAGTTTTTGAGGGGAGGTGGGACACCTTCCTAATTTTTCAGTCTTTGAGATTGTTATAAAATGTAATATAGCTGGTCTTGGAACACAGACACATTGGTGGAGAAATTCTGTACTAAAAGTAGTACTGTACTAAATTCTACTAAATTCTACTAAATTTAGTACTGTACTAAATTCTGTACTAAAGTAGAAAATCCTTCACTCTCAGCAGATGAAAGTTGTCTCTTTGGTTTTGGTTGTGGGTTTGGTTTTGTTTGTTTCTTTGTTTTCCATTTGTTCATTTCTCTTTTTAATGTCTTCTGGCACAAGCCATTCCAAGCTGCTAGGGGTGGCAGACCAGCAGATGCAACACAGGTGAAGCAAACAGGTCTATGACACGATTCATCACTTGAATGTTTTAATCTTCTTCAATAACTTTTACCTCTGTTATTCTACTGTCAAAAATAAAAAGGCAATTTGCCTCATTATTCTGTAATTTCTGACATTAGGCCACTTCAAATCAGTTGGGTAAAATATTAGTATTATCCTTATTTTACAAACTAGGGCATGATGCATAGAGATTAATGCCCGTGTCCAGTTACAGTAGAACTGTGTTTCTTCTGTGAGGCTTTAGCAAAAGCTGGTGTTGTGGTCAACTTCCCAGGTGTCAGAGTAGCGTCCTAGGCTAATGTTAAGCCTATTTTAGGCTCATCTTGAGCTAAGAGTCCTTCACTTCTTTTTTAGCAAGGAACAGTGAAAACTGCACGCCTCAGGCAATGATTTGTTAGGCCTGACACACATGCAATTTGTTCATTGTCCAGATTTATTATACAAATTCATTGTTCAGTTTGGGAAACCTAGTCCACATTGCTGGAAGGGCATTGTGTGAAAAATATTGCTCTTTATTTGTTTTCCAAATATCCACTCCTTGGCCATTACTGGGACCGAAGTACTAGACTAGATGTAACTTTTATCTGACCCAGCAGAAATGTTCTTGTGTCCTTCAGCAGTGATTGACTGAACCTTGCCAGTCAGTCTGCTCAGCGCCGCAGCGCCCTGGCAGACGCGCCACAGGGCGTTACTACATTAGTAACTAAGCCGTGTAGCTCCCTCCTTTCTCAAGGGCTACAGCTCTCACAGCAGAGCTGATTAGAATGAATGAGCCTCAGAACTAGGTTTATCGTCATTTTCTGCTTGCAGTGTCTATCTAGGTATGTACACAGTCTTCAGCATCTTACAGTAATTACATTTTTTCCCATTGCTTTTACTACCTACCCTCCTTTATAGGTACAGAATTGAGATAAAAGACGTGCTTGAGGGCAAGTAGGTGAAGATTGTCATGAGTCAGAACCAAATCCACTATTTTAGAGTCTTACGCTGATCACCCATCCACTTATCTCAGAATGAATTGCTCTTCTCTTTCCCAGATAGCTGGAGAGCCTCCTTCTTGCAATTCTGTTTCCTCTCAGTGTGCAGTTCTGCAAGTTTTTACATGCAAATATAAAATAAGACTAATTTAAAAAAACATCACCAAAAATAAGCCTGTTCTTTTCAAGGTGTCTAGCTACTTAAGGAGTGACTTGTTATTCTGAAATACTAGTATTACAAACCTGATTTCATAAGAGTTTTCTCATGAGCAGTTTCCAATTAATGCACAATATCACTGTACCATGCAGCATTTAACCTCTCACTAATTGCTGCTAATGACATACAACTGCATCAACAATTTTTTGTAATAGATTGAGTGATGGTTTTAGCACAATTCCTGAAGTAGTTCTCTTTCACTTCCTTATCAAAGAAAGAAGATAAAATACATACAATATTTTTAATTGATGACCTTTTCATTTTTGGACTTGGCTGATTAGTTGAAGGCAGCATTCTCATGCAGAGCACATTAGGATGATTTCTGCTTTATACAGATATTTGACATACTTTATAGAGCACGTCTCATAGTCTCCTTTTCTTCTCTGTAACAATGACTTTGTGAATTCTGTGTTTGTTAGAAGCCAGATTGAGGCCCTTACATGCGTTGTTAATTTGTTGGAACTCAAGATAAGAAACATTAATTGGTTTGGCAAGGCCTCCTGGTTTTGTGTCATGTGGTAGGTTAAAAATTAAATAATAGCCTCTTTCTAATGGAATACGAGATTATTGGAAATGTTTATCAACATACAAAGAGGATATCTAAAATAAAAGGATAAGTCTCAGTTGCTTCTTTAAAGCAACACCAATTACAGTGTTAAAATCTACATGATTACCTCTTTTTCTGAGAAAATCAAATGGGCTGAGAATGTGCTTGGAATTAGACATAGTATAGATTATAATTTTTTATGGTTAAAAAGAAAGGACTTCAAGATACACTTTTAAAAAATACAGCTACTTTTCTATTAAAATTATTCTTTCTACATTAACAGATAACAGAGATGTCACTTCATTGACATCCTCTATGTTTCTGTATAATGAAAATCCATCTGTGAAGTTTCAGACTCCTGAAAGCTGCCCTAATGGCCACCATTTAATTAAATGGCCCCTGCGACTCTTTCAGTGATCAGGACGCTGCAGACCCTTGCAATTTGGCAGTCTGCAGAGGAATAGAATGAGACATTTAATAAAATGTACAATTTTCTGCTGCAAAAGCTTGGGGTTTGTAAATAGGTCAGAAGTTACCACGCAGAGCACAGGGCTGTCAGTTCTAGTCCTTTCCACTGGAGGACAGTCTGCCATAACATCTTGCTACCCGAACTGGCAGCCGTGCCGGGCTGGAAGGAATCTGCCTAATGTTCCCTCAAGGGAGGGAAAGACAAAATTACCATTCCCACAACAAAGCTCTGAAGTTTAGTTCAGAGGTATTAGAGACATATACAGGGTTTTCCACAAAGGCAAAGTGAGTGCCTTCTCCAGCCTTACTTCTATTCCATGATACCCGGAGATGGAAAATATCAGTAAAAATAAGAATCTGGACACAGAGTCCAGGAAAGCACAGCATCTCTGTAGGATTTGGGCAGATTTATACAGAGACTCTCCCGGGCTCGGCTGGCCAGTAAAGTACTGAGAAGTTAAAATACTCTTTTTTGCTAGGACTGCAAGGAAGCCCAAGGGAACTGCGAAGGAATTGGAGGCAGAGGTATGGCCTTTATATACTGTAAAAACCTGCTATATCTTCCTCAAGGTCCTGATTCAGCTCCAACCAATAAGAAAGAAACTCACAGGCTTTATAAATTTGGATAGATCACAAGGATATCACGACTTATTGCCTAGTGCTGTTTGCTAACAGTCGTCAGCTGAGCTATAATTCTCCTTACAGAATCCAGACAGTCACTGCCCCCGTCCTGCAGTATTGGACAGAATCTTATGCCCAAGAGTCTGTTGAGTGTGGAGAGTCTATTTCTTTTTGGTTGGTTGTCTGGTGTTTGGTTTGGTTTGGGTTTTTTGTTTTGTTTATGTGGGGGCTTTTTTGTTGTTTGTTTGATTTTGCTTGTATATAAAGAATAATATTTATCGCACTTGGCTGTACCTTAGAATATTTCACCCTCATGGAATAATTTGCCCTAAAGTCATTTATATTGCTGCAGGCTGTGGGCATGCAAGAGATCGAGAACTCTCACTCTAATTCAGAAAGCACCATAGGAATGGTACAACATTACATCCTGCAGAGATAAATGATAGCATAATGGCTGATTTAGTTGGATTTTAGAGATCAAAACACTTGAGTTCAAATCCTAATGCAGATTTCCTCTCTGACCTTGAGTAAATCACATGTAATCTCGGGCCCCATTTCCTTGCTTGCAAGATGAGGGTAACCAGTGCTGTTCTGCTTGATAGGTGAGAACTATAAAGACTGAGGTATTTGGTAATGAAAACCATGAGTAGTCACACCTATTCACAACCTAATGAATGGAGGGATGCATACAGACTCTGCCCTCTGCACTAGCAAAATGTGGATTTAGAAGCTACAGAGCAGATTTTCCTCTGTAAATACCCATCCAAGTACCTCTGAAACATATTCACTCTTTTGAACACCGTAACAGATAAAGAAAAAGAAACTGTTAGTACTCTTTGTACAGTCTAGAGAAGATTTTTTAAATATCTTTCATGTCAGAAGCATTTGTCAAAGCTGGCCTAAAAGTGAATTATTAGACAAATGCGTTATAAGTACAGGGGAGAGGTCCAGCAAATGAGTCCCAAGGAACTAAAGTTCACATTTGGTAATGTAAGGTAAATGCTTGAGTGGTTTCATTTTATCCTACTTCTGCAAACAAGGATTTATTGTTCTTTCCTTGCTTCTCCTTGACAACGACAAGTAAAGAGCTGAGAGATTAAAATTTATCTTAAGAACCTCAATTCAGTAGAAAATTAAACTTCAAGGTAAAGGGAGACCACTAAATTATTTTCAATCAGATAAATTTTTTTATTCTCACTTTATTCAATATTGCATGCTCAGAAACTGTATGGGGAAAAAAAATAAAGGCAAGCCTAGATTGAAAATTGATTAATCTTTTAAAGGAGAAAAGGATTACCAGTAGATGAAAGGATGTCATTTTCTGCTTTGGTTCTTTCATTAATATGGCCAGATTTCATGATACATACTGTCTTGACAGCATGTTCTTGAGGTTCTCAGAAATTGCTATGGTTTACAAACACTATCTTTTATTAATACCTTCCAGTTTCACAAAATACACTTGGCTGAGCACAGGACAGCATGGACAGTAGCTGTAAAATACTAATTTTCTCTGTCATCTCAGAGCAGCTCGACTCTATCAGCTGGTATGTCATATGTTCTCTAGCCATGTGTTTGACTGAGGAAAGAATTTTGGGGATGCCACAAAGCTTCTGTTTACTGCACTTAGAGATTTATGAGACTACGGTTTCTTCCTTTACTCTTATTACATAATTTATGATGTTTGATAGACATGAAAGGCATCTATGTGTTCTGTTGTCCCACAGAGAAATCAGCATTAGCTGACCCCAAAATACGTTCAGGTAACATGTTAGATGTTTCTCAGAAGTTAATATCTTATTTTAATCCAGCATTTTCCCATGTTTCTAGGTATGTGGAAGGAGGAGTTCTTTCTGAACTACTACTGAATTACAAAAATGTTCACTGCTCCTGTCAAAAAAATGGTTGAAATGTCAACAAGGAATTTCTTTTCCAGATCACATTGATTCTTCCACTGGTTTTGGGCTGAATTGTAATATACAGAGGAGATTGTTATGTGGCAATGTAAGGGGAAGTATTTGCCTATTTGACATTCAACAGGGCTACAAGTCTGTGTTAATCGTAAGAGCAGTTGTATCATTTGACATCAAAGGCCAAAACCTCTTTGCTTTATTTGCATGTGCAGTCAGTTTTTGAAGTTAGCATGAATGTTGCTGTGAGAAGGCAAGTACTGTGTAGCCTAAAGGCAGCAAGCAAAGAAATAATACCCAGAAATATGTAACATAAACATAAAAATAGGACTACTTTAGAAAAAATTACTATAAATAATTGGTAAGCTTTCAAACCACTGTTGTACCGACTGTACTGCAGTATGACCAGCAAAAAAAGGACACAGTGGAGGTCAAAACTTTTGAATCAGAAATAACCAGTTTCAGTAGCTTTGCCAAAAACCAATCGAGGATAGAATTAGTCTCAAGTGACAAAATACCCTAAATGTTTTATTTCTGTCTCTGCCTGTTCAAAAATTTGGTATGCAAACCAAACTGTTTACTAGTTTTCAAAATTGCTGTCTATCTTTTCCAGGTTTTTTTTTCTTCTCAGTTCCACTAAGTGTCATTTATTATAGTCTTACTATTTTAAAAAAAGATTCTAGATCAATTTGATATCTTTAAAAATACCTTTCACAGTATTATGTTTATCTTTAGGATACAAGTTCATCTAACGCATCCTGGAATCTCAGTTACTTTTACCCAAAGGCGGGCAGGTTTTATACGTTAGTCTGAAGCCTGGAAAGAAAACTCTGTGTACTTTAGAGCTGTCTATTAAGAATGTAAACATCAATGACCTACAAGGCACAACATAAAACAATCAGATGAATACTACCTTATTTTTTCTGCCTATATTCAAAATAATATTTTTCCTTTTTGATGTATTTGCTTATATAAGCAGTCTGTAAAATTGGTAGTTTTCAGTTCATTTTTGATGCAGTGAAGTGTCTGAATACACTGAATGTTCAAACTGGGCCAAGACTTCCCGAAAAAGCCGAAGTTAAATACAAAATTTGTATTCCAGTTCGACAGCTGTGCAAACTAAGGTTTTCTGAACTTCTTTCATTGTCACCCATAAATATTTGCATAACTTCTCAAAAAAACTTGGCAGAACTGTTAGGCCTGTTTCCAGTTCTTTTCATTCCCAGCACAAGCATGGAGAATGCTTTTCCAGACGTAGAGTGCATGCACAGAAACAAAAAGATACCAACACACTGATTAGTGATGGTAATTTCCAACTTGTGGCAAAGCATTTACTTGAATCACCAGAGGAGAATGCAACTGGGATAACAAATAAAATTAAATTTAAAAAAATATATATGAAATAAAGCAGGGTTGTAATGAAAAGGTTTGAAAGCTGATACAGCTTCTAGAGGAGAGAAGTTAGTTTACATTGTACTTAAAAGATTACTGAATGAAATAGGTGCTAATTAGGTTATTTGTGTGATGGTCATTGATTAAAGTTCGCTTGAGTTGTTCTGCAGTGATCTCACCTCGCTTGTCATATTGACACCAGTATCTACCATGCTGTGTGAAACAGAAAATGCTTTTTCTGTTTTAA
Organism: Caloenas nicobarica; assembly: GCF_036013445.1. Lineage (NCBI taxonomy): Eukaryota > Metazoa > Chordata > Aves > Columbiformes > Columbidae > Caloenas > Caloenas nicobarica. The sequence continues at coordinate 14,457,765 of NC_088252.1, forward strand.
CTTTAACTGTTTTATCAGCTTATATTTGAATTCTTTTGGTTAGCTTCCCAATGTAAGAATGTCATGATGAAGATCTGGGCCTATTAAAGAGAAAGGCGTTCCATTTGCAATAAATCTGTCACATGCAGGGACAGGAGTTGGACTCTATGATCCTTGTGGGTCCCTTCCAACTCATGACATTCCATGATTCTATGTTGTGGCCTATACAAACACCTAAGTGTTATATTTTAACAAATACCTTTTCTCTACACCTTGCAACCAAAGCAATAGTAGATATGATTTCCAAGAAGAGAATCTTCCTCTCCTGCTCAATGAATACCCTGAGAATAATCTGAGTCAGATTTGCTTGCTAGAGTGATCCTGTAGCATTAAAAATTCCATGATGCTGTATTTTTTATATTTTAGTGCTTTCTTCAAAAACTGCCATAAGGAAATGAGAGGTTTGATCCTAATGAGTTTCAAGGAATTTCTAGAAGATCCTTACAGGCTGCTAGAAATTCAGAAAGAAGGGAAATGTGGTCATCTGAACATTTTTGTTTTATTTGGCTCCAATAGGTACACTGTCTTCCATAATGACAGGAAAACTTTCTCAGAAATCCACTTGGAAAAGAAAAAGCCAAATAATTCATATATTCACCAAAAAAACCCAACCAATCAACCAAACAAAAAACTAAGTAAATAAATTAAAAAAACAATAACAACAACAAAGTTTCTATATTGGTTTATATTATAACAATTTTATAGTTCTCCTAAAAGGCTTTTCTACTTTACTGGATAAACTCTGATGGCTTGATCTTTGTCGGAGTTGAACTTTGAGTTGAGGTATGTGTTATAACTCTGATATGTGCCTGCTGAGTGCTTTTCTTAACCTGTTGGCCTATATTTTTTATTTACTTTTTGGCATTTTCACCCCTTTACTGGTATTTTCATATACTTGAGTGCATAAAATCAGTGGAAAACAAAGAAGTGTTGAGAATGTATAACCAATATTGTCAGCCTTTCTTTGGAGAACTTTGCAAGTACAGCTTTTAAATCCACTGCGCTATTTCTGCTGGATGTCACATTGCCTGACTTACTCCAGGTAAATCTGTACAAGAGTGGCAGATTTAGACAAATATTCTTGTCATCCAGCCCTAAAGGAAGCAAATGGCACTGGTGGATCTAAAAGCCACAGACACATTACCTGTATGAGTGAAGGTGACACGAAAGCACAGCTACTCAGTAGCAAGTACTGAAATGCCAAGTAACCACAAATGTCAAACTACAAATCAGAAAAGGCAGATCTCATGTCACAGATCTGTGCAAGACCAACCAGTAAGCGAGGTGGCAGTGGCTGCCTGCTTTCAGTGCTCCATCTTAGCTTCTTTTTCAAAGACAAAAGAAAATAATCTGATTGCTGTACCTTGAAGCCAGTTTTGTCCCTAAACATCTGTGCCGTGTACCTTTAATTCTGTTGTTTTCATTTATTATAGAATTATAGTTGGCCACAAAGAGCCAGCTGCACTGAAAAAAAAAATGGCAGATACTTGAGACATAATTGTGTTTTGAGGGTTTTAGTGACCCACCACACATTAGAAACAGGTCTTTGTGTTGAATGGGAGATTGTTGAATAAACACTGGTTGTATTCCCTCATCTGAAAATCTTTAATTGTGCTTTGAAGGGCTCAGCTTTGACATCATTCTCACATGCAGAGGCTTGGGTGCATCAGGTACCTTTGAATACATTGCCTGTATTAATAATCCTGACAAGGAGAGCAACAAATTAGTGCAGAACTATCAAAGACAGCAAGAATTTATATTTATCTTCCTTTTCTTGAGAAAAAGACTATGGGATCTCACAATTTGAAGCTTCCCTGTGCAGTGGACCAGCTAAAAGCCAGGGTTCAAATGATAGCATACTAAAATCTTTGCTACTGCCGTTTCAACCTAAATATTAATTTTAAAGTTCTCAGCCTACATTTGAATGCCTCTTCCAGCTAGTTCAAGATGCTTGGCTTTGGGTCCAGTGTCTTCTAGGAGAAATGCAAATTTAAGTTTATGGAACACTGCGAACACATGAGTAAATTCTGTGTTGCCTGACAGCAGACTGATTTCACTCTGTATCGGGACATCTAAAATTGGTAAACATCTCAACCCATAGTGGGTAGCTTAAAAGATCTAATTTTTCGGGTATTGGAAATATCTTCAACTTTCACAGAAAAACAGATACAGTTTTTAACATATGTAACATGTACAGTTGTGGTGCAGGTCTGTGTTCAAACCCGCAAGTGGTTCTTTATGTGTGCGCTTTCACCTCTTTCTGCATGTGCAAAAAAGAAACTCTGCAAGAAGCTTGTATGACTTTCATACATGTATTTTTAAAAGGTAGGTGGCAAAACAGCCTCTCAGTACATTTGCAAAACAGTAGACAAAGAAACCATGCTACAAAATAATGTTCTGGTTTCATAACTGTTTGTAAAGCTGTAAAACATTCTCATATACATATAAAATATGTTAAAGTCTTTATTTTATATTAATGATCTCTTTTCTTTTAAAAAATTCTGCTTTCTTCTTTTGCCTCAGTAACCAGAATGTCACCAGTATGTTAGAGGTCAGTATCCCATCACATAGTGAGCAGATCCACTGACTCCTGTGCAACACCAAAGGCATCTGACTTGTCCTTAACAATTACATCTCCCAAGTGATTGTGAGTTTTGAGAACCACACATCTTGAAAGCTGGAGCAAAAAATGCCCCAAACTTCCTTGAACATTAATGTGTCCCACCTAAGAAATTAACCTACAGCCGCCATGGATGATGCACTCTCCGTATGCGTATTTTGTGCCGTGAGGATCTGATCAGAAGCCAGTGGAAACGGTGGCTTTTTCTTTGCATTAGGATCTGGCCCTTGGCATTACTTTCCATTTTCAGCAAGGAAGTGCTCGATGGCCTGAAAATTGTGGAATCTTGCCAATTGCAGACTAATGAATGTTGCAGCTATGCCCTGTAATTAGGAAGCAGAGGATTGCAATTCCATTTTCTAAAAATGCTGCTAAGGTTATTTTTCTATTGTTATAACAGAAGGAAGGGACGGGTTGGCAAGCTTTATTGAAAAAGAATTTACACTCTGTTTTTAAAGAATGTAAATTTGTAATAGTCTTTATGCAGTAGAAAAATAACAAATTTCCAAGTGGAACTAAATATCTAGTCATGTTATCAGACAGGAAAAAACATAACCTGTCTTACAGAGTAACCTATCTTGGATCTGGCATTTAATATCTCTGCATTCATTTTAACTTCTACATAGTAATGCTTCTGGTGAAACTTCCTCAAAACCAAAAATCCTTGTTAGGAATAAAAGTATATCCTGAACTTAGTGTTACCTCAAGTGGAATTGAAAATCATATACATAGCTTGCTTTTCCAATTATGAGAAACTTTCTACTTGCAAATTGATGTAAAAGGCAGTCTTCTGACTTCTGACCTGACTGGTCACTTTAACCCTTTGCAGTGTTATCGTGTTGCTTCTATTGCCTTGTCAAAAACCTCATGTTCTGCTTGTGACAAAGACTCTGTATATTAATAACTTAATTATACCTCTTCCAACCATAATTATTTTAATTATTGCAATCATGGTAGTATAGCACCTGCAATTCAGAGCAATCAACTGTTCTTGGATTACAAAAATTAAGTGTTCATACGAAATATTAAGTAGTGTGAACCTTTGTAGAGGTCTGTCAATAAGTCAGCTACAAGACGACCTGCTCTCTTCCAGCCCTTTCTTCAATTCTCGAGAAAGAAATAGTTCAGAAAGAATCACCATTGAGTGGCAGTGTATGTGTATATGAACCAAGTATATGCTCTAGGTAGCTCTAGCTTTGCCAGAAGGATTGAAAATATGATGAGTGGAAGGAATTAATTGATAAGTTGAGTGGCAGTATGAGCTCTTCAAAGATTAGCAATTTTCCTATGTATAATAAATCTGAGAATGCAAAGGCATATTTCACAGGAGAAACACCAAAATAACTAGATTAGCACTATCTGTAAAAGAGCTGGGCGTCTCAGAGACATTTCAGAATATGTGTTTGTCATCTCACCAGTGAACCTGGCACTGAGATAGCCCAGTGTTTATAAGAAACTGTATCAACTTCTTCCACATTTGATGTGCCAGAAGAATTCTGGAAAAGACCAAGTGAGCCTAAGAATGATCTATAGCTCCTTGACTTATTTAAAAGAACTCAGTTTTCTTCTAAGTGGCTAAGTAATTGCTGAAGAATTTAAACTAAGTTTAAAATTGATATTTTGATTTATCTGGGGATTTATGACACATGTGTGGTATAAGATACAGTTTTCTAGAAGAACTGAGATTAATATTGATTAGAATTATCTACTTCCATGAAAGTTAAAAGAGATGACTATTAGGAAACCAGAATACTGAACTACAAAGGCAAACAGCCTCAGAGTTTATAATGGTTAAGTTCTAAAGGCAAGTGTCCAAACATATTACTGAGGAATTTCTCTGCTTAAATGCTAGATATCTTCCTTCATAACAGAGAGCTGGAATAGCAAAGCAGCTGTCAGTCTGAAATGCAATCAGTTTCCTACAACATACGCTTCATGACATGTAGAGAGTGGTACAGAAAACAAACATCATGGAGATTTTCTTGACTGAGAGAACAAGCAATATAGAAAAGCATACTGGTTAAGTAGACTTATTTAAACAGCTAGTGAAGCTAAAGTTTCTCACAAGCCTCCATTTCAGGCTACTTACTCAATTTGAATGTCTTTTGAGACTGCTGCTAAACAAAATAAAAATAATGTTCGATAACAGAAAGTAAAATAGATTGTTTTACAATTTTTAAACAAAATATTTCAAGTTCTTATTTTGGTATGACATTCGAAAATAACATTTAGCTAAATTCAGTGTTTAAGGGGTCATCAGTGAATTTGGAAAAAAATATTTTATTTTGACAGAATGGAATATTTTGTCAACTTTAAATGTGGGGTTTTTTTTCACATTTTCATTTGGGTAGGAAACAAAACTAGAAGTTTTGTTCAGGTATATTCAAAATAGATGGTTTTCTCTGAGTGCGTTCCTCAGTACACCACACACTTTTCACCAAATAAGAAACCAGCCCAATTTACAAATGTTTATACAGTATATTCAGTATCTAGATGAATGACAGTCAATTCTTTCCATTTCTCAAAAGTAATTCATATGATCTCAGAGTACATAAAGACAACAGTAATACATAAGTACTGCAATACTCTGCTTTTTCTGAAATTCAGCAGAATGAAACATAGGATAGAAGCAGCTTTTGGGCAGTGAGATGTTGCCTCAGCTGTGGCACGTGTTAGCAGAGAAACTAGAGAACGACGTGCTTTTGACCGTGTAGAAAGACTGTGTCTTTACAGAATTCTGCAGTCTGCTCTTGCTTCTAGTCATTTCTGCTCTCTCAAACACAGAACTCTTGATAGTTAAACAAAACTGCTTAAAAAACCCAAACCAAACAAAAAAACTAGTTTTGTCTTGTGATTTTATAAATTAAAGCGAATTAGTTATTTAAAGAATTGTGTTTATGTCATGACATATTTTTAAAAAACAGGAGAGGCAATAAATCTAAACATTGTCAGAATTTCATAAATTACCAGGCTATTTCTATTTTGTATCTCTGAGTTAAAGGAACCTGTATAAGCTGTTTCTTCTAAATTAGAAGAATGTACAGAAGTTCAAATGCCAGAACTTCAGCTGGTGTAAGCATATAAATCTCGTACCTAAAAACGTCCGTGAACATTTGTAGTCGGTAAAGACTTGGTCAGTTGAACAATTTCCTTGTGCACTAGTTTCACATAGGTGTATGTGCATAAAGGTTCTTAGAGGTGATTTCTTCCTTGATTTGTACTTAGAGATTTTGGAGAAAACTTTGGGCTCAACAGAGTAGGTCTTGTGTTGTTATCGTGTGCTGTGTACATTATGTTGCTGCTTAGATTCTTAGGCTGCCTCCATGTTGCAAATTTTCAATACATTGGATTTGGGCTCTGATAGAGTTGGGAAAAAAAAAAGACTATGTTTCTAGTTGTTAATTTTCTGCTCTCTCAGTCAGACACAGGTTGCATCTGACTGATTGCTTTTCAATGTTTCTTAAAAGACCTGAGGATAGGGGCTCAGCAGGCCAAGGTCAAATGTTGGTAGCCAGGAGCCAGGTAAGATCTCTTGATACAGCTTCTTCTTCCATTTACCGCATAATGAAAAAAATCCATTAGGCTTTTTGCATCCTATCTCCAGCTTTAAAATGGGAATAATGATATTTGTGCATTAAAAAATGCACCAAAATACTATGATTTAAATATTGTGTTCCAAATCTGGAGGTCCTATTGATTTCAGTATGAGTTGATTAGACCCTATCATAGTTATGCAGCAATAAGCATGCTATCAAAATGCCATAAAACAATGACACTTAAATGGGTAAATTTTGATACAATTGTGATGACAGTGGTTACCTAAGAAAAAACTTGAAAATGCCTGCAGCATAGAAAAGCAAACTCCGACATTAATTAATAAATGTTGCATTAGCAGAAACAGTTTCTGAGTATCTCTAACTTACTTTCAAATTATAGATTGTTTACTTAGATTGCCAGTAAAACTTTATTTTAAATAGAAGTTTATAAAGCAAATTATCCAGCTGTGAAATTGGAAGCACAACTGTTTCAGCCCATATGAATTTTTTTTAAATGTTCCCCCACAGTAATCTGCACTCGTCTTTATAAGTGCCTAAAACTGAAAAGGATTATCTAGTCAGAATACATCAGTATATAATAAATGTGCTTCATTTCTTCCACAGCCCTTAAAGCTGACAGCCAAAATGAATGTTTGCCTCAGCATTGGCAACACTGGTACTTTTGCAGAGACTATTTCATGGTCCATTGGACCCTAAAGGACATTGTTTTTAAAGGCATATTATCAAAAGGAATGAAGCACACCATCAGAGCACATATCAGCATGTATTATTAAACTTAGGGGTAATAGTATTGCATATTTGATATTGTAAGGCTCTCTAGTCAAAATGTATTAAAACTAATCTTCATGCTTCTCAGCTTTCGTAATTTTTTTTGTGTCTAACCAGTAAATACAAGTCATGCAAGGTACTTGTAGATATCCAGTAACTTTGAAAAAAGAAAAGTGCTTTATAAACAAAGTCATTTATCATCCTTTCTATATCTATATAGAACACCTACTGTCACAACCACTGTTATACTAATGGGCTTCCCATACAGTGCCACATTAATTGGATGTCAAAGTAGCACAGCTCTGAATCCCATTTTGCTGATTTATGAAAACAATAGCTACATTCCTTTAAAAATATGCAGATTCACTGCTAGGAATATTATCATGAAGTAATCAGCTTTCTTGGAAAAAGCTGTTGAACTGCACAATGTAAATTTCTGAATCTCAGAGGCTGGGGGCTCATCAGAATATTCATTGGTCAAATCACAGCAATGGTGAGATTGTGCGGGCAGTGCCTAATTTGATAGAGATTGCAGCAGTGTTCATTCGGTTAGATGCTGCATGGTCCTGACAGCTTCACTGTCAGATAAATTGCTGCAGTTATAGCATATGAGCAAGCCCATAAGCTGATCATGTTAATGTTACAAAAATATGACACCAAAAACTAATAACGTTCTTTGAGGCATCTGGACAGGAGCAGAATCTAATCTTGTCTAAAAGATCTCCACTAGCACTAATCATTTTGTAATATGATCAACATATTCTTGTCAGAGTAGATAGTACTGTGCAGTATTAGTAGAACTGATTAAACTTGGCATGCTATTGTAAAATAAACCTTCAACTTCGAAAATCAGGGCCTGCTGATTACACTGGATTTGTTGGATAAAATGTGTCCAAGCCATTTTCAAAATAACAGCTTTTGGTCATTTATTCTCAGTAAGTGAGAAATATACAATAGTAGAAAAGAAATCAAAATGAGAAGTCAGGCCATTTAGAATTTGAACAGCTCGAGGAAGGGGAAAAAAACCCCATCTGAAAAGTGTTGAGCCCTTAGTACAATAATCTTCTATTGCCTTCCAGAAAAAATTGAGTTTATACATCCTTTGCTTGTGATACCTTGTGATCCAATTGCATTATCAACCAAAGTTCCTTCAAGGATGCACATTCTTAACAGCTGAAGAATAAATACATCAAGAGCACATCAGGCTGCCTATTTATTTGTTTAAAAAAGGCCTCACTCTTTGGATTAAGCCTTTGCGAGTGATGGCTGATTGCTGAAAGTTTTTGCTGTGAAACATATGGTCCATGATGTTCTTATGTTCCCCGCAACCACAGAGGTTAATGAACTTAAAAGGGAGAAAAGAGCTTGATATCAAGCACCATGCATTTTTTACTCAATGTTGCTACGGGCCAGCGAAGTTTCACGCATGATGATTTATAGCAAAGCAGAGGAACTAAGGAGTTGAAATGTAGTATTAAGAGACCATGTGAATGGTGGGGGGGTTTTGTGTTGTGTTTGTTTGTTTAGTTGGTGGTGGGGAGGGTTGTATTTTTTGTTGGTTTTGTTTTGGATTTTTTTATTTTTTTGTTGTTGTTGGTTGGGTTTGGATTTTTGTGGTGGTGGTGGTGGTGGGTTTTTTAGTAAATATTTTAATTCAACTAATTCTTCTGTAACATCTCCAGCATACTGCAGAATCCAGTTACTCTGATGGGTATAGGGATGTGCATTCACCTACCCAAGGAGCACACAGATCCTGGTTTAAATTAGAATTAGAAAAGATTTCTCCAGCTGTGAACTGATTTCTCTTTTGAGATCATAAAAGGATCCAGATAGATCTGATGAGCTTTAATCTGCAACATCTGAGTTCCTTAAGGATAAGAGGATTGTTTATAGGCTGTAACTAGAGCCTGCAAGTGTTTACTTTGTAGGGAATATTGCTAAATACATTTAACAGCTGGCAGCAGCTAAATTTCTCCAGAGAAGGAGAATGAGCAAAAAAGGTACAACAGATAAGGATGGTGGTTTCTGCTTGCTTTCCTGGAGGAACTGAGCTTTGGCTGGTTGTGGACCCTCTACAAACGGAGACGAGCTAAAACAGGAAAGAAAGGCAAGGCATGAGGGAAGAGACTTTGGAGGGACACAGGGGCTGCATTTCAGAGACCCATCAGTGCTGCTGTTGCTGTCCCCGCATGGCAGAGTGAGTTAGTGCAGAACTTCGTGATCTCAGAAGTGTAAGCATTGCTGTGAAGTGCTACCAAAGAAGAAACACATAATTTGCAGACTTTAAGTAGGTTACGAAGGTTTGAAGACAAGGTGGAAACAGCAAGATGTTCCTGCTTCTGTGTAACATGAACTAATTAAGGCAAATTCAGGGCTAATTTTATTTGGGAACTTGGCAGTAATTGCAGAGGGCAAGGGAGGTGGACAGAAGAGTAAGGAGAAAGCTAAGCAGTGCACTGACTAAGAATTTGTAAAAGTCCAGAAAATACAGTTTTGAATCAAATGTCCACCCATAATGAAGAGTTTGGTTCCAAAGTACAAGGGAGATAATTTAGTTATTTTCTGTGATGTAAAGACAAAGGCTACAACCATTAGATCAACAAATAATGTGTTTTCGGCATGATTTTGTATTTTCTTTCGCACAGCTATTTAGAACTGAACATCAAACTCTTTTTTGTTCCACTGATGAAAGGGCAGTTATTATGCTGGGATGAAGTATTTCCCAATATTTATCCTTGTAAAGTGAAAAATAGGGTTACATATTGGAACATCTCAGAAAATTAAGTTTAGTTTCTACTGGCACAACCTTGTCTAACAGGATGGGCATCTGTATCATGATATTATAGTGTCCTCATGAGAGAGATGCCTCATTTTTACAGCAGGAGAGCTACTTTCAAGGTGAAGGATGTTCAACGTTAAATCATAAATTCAACAAGCCTACTCTGTCACAAGAAACAAATTCAATTTTACAGTAAAAATTGTACACTGACTATCTGTGCTTCTGAAATGGAGACGGGGTGGTGATAAATGAGATCAGGGCAATAGATGTCAGACACTCTAAATTACATGAGCTAGACTAAAAGTATTACTAGGCATACACAATGAAGTACAAGGAAATGAGAGTGCACTCATTTATACTAATATTTACTGCTAAGTATCTTTTTATTTGCCTATGTTAAATAGATGGAAATACCTTCACTTTTCCCCATCCAGTGCCCCAACACTGGCTTACAGGAGGTTTTGGAGTTTGCTGACCAATGTCTGAAAGTCCACCTGGCACTTTCTTCCCCTCTCAAGAAGCAAGAAGGCAGTTGCCACCCAGACCCACACTGTGTCAATCTGCCACCCATGCTGATGCACTTACAGGCATGTCCTGATGCTGCATCAGGAACCAGTTTTAACTTCCGAGTACAATTAATTGCTTTTTTAACATTTTGCCCTGATGATTTAGCCCTTAAAAGTTAACCTCATTTAAACATGATTTCAAAGCAGAAATAATATTTCAGTAATATCTTATTAGAACCAATAGCTCACTCTGTCATGAAATCTTAACTCCACCAACAGTCAAACTGAATGAATACAAAGGAACAAAGCTGTTCAAACACTGGAAACCGATTATTTCACTTTCTTTTCTGTCTGTACCATGCAATAATTTCCCCTTATTAAGCCAGTATATTTCAGAAGAATTACAGTTTATATACAATGAACAACATCTTAAAATATCATTGTTTCTTGGATATTTTTGTTGAGAGAATCAATGGGCAGATTTTTCACTGGAAGATGTGGAAACAGAAATTAAACTGAAAAAATGCTGTGTGCCATTTATAGTAGGAAAATGATGACACTAACTTCAACAGATATGGATTATAAATACAGATGACCAGATTTATGTAGTTATTTTGAAAATTTTAGCATTGAGATAAATTTAGTAAAATGTGTTCTCAGACTTACTACCTTGCATTCTATCCTGGACTTTTGGTGATGATTAAACTTAATGGGACCTTCTGATTTACAGCTATCCGGAGATGCGTGTTGCCAAAGATTTTAGGCATGCAGTGATCGGCACAGATGATGGGTGATTTCGGAGATAAAACTCTCACAGGAGTGATGATGCCAATGTGCTGCTGTTGTGAATCATCTTTAAAACCTTCTCCGTTATGTGTGAAGGACATCACCTCAATTAAGGGGTTTGGTGGTTTGCTTAGAGTCAACATTGGTATGGTCAGCAGGTTTGCAGTGAAGAACAACTCTGCTGGATTTCAAGATACTGCCATTACAGGTAACTCTGACACAAATCCTTACTTACAGATTTCCTTTCTCTAAAATTTATAAAAAACTGCTCATGTGCTTTTTCTGTGAAGGGTTTTCTACAGGTTTTGAAAATTGAGGAAAATACTACCATCACTTTCTTGCCCCGTAACTTGTGTTTCAACTAGAATGGATTATAAATCCTTTCAATCCTGCTGGATGAAAAATATTAAAGAGGTATTTGGCCTCCTGGCAAAATAGAGTTGTCCGGTGCTCACTAGCAATGGTGTGTGGCCAGGCTATTGGGGTTTCAGCTAGTGAAAATTGCTATGACCTAAAGGCAGGAGACAATATGATTTGATGCACTCTAATATAAAAATCAAGAGAACAGGAAAGACACACAGTGGTGGTGAAATATGACATCAGTCTTCCAGTTCATGTGTTGTACTACTTAAAATTTCTGCCTTGACCTTGTGAGCTCCAGTCCAGTAGTTCTGATTGTGTGTGTGTGACACAGAGCACATATAGCTAGGGCAGGCTGTATTCTGAGACACTGACAAGTAGCCCAAGCATGTACAAGAAAAAAGAAAGAAAAATATTTAATGTATCTTAAATAGGCGGAGTGAAATCTGGTTAAGAATTACCTTAAAATTTTATTACTGTCATTTTCGGTATGGAATATGTTCTAAACAAACTCATAGTAAAAAGGGGACAAAATATGAGCATGCTTTCCATGCATGGTTCATATCTATTCAAACAGAGAAAATCTATTAGAAATGGAATATTCTGAAGGGATAATTTTTACAACCACGAAGATCTTCCAGCAGCAAAAGACCTGTGTTTCGGTGTAAAGTGAAAGACCATCAGGGAGAGAGCAGATCAGAATGATTCTTCATTATTAAGACTACATGAAATATGTTGTGCGTCTGTGTGTGTAATAGTCTAATCTTCTGCTCTTAGAAGAAGGATGTTACAACGTTGTAACCTCACTGTTGCTGGGGGATGCTTTCCTGGTATTTTGGGAACAGTCAGAGGTTAAAAATCTCAGTCTTGATCTGAATTTCCCTGAAGTGTCAGAAAAATCTCATAGCTCCACTACATAAGAAAATTTTAAAACTTTCAACTTTGATATTTCATTTGTGTCAGAGTACTGACAATATATGCTATGTGTGGCAATTTTGGATCCTGTTTAAATAAAATATTATCAAAATATTTATGAGAAAGGGAAAAGACATTACCAAAATTGCTTTTTTGTATTTTGCTTTGTAAGTGAACAAAAATAAGTAAAAGTAGCATGTTTTATCACAAGGGGAAGAAAGAGGAATTAATATCATTTCCTCAGGAAGAAAATGCTAGTTACACTACCAGATGTTGAAATGATGCACATTAAAATATTTTTATACTAATTGAACTTCTTATCAGGATTTCAGCTCTGTGAGTAGTTAAACAGAACCTTCCTCAGTGGACGAGATGCATTAACATGACAAGATAGCACGAAGTATTGTGAAGGTCCTACCTGTAATTCAGCACCCAAAATGCTGGAAATAACTGAATTATTGAGAAAAAAAATACTTGATGTTTTCACATATTGTACAAAGGACTTTTTATCCAAAGTTTATTTGTAATTGCTCTTGGTAAGTTTACTTTATATTGATTTTCTTCCCCATTATTTATTTTTAAATTTCTTCAGAAATGGAGAACAGACTTGTTCCAATGAAGTGAAACTAAGCTAATACAAAAGCTAATGAAATTAATTAAGAGGTTTTTATTATATCTTCTAAAAAAAGTGATTCAGAAATCTTTTACACATTTTCATAGGACAGTCGCACATTCAAAAAATGGAAGTCGACCAACCTGGCTCCAAAGAGGTAGTTATTACATAGTGTGCACCACCGTGGGGCTTACTACATTAAGCAGTTTGGCATTTGCTTATTTCTAAAAATTGAAGTGATGCGGGAAAGTTTCATGCTTGTTCTTTTTTTTAACTACTTGGGCAGACTGAAGTCTTACACTGAGGTCTGTCAAGCTTCATTTTACTTGTTTCTCTAGTCACCATTATGGCAATGGCGACTATTTCTGAGAAATATACCTAAACTCATGTTATGTTTGAAGGTAATAAAGTAGGAATTTGTATATATTGCTCTTAGTAAAAACATATTTCCCCCTGTCTTGTAAAAAACACTGGGTAGCATGCATGTTTCTGAAGCATCTGGAAAGACACTGACTCCAAAAGGAATCAGAACCAAATCCATAGTGTGTTCCTAAATGTCTTATGTTGAGCTATGCATAATGTTTTTCCGTGAAAACTCAGATGGTGGGGCGGGGGGTATAGGGGCACTACTAACAAGAAACAGACTGATTTTTAAGAGCAGAAATGCCTCCAGATCTGACTGGTGCAGGTGAGGTCCCACCGCACATGGAGAGACAGCTCCGGGAAGTCTGTAAGTCCCTCTCTGTCACTGTTCATGCTGCTTCGGTTTGGAGCCGGAGTGGGCAGGTGCCCCACTGCTGTCCTGCCCCATTCCCGCATTGCGTGGGGGGCCACAGGACATCAGGCTAAGCAGCAACTGCGGAGGGTTGGACTGTGCAGGAGGGAGGTGGGTCCTGAGACTGCAAGAAGGGGCAATATGGAGAACACCAAGTCTGGAGGCAGAAATGGGCTGTGGACCATGCTGAGAGGAGTGGTGAAGTCATGGGCAGTCATGGTGGGCAGCAGGAGCCAGCGTGCAACTGGGAAAGAGCATCTTAATGGGGCTACTGGGAAGCAACACAGAGGTTTAGGAGAAATTGCCATGGGCTCACGCTATCTGTGTGTGCAGGCTTTGAGAACTGTATAATATTAATTTAACAATGTTTATTTCTCTCTGTCAAAAGAAATAGTCTTCAGTTCAGATTCAAGGTATGCCTGGTACCAGAATTTTGTTCAGGACTCGTTTTTTGGGTTTTTTTGGTTGTTTTTTTTTTTTTTTTTTTCTTCAATTTAGAGACTAATGCAGTTAGAGTAATAAGTTTGATTATAATGAAAATAATTTTAATGAGTAAATCAAGTGAGTGCAATTAAAATCTAGATACATAAATAATATGCCATCCTAACTAGAAGGAAAGTGTGGTTTTTTTGAGAGTTTACTTACTTAGGGTTTTTTGTGTTTTGGGGTGGTTTTTTTAAGATTAATTTAAAATATAGGCACTCCAGACTGAAAAAACAATACAAAATAAATTTATTTTATTTTACTTAAGCTTCAGCAGTTACCCAGCGTTCTTGATTATCTTCCATCCTGGAGTCTTTACGTGAGGAGGGAGACAGCAGGGAAAAGGAAGACGATATATCACTACTTGCAGAGAGATGGTATGGTGGGGGGATTTGTTTGAATGGAGCTTATGGCAAAATTGTTAGCTGTTGTAGGATTTATAGCAGTGCATTGGAGATCACCACCATCGCATGAATATGCTTTAGGCTCAATTACCTTATTGTGGAACACAGACTGTTCGGATCCCATTGCTCATGTATCCCCAACCTGAGGAATTTAGTAAGAGCATGAAGTGTATATGTGATTAAGGTTTTTACCAGTGTGCCAAGGTCTACTTTCTAAAAGCATTACATGAATGTGCTAATAGATTTAACTATCTAAACATAATATTTCTGCCATAATTTTTTCTACCTGTAAGTATAGGATTGCTGTTGTGCATACAAGTTATGTACTTTTTTACATTAATAAGTGAATCATCGTACTCTGTTCTCTAGCTCTGATTTTCTGCTGAAAAGGTTCTACTTAAATACTAATTTGGGTTGCTACAAGAGAGTTTTTTTAGAGGCTAGTAAATCAACTCTGCGTACATTGACTAAGCCAAGAAAACACTACCTTGAAAGGCTCCCAGAGCCTCACGTACCACAGTATTACAACTTTTGGTATATTACAAATGAGATAGGCAATTTTATCAGAGAGAACAAGAGATGATTGAGATGATTCAGAGACTGGTAAGAAGCATCGAGAAACATGGTATCTTTGGTGGTGCATCCCATGACCAGTCCAACAAGAACTGGGTGTGCAAAAGGAAGGCTTTCCAACTTGGAGTGGGAGGCAGAGATGCCTATATGTTGAATAGTGTAAAGCCTGCTGATTTGCAGAAGGAAGAGTTGACCTATATTTGCTCCCTATATGTACTTTTATTTCAATTCATGAAATTGTGAAGCAAAAGGAAAAGGGAGGGACAAAATAAAATTAAGCTAAAGGTCCTGAATACTAAGTGCCATGGGAGTCTGCACTGTCCATAGCAAAGAAATGTCTGGTCTCTTTGGGGAACCCTCAAAATGAAGGTTTCCTCTTCCATTATTTAAAAAAAATATATATTAAAAATCGCACCCCCTGCTCTGAAACTCATCCCTGGATTTTATCCTTGAATACTCTAACCAAACAGTGAGTGCAAAATGACTTAAAACAATTGTCACAAGGGATAGTCTTACATTAAAGACCTTACTGTTATTGACTGAAAGCTGGTTGCCTTTTCTAGTCACACTGAATGACACCAAGTACCTGAGGCCAGCACTCCTGTGAGAAGCAGGGAGACTCTGACTCCCTGTGAATACACCATATCTATGCTGTAGTATTCTCTAGCAATGTTTTGCTAAGCAGCTTGGCTGGAAAATACTTCACATAAATAGCAATTTGTCATTAAAACTGAAGTAGAGAAAGCTAAGGTTAAATAAAAAGCATTTAAGCTCTTATCAGTATAGCCAAACATATTTTTCATGTTGGAAAAGCATGTCTAGACATTGAGTAACTGACGTATTTAGTTCTCATAGCATACTGTAAATGCAGCTCAACTTGATAAGCAAAGACACATCTGCTGAATAGCAACATGGTTTATCATTTTTCTCCTGAGCTAATGACTACCTATTCACCCTCCCCTGTCTCGCCAGCATCTGTAAGACTTCTCCTGCATTCCTACACAAAGTGACAGTGCAACTTATTCTACTTATTATTCTTGTATTGTTAACACTGTGCCTGTCTTTTTTAATGATGTACGGCCTTACCTTAGTGGCGGTTAATCTAATGATGGACTAATTCCCTGGAGGTTACAGGCGATGTTTTCTGTGTTTCTAGCTAGCAGCCAGCATCACATGGTGATGAACATCTTGGGCTTCCCCCACTCTCCCTCACGCATCCTGACTATGTGCATATTTATTGCACCCACAAAACTGAAATCTATTGCTTATGCAAAGTATAAACAACATTGATATTAAAGCATAATTTTGTAACACATCTTTATACTGCTTTCATGAAAGATACTTAGCTTTGAAGTTAGTGGTCACAGGGCATACCAGAAAAGAATGCTCAGCATTCACCATCACACTATGTGCAACTTCTCATTTTTAATAAAAAGCTACTGCTCTGCACTGATCTCCTGCTGGCCTGCTCACTTGCCCTGGCCAGTGTGTCACCTGTTATATTATGGTATTACTGATTTCATCAAAGCACCATTTTGATGTACTTCCCTTTTCCTTTTTGGCTGAATATTTTCCATTTTATGGCCAGTCTATGTCCTTGTGACACTTGAGTTTTCATTGTAAACACTTGCTGTTGGGAATGCAAAACAATACTGTCATTGTGCATTTACCAGCTTAGAAATCAGGACTCTACTCCTGCAAGTATTAAATAAAAGTGTCTTGAATCAACTCTCAGCCTAGCAGGATGTAACATATTGTGTCCTCGTGCCCATTTTTCCACAGGGTTCTCAACTCCTGTTGCAGTTCATTTCTTATCACTTGCTCTCTGTAAGGGGAATCTCTGTGCATCAATATTCCAGGAAAAACAAACAAACAAACAAAACCTAAACACAACACAACAGTAACCTGCTAGATATACTTGAAAGGGCGTGCTGCCACAAAAGGCTAGATGAAAAAGACAGCAAAGGTTCCTCCAGGAGAGATTCGCTGCAAATGAGGTGATGCTGCTTGCAGCTACCTCTGAACTCAGAGAAAGTATTTAAAGATACCTGGTGTGACTGTTTCTTAATACTGTGTAGACCACTTCAGTCTCTGAAATGCAAGAAAGCTGACTGCATTAGTTTACCAAGGAATGCCAGCAGATAAATTACATTAATTATTTTAGGAGCATTCTTCTCCAAAACTCTCTTATAACCATAATTTATTAACTTGAAATTGATGCTTCAGCTTGTGGCTGGTATCCTACAATAACTGTTTTGTGACTGCAATTCTGTCAAGCAGAGATAGATAATAAGAATGACAAAGACAGGAAAAAAACCCAACAGACTGTTTGAGTATTCGCTTAATATAATTTGTTTCCAGAGAGTGCGCAAGTCTCACAATCAAACATAACTGCAAAATCTTAAAAAGGAGTGACACTGTTAACATTGCTTTTGCAAATTTCATTTCATAAATTATATTGAAATCTCAGTTATGTCCTAACCTATGCCAGAAAGCAGTTCACAGTTTTGTTTGTGGCTCTGTTTTTGAGTTCTTTAGGGTGTTTTGGATTTGTTTGGTTTGGTTTTTTTGGAAGAATTGGTGAAGGAAAATTTGAGATGAAATGAAAGAATACAGTAACTCCCATCCTAGTTCAATTATCCTTCAGGACCATCTGCCTTAAGCAAGTAAGTGGTGTCATCCTCTCATTAGCTCACAATTTGTTGACCCTTCCTGGGTTTGTTACAGTAGTATGTGTAGCTAACGAATAAGTGTGTTGTTGCTATATCCATGGCTGAATTGTAGTATAGTTTCCAACTAATAATTACATTTAGAAACAGCTAATCATACAAGTATTACCCCAAACTGAACATGTGTTCATTCTGTCTGCAAAGTGAAGCTGAACAGAGTTGACTTAGTTGAAATGGATTTTTGTGTTACTTTGGCATTTCTTTATTTTGTGTTTATTTTCTTTACTCAATTTTTTGTTCTTATTGTTTTAATTATTTTAGATAGACGTTGAATTGCTCAAATAATCCCTTTCCCTAGTTTTTCATAGAATTAGTCACAGAAGTGTATTGAAAACTCAGAACACTTTTTTAACCCCAAACTGCATTTTCCAGAAGCTAAACTATTTGGCTAAAGACATTTGCTCTGTATTAGATACATTATCCTTTTGGCAAAATTTCCTGGTTTTGAATATGAATGTAATGCTTTTCTTTATTTAGTCAATTTCTGTTATAAACTTTCTCTTCTGTAATAATTTAAATAGTGTTTCAATTCAGTTTCAGATATTCCAAACAATATTGAATGTGCAGGTATTTTGAAATGGAAATTTTGAAGTTTTTTTATTTAAAATTGTTTGTTGTTACATAATCTAAGTAGTCCTATTGAGTCATCCATTGATCCAGCTGCCTCACGTAAAGCTTTCTGGTGAAAATTCCCTTGTAGTTAGTAATGTGTACGGCCTTTGCAGAAATGTATTTATATACATTTTAAATAAGTACTACATTTGATAATTTCCCAGTCAATTCATGCACAGTTTATAAATAGGGAAAATTAGATACAATATAATTATTAACGATGAGGTGTTTGCTCAGATTTAGCTACCAGATCTTTCCTCTGACGTTTTTAAAATTTGGCCTATTTTAGTACCTCAGTTCTTTTTCATTGGATTTCTTGACTGTTTTCATGCTGCACCATTTCCCCTGTGATCATCCCAACTCAAAGCCTGAAACTTTTCAAGTGAAACTTGAAGTTGTAAATTATTCTAGGGTGGGGTTTTTTGTTGTTTGTTTGTTTGTTTTTAGGACAGAGCACAACTGTATTTAAATTAAGATTAACGGAATAAATTATTCTATTTTAATTGCATCTTATGCTGAGGGGGGTTTGTTTGCATAGATTAAATAAGGATTGCAACAATGGTGTTTAAATCCTCCAGAAATCTGCTGAAGACAGCAGTATACTCTGCAGTTTACTTCTAATTTAACAACTTAGAAAAGCACTTTCAGTTCTCATTCTCTAGCAGCCTGATGGAGGAGCTCAGGAAGAAACAAGACTGTTGGAGTGAGGAACGTGTAAAAAGCAAACGGAGTGAGCAATTTTAATTCACAGTGTTACAGTGCTGATGTTTCCTATATTCCCATGACAAGCCCAGGCAAGGAAGGTTGTAAAATCACATCCTTTTTAGTTTTACTGTAGTTTATACTTCCCAAAGACCATTGGGGATACTAGGTTCAGTTAGACAAGGCATAAGAGAAGTCCCCAAATCATTTATTCCTCAGCATGGTACAAAAAGAGTTCCTGCAAGAGCTGAGAAAAAAAAGGCCACTGTAATATAATGGGATAAAATGCAGAGGTCCCTACATATCTCTAAGGTGCACCCAGGTTTGTAGACAACATTTTATCCCTTATCAGACAGCTACTGAACAAGCAGATCCTGGGGTTTTCTTCCCTTGTCTATAATAATCTGTTGGACACCTAACACCAGGGAAGTCATTCTTTTCTTCCTTCATGAAGTAAACATCCAGAAATCAATACTGGTGTTTGCAGCTCTTCATAGGAAATATACTCTGTCCCTATTCCCTTTAAAGAAGCTAATGTCAATAGCACGACTACTTAAAATCTTTTCTGCCTTCAACCTAAGTATTTGCTCTGCGTTGTGGACTACATGGAAGAAACCTTCTCTCAGTATCTTTAAAAGGAGCAGATGCAATCTGGCTACAACCAATTGATCCTTAAAACTGGGATATAAATATTGTAATACTTCTCAGTGACACTAGCAATATGACCTTTACAGATTAATGTATTCATGTCTTAGTGAACAGCCCTATTTATGGCTGACCCAATTACTTAAGAGCTCATTAATCTGAGATCTAAATTTTTAGAGGGGGAAGTTTAGAGTTGTCTTTAGAGTCAACTACTCATCTCTATTATTTTGGACAAATATAATCAGGCCTCCTGGGGATCGATATGCAGCTGATTTAGATTTACAATTAGAACAGAGCTTCTGCCAGTGCTGGAGAAGGTAAATGACAAAGAAAGCACAGGAATGAAAATCCCAAGAGGATTTTCAGTGCTTACTGCTGCAGTTATTCTCTGAATTTCCCAGCCTGAAAACACAGAGAGAAAGATGCTGAAGTAACACTGCCATCTCTTCCCAGCCTTAAACCACCTTAACTCTAAACCTTAATAAATATTTCGGCCCAAAAAGTGAGCACTTAGCACACTCAAAAAAAGACTTGAGGCAGTGCTGTGAAACCTGTGAGCCCCTAAGCTTTCATTTATTTCTGCTGCTAAATTCACTCCAGAGAAATGCCCACCTCATCCTGGGTTGCTCAGCCAGGAGCCTTGCCCAAGGCCCAGCCTGGCCTTATGATGGACCTGAAGCAGCAACACCAAACTCTTCCAAAGATCAAGATGAGGTGCTGCAGTCACACAGCGTAGCTGGAAACCCCTGCCTCACCGTTGCCAGGCAGCCCAGAAACATTGCTGTGTTTTCTGGATTATTCACTATCATCTGTAACCATCACCTTAAGGCATCGCCACGTATTTTTGGCATGGGAATGGCAATGTTGCCTGGGAAGAGACACTCCTCCCTGCTGGTCACAACCATAAGCTCTCCTCTCTGGAAATGCGGACCGGTTTTCATGCATTACAGAGCTGGGCCCAGCCCCAGGCTGGAAGGGGGCGGCGGGCTCCCACCTCAGCTGCAGTTGCAGGGAAGAAGATGAGCTTCATGCAGGTTGACCCTCAGCTTTCCCTGGCTAACAACCCCCCAAAACGAGCCTCACTGAATGTCTTCTCCTCCCAACTTACAGACTCAAGCTCTAACTCAAACATGAGACTTAGCTGAGTTTTTAAAGGGAGGGAAGAAGCCTTCAGTACCACAGCTGTGCAGGCAAGGGCAGAGACCTGAAATGTCCCCACTCCAGAATCCATTCTTCCTCTCACCGTTTTGGTTTTGTACCAAGGAAACCCCAGCCTTAACTCTTACTGTATAGTTCTCCTGTAGTAGGAGATCACAGTGGCCCAGAACAGACCAAGAAGTTGAATACAGAGAGATGCAGCACTGAGCACTGCTTGGAAACGCTATCTAAGGACACTGATGTTAAGAAAGGTGTTAAATGGCTGATTATACTAAACAATTACTGAAAAAGTAAAGTAGGAAGATTCCTGAGGTTATTATCTACTGTTTTCTGGATGGATCAGTTACATTTTAGATACATCATAGTGAAAAAAAATTGAAAAATATGTTTTTGAAACTCTATAGTGAGGCATAAATTACTTTAATGACACTTCATATAATTGTGTTTATATTCTTAAAGGTCTTAAAATTTCTAAACAATCTTAACTAGCTAAAAATGTGCATTGAAGAGACCACCTCAAAAATGCTGTGATGTAGATCCCCTCTATAATTTTTAGACTGGATGCATCAAAAGCAATATATATATGTATGTGTGTGTGTGTGTATATATATAAGTTGTATTTTATGTGTGTCTAAACTTACTCAGTATCAGTTTCTCTCATAAAATCTAGAATAAAGCTATTAGTTGGTTTAACGCCATGACCACTTTCACATTAAATGTAATGGCTCTGATGACAGTTGCAACTGGGGTCAGAACCTCCGAGCGCTGACCCCAAGGGATAAACCAGTCAGAGTCTGTGTGCAAATAGACAAAAAGACACTCTAACAACGTGTGCACACAGGCACCCCAAATCCCATCACAACGGGTTCTTGTAACAAATCAGATCATGCACAGAGGGCTTTGAAGTCTTTTGCTAAAGCAATAACTGGTTCTGTCAGATACCAGTAACTCCATTTGACAGCCATAATGTTCCTACTTTGTCTTCGTTCAGGACAGCATTGCTCCAGTGGCTAGAAACATGACAAAGAATTGTAACAAGCAGCAGTTCAAAATATTTTTAAAAATTCTGTATAGAGGTGATTTAAATAGCAAGCTAAAAATATGAGATAAATCAGTGTAAATTTAACCACACCTTTTTAAAAGCCAGCCTTATGTAATACTGGGCTGTCACAAGCTCCTTATGAGCAGTGACATTTTAAGAAAAGCTTCTGTCCATTTCTCTTCCAATTTACCCTGCAGAATGCTTGCTTTTCCCCTTGCCCTTTTCAATCAGGCTGGCATTAATGAAATAAGAGGAAACAGTGAAAAATAGACAGTAGAAAAAGGAGAGAAGTTTGTAAAACTGCTAAAAAAATTCAGGTCATGAGATGTACATTCTGATGGATGATTTCTGACATTCATTGGCAAGGTGCTGTGCTATGCAAGTGCATTTTTGACCTCAGGTCCAGGTGGAAGGATGACATTAGTAGTTTAAGTATGCATTAAAATCTGGATACAACTTCATTTAATCATGTATCTCCAGGAATATTGACCATACAACTCATAGATACCCAGTTCTCTGGCAGTACAACAAGAATCATAGAAAAATATTGTACTCCTTATATTACACTAGACACTACGCTGGAGAGAAATAAAGACCCTCTTCTACAGCGGCCATTGATCTTTTCTTTCTTCAAGGCTTTCCAGCTTATCACCTGAAATAGGTTGCTGGAGACTGTCGCAACCTGATGTCACTGGAAACCACAACTGTAACAAATATTCAGGTAGAATGAACTGTGCATGCTGATGCTGGGAGGATAGCAAGTCGTAAAGCCCTATTTGGCCTGCCTCTTCTTGGATTTCATGAAATCCCCTTCCAGAATTCTTTGGCTTATTTTGCAATACTGTTCTGGCTAAGTAGGTTAAAGCAGGGCCTTACAGGAACTTCTGAAAGTTTGGAAGAGCTAAAAAAGTAACAGCTGGAAGAAATCCTCTCCTGGAGTAGGTGGCCTCTCCTACCCCCACAATTCTGTCCCTACGTCTTGAGGCCGATAAAGTCATACCAAAATGCTAAGAGCAAAGTGATTTAGGGAAAAACACACAAAAGAAAGGAAAGACAAGCAAAGGAAAACAAACTTCAAAGTCAAATAAACCTCAAAAATTTTTTTTTTTCATTTCCCACATTAGGAAGTCATGTAAATGTAAACCCAGACTTTTCCCAAAATTCATTTAAATCAGTAGGACTACTCAAGAAGTTATACTCAAACTTAGAAATGTTGACTCACATGTGGCCCTCAGCAAAAATGCAAATCTGTTAGTAGCTTCTAGAACTCCTCTCAAGTAATCAATCAGATAAAATAACCTTTATATAATATCTAGGAAATGGTTCTTGCATCTTACCATTTAATTTTCTGTAGTTGAAAAAGAGTTTCGAGTTAATAGAGGCAGCAATATAAGTGATTTTAGTATTCAGCTAAAAATAGTTAGCTATTCCTTGAAGGATTATAGTTTGAGGAAACCATCCCTTTTACTGTTACATGTGATTTGGTGATGCCTTATTTTGGTTTACACCTGGCACTGCTGGTGCTTGCACAACTGTGAAATGTTAAGAATGGCAACTAGCACTTATTTCCAATTATGAGTTAATACGATAAAGTCTGTGTTATAAATTATATATTATTTTTAGAAAATCTATTACAATTTTGTCATTGGCCACATTAGCAGTTCAGCATGTACTTACAGGAATATTATGATGCAGAGGTGACAGAATTTCTGGAGGCAATCAGCAAGCATGGCCCTACTTGAGCAAGGTAGTTGGACAAGAAGACCTCAATAGGTCCTTTCCAACTTCGACCATTCTGTGTTTCTATGAAGTGTGGGCTGTTGAAAAAGGAAATTTAATTAATGGTATCCAACATTAATGACAAATAGATTACTGCGATTTTGAAACAAAATGTCCCCATTCAATTCAAATGTTGTGAATACAAAAATTTTGGAGTTTAAGCAACCTACAGATACAGTATACTTCCATAATGTAGGGCTATTTGGAAAGACAGAAATATCATAAAATGTTCAATTTTGGAGGTAGGTTTGCACCGGTATAAATCATATCATTTGACTTAATTATACAGAACCAGTGCTTACTGTTATTATCTGATTATTAACCCCCACGTGAGCTATTTACATCTCAGTCTTGACTAATCAGCATAATGATTACCTGCCTGTTGTGGTAATAATTAAGCAGAAAAGCCAGCAACAAAATAATGAGGTTTGTAATATTCTTTTTAGGTCGGACATAATGGGCATGGAGTGTAATAGTGGGTCTCGAATATAATGCAATTGAGATTAATTTTTAAGAGGCCTAATTTTTTTCACTTACAGATATTTATTTTTTGTCAAGGGGAAGCTAAAAGTATTTAGGAGCAAAATAAACTAAAAGGTCTGGTTATAATGCATAAGACTT
This sequence comes from Caloenas nicobarica, assembly GCF_036013445.1. Lineage (NCBI taxonomy): Eukaryota > Metazoa > Chordata > Aves > Columbiformes > Columbidae > Caloenas > Caloenas nicobarica. The sequence goes on from NC_088252.1 coordinate 14,482,231, forward strand.
CATGATATGCCAGAAGAGGAAGGGTCTGCTTGCACCTGAGCCCAGCTTAAGACAGTGTTCACACACCTGCTTAACACTGTGGGCCACCCAGCAGATCCTCATTGGTGTGAGATGTCACCCCTCCGTTTCTGTTGGTGGCAGCAGATTGCAGCAACTAATGAGCAACATCAGGAGAAATTTTTTTAAATGAACAGGCTTATTCATCACCAAATTTTCTCCAGGCACTTATTAAGTTATGGATGTGCAATGTTTGTTCAAATGAGGAAGATGCTTTCAGCTTAGTATAACAATAATGTCGTGTAGGGCTGATCCAGGTTGCAGAGTTATCTCCAAAGGGAAATGACAGAAGTTTGCTGACTGTGGGAATTGGAAATTAGATTCAATAATGCTCTAAGAAATTTACTGCAAGGTACTAATACTGAAAATGTGCTAGTGTATAGCATATGGCTCTGATCTGAAAATACTGAAGCATGAGCTAATTTTCACTTGAGTAGTCCTGTGGGACTAACATCTTAAATTCATCTGGAATTTTGCAGCTGGTGTACATGTTGGAGGATTACTTGTAAATGTTCATTTTGCCAGCATATTAAACTACTGCTGGATTGCATTAATTTTCTGCCATCAACCCCAATTTAAGCATTTTTCACTACAATTTCTTAGTATATTCTCCTCTCTTCTCAGTTTGTGATCATTTTACATCTCCACTCTCAAACATCTCTTTCATCAGCACGGAACACTCGGAAAGTCCAATACCAGTTCTCCCCCAAGGCTTTTCTCATCTGATTTTGTTCTTTGTCTTTTTGTGTAATTGCATTTGTGTATTAAAGGTTAACATGTTCTATTTCTCTACTGATAGACATCTGGGGATGGTTTTATTTTTTACTGCAGAATAGTATTGAAGGCCTCACCTCTGCAGTAAATTGCAAAATCACTCCATGATAATTACAGGAGGGCTGGTGAGGCCCATCCAGAGGTTATTCCATGGTTGACACCAAAAGAAGAAACGGAATTTATTTTATGTATACATTAACGCATATGCAGCACCAGCTTACTATAAAGTCCTCTGATGCTTCAAATGCTCATGTATATTTAAATTCTAGACGTGAGTAATCCATTGACAGTAATGGAACTACTTGTGTCCACTTAAGATTATTTACTTATCCAGGAATGGAAGTTTATGTCCTCGGTTGCAGTACAATCCCTTGGAGGAATGTTTTCACTTTAAAACATTCATCTCTGAGTGCAATGATCCTTGTGTGAGCCCTATATTTGAAGAACTGTGGTTTTAAACAGAAGGAAACTGTGTCTTCTACTTTCAGAGGATACATGCTTTAACCACAATATTTTAAAACTTCTGTTAGGTTGTTGTTTTGGTTTGGTTTTTGTTTTGTTTTTAAGTAAAGTTGAGATGCTTTTGCTCAGTGAAGGAAAAATACTGGTGTTTTGCTTTGCTCTAAGGGTGGGCTTAAAAGAGTTCATTCTATATGCTGCATGAATGGTTGCAGGAGACAGAATGAAGAGAGTAATCGCTTTTATTTTTTAACCCTATTTTTAAAAAGCACTGTTAAAGATGAAAATGTTTGCAGGAAAGATTAAACTCTACCAAAGCTTCAGCAGATTGAAATGAAGATGAGTTAATGTCTAAGATTATCTTCTGAATACTTTTATTTTTTTAAAGTATATCTCTGTCAGCTAAATATAGTTCAGATTTTTACATTTTCACAGACCATGTGAGTTCCCTGCAGGCACATTGTCTCTCTTCAGTGATTTATATAGTTTGAATTATAGGGGATGATAAGCATTTGCTGTTCAATAGTGTAGTTAATGTTCAGCCCCCCGGGTAACAGAGCAGTGAAGCATTTAGTACTCTGTGGTAGTTCTGCAACAATCAGCAGCAGTGTGGCTCTATCACAGTAAATTTACATCAGTACACTTCATTCTCAGGGAGCTGAATATTCACTCAACATAGCCTAGGGAAAACAAGTAGAATGGACATTTACCAGTCTTTTTGGGTGGTGCAATGGGAGAAGCTTACTGTTGTAACAGGATCAGAAACAGAAATCACAGATGATACAACATGAAAATTATCCAACTTCTATTGTCTCTCTTGGTTGTTTGTTGTTTGGTTTTTTTTTTTTTCTCCTCCAGCTTAAAAAAATAAATATCTGGACTGCAAATTTTTTGGAAAGCTGAAAGTCAAAAGAGGTGCAGTATTGGCAGAACTGCTGCAGTTCTGGTGCGGAAGCCAGAGGCTCTGGGAGGGCTCTGACCCTTCCCTCCCATGATTAGAAGGAACCTCCTCTATCAGGTAGGTGAGCTTACAGGCACTGTAGATACATAATACTTCTGTGCTTGTGACTGTGATGAGAAAATAGCAAGGGCTGCATCAGCCAAGCAATAATAGCTTTTCTTTTGCAGGATATTTTTCTTCACTAGGCCTGAAAGCATTTTATAAAGGAAGCCAATATCATCTTTGTATGAAAAATGGTGAAACCAATGCAGAAAGAGGCCCCAGGAGTTGGTCACATCCTTCAGCAAGACACTGGCAGAGTGAAAAATACAGCTGAGGTTCCCAGGGTGTCCTGCTTAATGCTTTACCTGCTGCAGTGAACACTGCCCTCTCTCTGCAATGCACCTGGAAGCCTCAGGCTGCAGTAAAGCCTACAGCGAGAATAAGGGCTGACAAAGTTAAATTTTCTCTTGTAAGATACAAAAGATGAGGTACAGTAATCTACAGCAGGCAAGATGAGCTTCAGCCTAGAAAACGCAGTGGAAAAGCGTTAAGTGGGATTTCTGTAAGTACTCCATCCCCACAGACGCCGCTGTGGTTGTAAGAAAAGGCGATTACAGTGAACCGAAGAGGCGTAACTCAGCTTTGGTGACAGGGAATCTATAGGTAATGACCATTAAACCTACACTGCGGTTTTAAGCCTGACTGGTTGTACAGTAGAGAGCCAGCAAGTATAAACATAGGCATGCTTAAGTGCACCTCTCAGGTCCCTTAGATCTCCACATCTGTACATTTGGTAGCATATTATCACACCAGAGTGCCTGAACAGCCTGTTTGCAAGAAGGCTTCAAGCTGAGAGGGCAAGTCAGGTCTCCAGAAGATGCCTGTGTTATGCTTTGTGCTTGCCTGCCTGCCACAGTGTGGAAATAGCATAAGGACGTTGTGAAGGGCCTCAGGAAAGCTAATGTTGACGGGCAAGTGAAGACTGAGAAAAAAAGCGTAATTTGTGTTAAAGTCATAGAGACAGAGCTGCTGACATCCCCTGGCACTGGCAAGAATGTAACACTACCCTGTGTTTGCGAATAGTTAAAAAGTGGCTCAATGGCATTAGAATTGGAACTGGTTTGGAAGCAGCATAAAAATTAAGAGCTTCGAGACTTTTGAAGAACAGGAATCTGATGAATAATGGGGGGGGAAAAAAAAAAAAGTTGATCAACTAAGAATTGTGAAAAGATCCCAGATGAGCCGTTGCAGTCAGTGTTCCCCTGGGCATTTACCTGCTCCTCGCTGTCAGCATCCATGAGTGTCTTTGCCCCACACCCACCTGCATCTGACCTTAAAGCGTGGACACTCTAATAAAGCGAGGAGGACTATTTACGGAAAGCCTGGAATGAACCCTATAGAACTGACAAAGATAAATCTTATGCAGTAAAATTGTGACCTGTTTGGTCACTCCAGTCAAGAAAATCAACATTATGCTCCAGTTCTAGAGGGAGCTCTGAATTTAAAACTGTGAAATGGAAAAAGAAAAGAACTATGAATAAAATCAAAGAGAAAAATGAAAAGGTCACACTTAGAGTCAAAGATGAAAGTGCACTAAGCTAGTAGCAAGCCAGCTTACTGTGAGGCAGAATAATAATCTCGGCAGTTTCAGGGTTCAGGTAACTGAACCGTTCCTTCGCCTAAAGCTAAAAGGCAGGTCTCTTGGGGAGAGTGGTTGTAATATTTGAATAATTTCTGTAGTAATAGCAGAAGGAAGTTGAGAATAATGAAGGATACATTAGGTCCAATTCAGAATCTCTGGTCTCAGAAACAGGAGGGCAGCAGCTGTGGAAGGAAGATACAGTATTAATGTTGTAAGTCTCAGTGCACATGTAGGTAATACAAAGAATCTGTATCGCTTTATCTCTGATAAAGCATTTACCTCTGCTGTTACCTCCATCTTCTTTCCTGCATCACAGTATGCCTAAGGCAATAGGAGTGAGCTGAGGCAAAATGTGGAGTTACACAATGCAAATAAAGGTGAGGGTGCTGCACAGAACATCTATTATAAGTGATAGTGTGTATGATTGAAAGAGTGGATGTCTTCAACTGATAGGAAAAAAAAAAAATCTTTCTTTAAACTTTGTGCAGCTGAGAAAGAAACCATTGATTAAATCAGAATGGCACTATACCAGACCATTTTATAGGCTCTTTCCAGAGCTGAATCACATATGGAAACAATTTTGGATAACGTGCTGTAAAATACATTCCAGGGAATAATCCTGTGCTGGCAGAGATTGAACTAGACAGTTTAATAAGTCTTCCATCCCTAATTTCTCTCTGCCTATGATTCTTTAAGCTGAAGTCACATAGTTTAATGTTCTCTATAGCTTTCAAGTCATCCAGTATCTCTGATTTAGAGCTTGACCTGCATATAACAAACTCCAGGTTGCTTGTGGAAGAAAGACACCCTAATCGTAACAGCAAGTTTCAGATATGACATTGCCAATTCCAGACCCTCATTTTATTTGTTTATTTATTCATTCATTCATTTATTTATTTAGTCTGGGGAATTAAATATACTGATAAGAAATAGCTGCAGTGGCCAGCCTCCCCTAGGGTCTTTATTAAATCCTCATGTTGAGAAAGTGCAGAGCAGTAAAAGTGATATAAAAATTTAAGGCAAGATACGCAAAAACTAGATTTAAAAGGTTTGTGTGAGGCCATCCTCATTTCTTATGTGTGAGTGTTGGGAGGGGATGGTGTCATAGCATTGAATGGGCTGTACGTTCCGTGTAGCTGCCAAGGACTGCAGACACTGCACAGCCTTTGATGTGTAACTTCTGGAGGGCTGCACTATTTCACATGATGTGCATCCAGAGAAGACAACCTGTTTCTTCAAAGCACCTCTGAATTTCTCACCTGTATCAGGAACCGTTGGCAAGCTAAATCTTAGACAAAAAGTCTGATACCTGAAGCCCCAGCTTGGGAGTAACTGTTACGAAAGAGAGAGATGTTTGGTCTCATCTCACTTAACTGTGAACATCTAAATCTCAAAATGAGAAGAATCACCTCCTGAAGACACTGCTCTCTGTGGACTGTTCTAGTCCTACAAAACGGAAGAGATGCAGACACTTCCAGAGGCCAGTTTATCCCATGTGTCCCTCACATGAGGAATTGCTTCATATGACTGAAAGTAAACCTTATCCTTCAAAATTTAGTAGATGCAGTTTTATGGGATGAATTTTAACCAACAACTGGAATACTTCCAAATTTTTCCTGGAGAAACAATAGGTATTTAAAAAGGCTGAAATCTGTAACAAAGTTGTGCCAGGCTTCAAGGCTTCAGCAGCCTGTGCTCTTACCAGTGCAAGCATGAGAAAAATCTTAAAACTGCTAGCAACATTTATACAAGATGTTCAAAAATACTTTGATCTATGCAAGAATACTGTTTGGGTAAGTTGCCTTTCAACAAGAAGCTGTCAGGTGAGGCTGTTGACTGTTTTGTTAATGAACAGCACAATCAAAGGAATCCACGTGAAATGTTAATAGATGAACTAATTAGAAATGGAGATATATGCGATTATAACTATGTCATACCAAACGAAATGCTTCCCCCCCACAAATTGTATTCATCATCACGCTGAATGCTACGCATTCAAAATGATGGTATTAGCAAGCGAAGAAGGACCCGAATTGCGTTTAAATTAAAATTTATACCCAGAATTTTCAATAAATGGGGGGCAGGGGCAGAAGGAAGGAGAATAAGAAACCAAATAATACATTTGTTTGGAATAATTCTGAATGTGAGGTAATTTTATAATTTTAGTAGGGATTTAAATAGTTTGGGGACTCATTATGAATCAGTAAACCATAATTGATTACAAATCAATTTTCATTCCAGATGTAATCTCAGGTTTTGGAGGAGCTCTTCTTTGAATAAGTAGAAGTTTAATTTTTATATTCAAGGCACGATTGTATCACCTAGGGTTGCACCAGGAAGTCTGTTTCACTATGAATGTGTCAAACCTCAGGCATGGCAGTGTTGGTTCCTTATGAAATAAATACACAAAAGGTAAGTGACTGGAAGTGTCATGCAGGTTGACCTTTCTATCAGCAAAAGCTTGCTAGGTCTGTCTTAATAAGGCAGTTGAACCTGAAACAGGACAATTAAACATATCTACGGCTTCATCCTGTGAAACACAGAACACCCAAAGTCTACTTTAACAAAGCAATGAGGAATTTATTTTAAAACTGTGTTTAGATTTGGAACGTTGATACACATCACCATTGTGGGGGCTAACAGCAGGGACTGTCCAAACCAGCCTCCCAGAGGTGTGTGCACGGTGGTATGGAAAGTCTATATTCTGTGTCCTGTGGTTTTGGATCAGTTTGAGTTAAAATTCATTGCAAAGGACTAAACGTATAGTCAAGAAAGAAGGCCATCTTAACCAGCTGCTTCAAAGCATTGATTGGAATCTCCGTATAGGCAACGCTTCGACTAAGGTTTGCCAAATAGAGATTGCACGTTGACTACTGGTGCTAGAAATGTGTTTACAACAACTTTTGTGGTACAATTAAAAACAGGAATAGGGATTTTGCATTAAAATTAATTTGAAAATATTTTTAGAACTGTCTATATTACTAAACTTATCCCAGGCATAAACACAACCTCAATCCCAGTCCTACTAGAGAAACCACATGCTAACGTAAGCTTGGGGAGCTCCGCTTGACCCCAACAGCAGGTGCTTAATGGGAAAATAAAAGCTACATGGTCCTACTTTTGCTTAGAATTCTGGTCTGGAACATCCAGAGGAGGAGTGCGGGAGCAGCTGAACCAGTAATGAAAAACTTGGTGTAACTGCATTTACCTTCAGATGGACCAATATATAATTGCCACATGGAATACTGCAGGCTCCAGACGCCTTCAGTATCTGAATGTGACCTGGTTAGCTACTGGTTTAAATGTTTCAGGCAAGGATCAACATTATTTATTCAAAGAATACTACTTCATACATGTGACATTTATGTTATGTGACGATAGTGAAGACAGTCTGTGATTTGTATTTCGTTTTTCCAGAATAACAGATCAGAATTTAAAGCCATATCTCAGAATCAAGTACAACTTCGATGATGAGGTAGCAAATGAAAATGAAGGACACAATTGATTTATACTTGCAAATTATGTCTTTTTCTTGAACACAATGGAATGGTCCAACTGTGCTGTAGATTTGAATTTGTTCAAGGTAATTTGATATTGATCAGCCTTCAGCTGTAATGCTACAACAATCAAGCTGATCAGACATAATATGAGAAAACTTCACATCTAAGGGAAACAAAGCAGACTGGCAAAAACACATTTGTCATGCTGTTTCTTTTTCTCCCTTCTGATGTGTTTGTATTGAGTTTTATTTTTAACATTTGAAAATGGCTGAGAAATATGTGGTTATTTCAGACATTCTGTGGACGGTGGATTTTTTTTTCAATCCTCTTCAATGCACTAATGATGTAAAGAAAGAACTCAAAACAAACATTTCTAGAAGAGGCAATACCCAAAGTGTTTCTTTTGAATTCAATCATTTACTCCAACCCATCTCTGAAATTCAGTAAGATCTCTAAATTCTTTGGAGACTGTTCTCACTTACTTCAATGAAGAGTGTGTCTGGACCCTGCCAAAATACTTATTTATAAATAAGACACATTCATCTGGCTTCTCCTGACTCCCCATGTTATAGTTCTGGCAACTGTGTTCATTTCCAGTGTAGCAGTATGACTTTTCTGTGGCTTTCCAACTCAATGTACCTTTTGCAGCTAATCAACCCAGTGACCACGTAAGCTGATCTATGCACTTGCATATATAATTCTGTTGCTTCTGCTGTAAGAGTAAGATTGATCCAAGGTGTATTGACATCGAGAAAATTCATTTGGTCATTTGACCAGTATAATTTGAATTGCATTTCTACAACCAGACACATTTTGAAGGTATTTTACTTATTGAAAAGGTATGAGTGTCTTATGTACATCATCTTTTTTCTGCATCTTCAACATCTTAATTTTAAGACTTATTTTTCTTGAAAAGCAGCAAGTTCTGGTTTTAACTCAGATACTCTCATAAGTCACTCAATTAGAACCTGGGTAGTGATTTACCCTGATACTAAAATGAATTTAGAATGATATGATTCAGGCTCATGTTAAATATAGAAGTAGAAGTAGTCAGTGTGATTGCTTAAAATAGTATGTTTTCAGTGGGAATTGCAGCAGCAATTCAAAATTCATCAAGATATGGACATACGTTACTCAGCCAAGTATTCACCATAGTCTTTTTTAGACAATTAACGGCATTAAATCTTCACATATTAGATTCTGACTAACAGAGTCTTGGACAAGCTTCTTATACAAATAATATAAAACATGTTAATTAATGAATCGAAGCGCAAACTCATTAGCTTAAGACTACACAGCAGAAGCGTGAAAACAGTTATGTTTTTCCCCTTAGGATGACAACTTCACAATTATAAACAGAGCTGGGGAAAATACCCTTAGGAGGCACTTCTTTCAGATGAGCTAATTAAGAATGTTCTGTTTATTTTTGTGTGCACCCAAGTGAACAGTACTATTCGGGCAGAAGGAATTAGATAATTTTTAAGTCCCATTCACAGTTGGTTCAAGCAGTTAAGTTTGTTTTCAGGACAGTGGTTCAGATTCAGGTTGGACACATTTGATTCAGTATAATTTTAGAAGATCATAAAAATGCAAACAACTCCCAAGGGTAAGTCCTATCACCTAAATGAGGAATTCAGATGTCATCTTTAAATTAAAAGCACTGAGTGAGACAAAATAGGTGCAGATGTAGTTAACGCTTAATAAAAGATTTAGAAACCATGGTATTCAGAGTATTGTTGTCCACTACTAAAGAGGAAGAATTTAAGTCTTTTTTTCTGTGCTGCATTTACACTTGCTGCAGCATTATGACTTTTGTTATTAAATATCCATGTACCCATCAAAACAAATCCCATCAGTCACATTGGTACTTCATTTTGTTAGGATGCTTTGTCATTTGATAAAAATTGATTGATATCAGTGAAATGACCTCAGCAGTAATCTCTGTTGATGTATTCATCTGTTCAGGAGCTGAAAATATACCCATGCAAACATTTCTGCTGAGAACAATTCTTTTTATTCTATCTTGTGAAAAATAATATTAACAATAAAATACTATAGCTGCAGATGTAGCCCTAAGCATATAAAATTTTGCAGAAGCTTTTTCCGTTGTAATATTAAGGGTCAAACTGCCATTGTTGTAGGGCAAATACAGCAGTGCGGACCACATGCCTCCTTACTCCCCCTATGAAGCGGGTAAGAATCAAATGAACTTTTCTAATTAGGAAAACACCCCTAGCTGAATTGCCAGAACATATTGTATGTATATGGTGCTTTACAGAGAGAGAAATCAATACACTTGATCACTCCAGAAAATGTGTCAAAAAGCTGTGTGGGAAATTCTAGCATGCGTAGATATACAGCTTTACTTTTGCTTAACAATGCTAATTTATTCTTTTTTTTCATTATTATTATTATTATTATTAAAATGCATGACAGTCAGACATGGAGTGTCTGCTTCTTAGAAAACACCATTGAATTAGCCAGTTTTCCTAGTGGAGAAAAGAATGAAATCTCATTATTTTGAATTTAGTATCCATAATTTTACTTTACTCACAGTTTTTCTAACCATCTTTTTTCTATTTGAAAACAAAGCATTTTGACATCCTTAAAGGCTTAATATGCGCCCATGCACTTTTTATGACTTAATCATTAGAAACAAACTGCTTCATTATTTCTGTTACTTGATGCAAGTCTGTTATTCTTTTACAGTCCGTCTTGATTACAGGAAATAGAAATGTCTTGCTGGCAAGCCGGTAAAAATACTTTTGTGATCATTTAGCAGCTGTAGAAAATAGCTTATCTGAATCAGGCTCTTGAAATTTAAGCGAAGAAATTTAGCTGGTTTTTGTTCTCAGACAAGCCCTTGTTGAGCAGTGTTGATGCTACTGAGATTCCTCTCTTGCTCCTTGTCCCTCAGTCTGTCTCTCAATGTGTGTTTGTCCGTATTCCCCTACTTATGAACAGATTGACTAAGTTAAACTGAAGTCTCACAGATATTTGTGCAAGTCATTACTACAAGTTTTATGAAAATAGATAGCCAGGTAGCAGAGGGAGATTTAGTGTACCTTCTCAAAGGTACACTATGCTTTAGGGGAGGCAAAAGCATTTTTCCTTCTATGCAGTGGAAAAATAAACAGTGACGTTGTCTTTCACATCTGACCCAAATAACAGTCAGGTAAATTCTCCAAATTCACTTTCCGTGCATTTCTTCCAGAATCACAGCTGCTCTTGGCTGAAATTCACTGGGAAGTGCTGAGGCTGCCGTTCTGATCACAGCTCTTAAGTTAATAAGGATGTTTTCCTGGGACTTGCCTGGATCCCAGTAAAATTCCATAGGAGAAAAATCTTTCTATTCCTATCTAGCAAAAATGGGAAATTTGTCTACTAGATGTTGTTTCTTGTTTTCCTGTTTTTCACAAGCCTAATAAACAAAATGTCAGCGAGTGAAATGGAAATTGTAGTGCAATTAAATTCTCAATATATTAATAGCCAAGGAGTTGTGCAAGAAATCACTCAAGATCATGAAAGAGAAGAGAACATTATGGTGGTAAATCACATACATATACGGGAGGTACTATTTCAACCTCAGAAATGCTAGTTTATCCTTGAGCAAAACAACTTATTGCACAGAGAGTGAGGTTTTACATCACTTCGTGTTGCACATTTTTCTCATGTCAGAAGTTAATCCCCACTCTTCAAATTTTAACCCAATTCCTTGTTTGGCAAATTTGAAATATGTGTAGGTATGGAAAGAAGTACTGTATATTTATTAAGGCTTTGCACCAAATTAAAAAGAAGGGGCCGTAGATGTGCTACTAAAAATGGTCTAAGGTCTGCTGTGAGTTGAGAGAGGGATGGTTTTGCTGTTCCACCACTAATTCCTTGATCTGGTTCTTCTATTCATGGTTTAATGTCATGGTTATTTGAATTTTATTTCAATAGCAGCTCAGCTCACTAACTTTTTTTTACATTTCTTTTCATGATTATGTTTTGCAGGCTGGCGAATACACGGTGATAATGGTCTCTACCTTTAGAGTTTGGAGCTTTTTTCCTAAACAGGAGTGATCTTATATGCTCTCTTTCCTCCAGCCAGATTGATTTGTGGTAGTCTATAACAACAGAAATCCAGCATCTTTGGCCATACATGGGACCTGAGATACAGTCCACTGAAGCTGATGAAATATAACTGGCTGGAGTAATTTTCAGGACCTCTGAGCTGAACACAGTAGAGACACATCATGACTGAAGTTTCCAAGTCCCAGTGTAAGGTAAACCACTGTAAAAGTGGTAAAGCATGTGCAAAATATTTGGTGGTATTCTGTGGATGGTATGCTGTTATGTTCAATACTCCTTTTAATGTCTGAGAATTCCTTCCCTTCTCTCTCCATTTTTTGTTCGTTTGTTTGTTTTTGAACAAGTAGCCCTGATGTGTGAGAAGAGTCTCACTGGATTACCTCATTAAGTATTTTCGATAGTTAAAAAAAAAAAAAAAATCATGTAGGACAATTCTTATCCTACTGCAGTCATGAGAGAAAATCCACTGGAATGAGAATAGGTAGAATTTGCTTATCAAAACCCTTCAAGAGGACTGTATAATTATAAATAATGCATTAGCTAAATAGTAGATATGTGGAGTCAAGTTCTAGGAGGAAAAAAAAAAACAAAACACACACACACCACAAAAACCCAAACTTTTCACTATTTCTATGAATTCCAACTCAAGGAAAGCAAGTTATCTCTGCTGTTATAGATAATATTAACAAACTAAAGGGAGAGAGATTTTTTTGTGGGAGTAACAAACTGGACAACAAAGGAAACATTCCTGGTTTAGGAAGGGCTCCTTTTACTTAATCCATAAGTGGAAAAACATTTTGTATTATTATTCATTGGGCTGTTATAATAATAGTTTTGAAACTAGTTGGTTCAGGACGTGTTCTGCAGTCTAGATTATTAAATGATAGAAGGTGTAATCAAGAAATTCAGCTAGCAGCACACTTGGTAGAATGAGAAATGTTTGTTTAGACTCGAATTTATGGTTGGTTGTTTTGTTATTTTACCCTCAGGAAAAATCTTAAATGTTTAATTCTGAAGCTTTTCTAATATTATACAACGCACACAATAAAGGATAAGGCAACTTTGCCTGGCTTATACTGGCATTTTTAATTAAATGTTTTCCCTTTTTATTGCAAACTGAAATTTAAAACCAAAAATCAGCAGCAGGAGATTTTAACTGCATGATATTCCATTCTAGTTGGAGACAAAAGCTCTCATTAGTTTTGCTAGAGGAGGATCATATCTTTCTTTCTTACCTAAAGTCTGGTTTAATTTGTTGAGTGTTTCTACCTGAGTTTGTGACCTAGTCACTTAGCTAAGTCTGTCCAGGTATTAACAAATTATCTTCACAAAATTGTTGTCAGGGAGAAGATGTTTTATTTGCACTTTAGAAGTTGGAACGAGATATGCCAGAAACAGTAAATATCTTTGCAGATCTGGTGCTGTGTCCAGTTTTGTACGAACACCTCCCATACCCTAGCAAATGCCTGTGCCACAGAACTGTGGTTTTGTCTTGATGTTCTATAGGGACATCTATTAGTACTCTAGCAGAAGGAATACAATTTAAAAAAATTTAAATTCAGTGGACCAAATTGGCTTTGGACTGGGCTTTGTATTGTGTTTTTATTTTTATTTTGCAATCTGCAATGGAGTTTGCTTACAGGGACCAGTTTCATTGAATCTCTACTGGCAGGATTATGACCTCCCTTTCCCATCATAGAGTGTGGGCCAAGGAGGCCTTGGCGTAACGTTTTTGTTATTCCTTTCACTCTCTATTTTGGTTTGCGCAAGCCAAATCACACTTCTGACAAATAGAAGAATACAACATCAGCTGAGTATCTTCATATAGTATTTTTATGGGTGTCTGAAAATGCTCTTCTTGCAGAGTATGAACTTGAAGATGTAACTGCAAACAGAGTGGGAGAATGTCTAGGACTTCCTATCACACCTGTGCACACGGGCATTTCTGCATCCCCACAGTCATTACATCTACTTTACTTATATTTGATTCCATGAGAAGTGCATATTCAGTGAAAACCTTACTAGATTGGATTTTTAATATGGCTTGAAGCTATTTGTCATATCCATTGTTTGGTCAAACCAGAATATAGAATATACAGAACATAGACACCATAGAATGAAAGTCTTGCTCTTTGTTTAACTTGGAAGTCCTAGGCATATGCCTGCTTTACTAAAAACAGCTGTAAAAATTCAAACTAGGTGGAATAATTCAGGCAAATAAAGCCCAAGCCAGAGACAATAATTTAGAAGCAATATACTTTTTCATTAGTATTCTAGGAGCTGAAATGGGAAATACTGACTCATTCCTCAGAAACATGAGACTAATTCTTGCCACATTCCTAACCTAATTGTGCAGATTCACCAGTTCAGCTGAGTTTCAGATAGGCAGCTAAATGTCTAGGCACTGTTTTATTCAATTTGATATGAGTTGAGAGCTGATTTGTTTGAAACTGGACTTTTACTGGCTGTGAACCTTGCCTTCCAGATTTTGTAATTCCTGGATTTTCAAAAAGCTTCCTCCTGGTCATGAACTCTGTAGTTCTACCACCCATTATATATATATATATATATATATATATATAACAGCAAAAAAAAACTTAAGAGGTTTCAGCAGAAAAGCAATAACCTGGATCCCTCTAGAGGCCATTTGCGTAATATTTGATAGGGAAAAAGAATTGAACTTGTCTCCTAGTTCTTTGTCTACAAATAAAGCAAGCTTATCTATCTCGTGTTGTTGCTTATTATCTTGCCAGCATGCTTCTGTTGGATGGTGAAAGCTGCATAATTATTGCACTTTCTCTCCCTTAAACCGGTTCATGCTTAGAATGAGTAATGCAGCAGGAGTTTCCGTATGGATTAATTCAGAGTCTTAAATTAATTCCTATGTGCACGTTCCTTGAAGATTTTTTTAGAAAGTGAATGTTTTATGTCAGACGCTAATCAAGGCACCAGAAAGACAGGCTTCCATTTGTAGTAGTATTGCCAAGGAGCTAATTAAGCAGGCCAGACGAGATACTATTTCTTTCCCATCTGCGTGCATTTTAAACAAATGCCTGTGTGCTTCCGATTCTGATCTCAAGTATAGCGACATTACTCCTAAGTATGTGTGAAGAGACAAAACTTAGACACCTGTAAAAGACAAGACAGGCTACCGTGATGGTGTAAAACTGAACAGAAGGAGCCACAGTGTGAGTAGTTGGATTGCAAAGAACGGTTCTCAACACAGCAAGGGAAAGAACAGAGCGTTCTGAACCCTTCACATTGCCTTTGGGATAAAAACAAATCCCAAATTTAAGAGAACACCTAAGTTATGATCAAGTTCATGCCTTTTGAACACTGACTGTGACAAATTTTCCACATTAAATGCTTCCTGGGCCTGAGAGCACTGCTGGCTCTTTCAGGACAATCTGTTTATTGGGGTGTATTCATGGACTTAAAGGATAGAGAGAATACCAGTTTATCAGTAGTCCCTGTAACACAGCAGACTGTGAATACAGTGTATGAAGTACTAGCAATGTGTCACAATTCGTCCTTCATTGATTGATTGAAAACCCTTACCAAAAAAAAAAAAAAAGCACCAAATTGATTTAGACAGCTAATTGAAAAAATCGAAATGTTTCAATAGTGATCTTCATAAAATTCGTTGAATTGACTTTGTTGCCAGCTATGTATGCACTTTGTGTGATTTTAGTTGATGGTATGTAAATAGTTTATGATTAACATCCTTTAAAATACTAGTGGTTCACCTCTGATCCTTGTTCTGTTTCTCCTGAACATTTATCATTCTTATCTCCTTCCTAGCAAAGTGTTACAGTCTTCTATCACGGTGCTATTCCACAGGATCCTCCCAGGTATTTGAAAATGAATTTTAATTTTTTAACAACATAAATGTGGAGAAAGGTATACTTTTATCCTTCTGGTATAGAGGAAAATAGTTTTTGATCATTCATTACATGCAAAACACCCTGTTGCACACCATCAAATGTGATTTCATCCACATGAGTGAACACTGATGAGGTACTTTTGAAGAAGTGTTGGGTAAAATTACTGGCCACATTCAACCTTGCTGTAAAGGTGAAAAGAATAATCTTATAATGCAAGATAAAGATGTGGGAGAATACTCATAAAGGCAATTTACGAAACAATTTTAAAAGAGCAACATCTTCTTTGCAGTATTATGCTGCCTAGGAAAAAACAAAATCTGTAATTTACGTTTATTGTGCACTACCGTATGCCAGAACATAAGAAGATTGTGTATAATCTGGATTAATTTTCTGATCATAGAATGTCAGTATACCAGACTATTATAATCTGGGGTTCACAGGAAGTACTGGTAGTGTCAAAATCTCACCCATACTTTTGTACTGGAGCTGAGCCAAGAACTATTGATGGCAGGAGAAAGACTCCAGTGGGCTTTGTTTCATTCTTCACTCTGCTTCAGCACTTTGCCAAAGCGCCACTTTACATTTTGCCTGTGTACTTGTTCATGGGAGAAGTTTCATTTCAAATCAGGATGCAGATTTGCAAGGATTTGAGCTGTCACCAGGTACTTTTAGGCAATATAATTCTTTTCTTCTGGGATGATTGACAGGGTAATGGATTTACCACTACTTATTTTGGTTCAATAATGAAGGGGAAAGCAATAACTCAGGGGCTGCATCTGCCAGTAAGTGGAGCTCTTTGCTAACCCAGGAAGGTGTGTCCTCACCAGGAGCCTTTTTTTTCCCCAAACTGTAACTACTGGACAGTTGGTATTCAGTTTTTCTTTGGCCCTTTTGCAACTTCCACATTATGTTCCAGTTCCGTTGGTTTACAAAACAAGAGGATGGTGGCTAAAATCAAGTACATTATACATTATTTTGTTTCCATGGAGATTTTATTACTTTTCTCTTTGACAGACAGCTGTTACATTTATTGCATTTGTTCCTTGAAAGAAAGAGGAGATTTTAACTTTTTATTTTTATTTCATGGTTTTGTAAGAAATATATACTGATACTCTTAGTAAAAATGGTGCAGTTTGCACTACCAGGGATGAGAGGAATAGAGGGCACAGTCTTTCTATACTTTTTACACTATGGGCTCATTGCTCAGTGATGAACATTTATAGTAATTGTTCCTTAGAGCAGAACGTCAACCCAATTGTGTCATGATTTACTTTGGCGATTTATAAATGGTTTAAAGTGTAGGACAGTGAAGGATCTGCTTTCATGAGAACTGCTCTCCAAGAATCGACTTTATATGAAATTCTCCTGCTTTTCTACTGCAAGCTGTCTCAGTTAGGAAGGATTTTTAATGAGAACATATAACTTCCTGGTCACATAAGGAGAAGCATAGAGAAAATTGTATTCAATCAAGATGAGATGTCAGGATTAGTTTTCCAACTTGAATTCTCAAATGAATCCTCAATGAAATCCAGATTGAGCATTTGCTTGTTAATGCTGGAGGTATGTTCCTCTATGTACTTTATTAATGTTGGAATCTCATTTATTTATGCTGGTATGTGGTTTACTTGGTATATTACTCCATGTATACTGGTAATGTTTTATCCTAATCATTGTATATATACATTGGCTAATGCTAGGTCAGCCAGCTTTCCAAAGGTAGTTCATTGTTTGCATAATGTGTGCTCTGTAATGCCTGAATTTTTTCCCTCAGAGTTCACCAGTGTTCTTACTCCCCCAGAGTCAAAACAGGTATTGCTATCCTATTCCTGAAAAAAGAGCAAGACTATTTTGGCAGGAAAAATATATTGGTTTATGTATATAGCTATGACTTAATAAGAGAGAAAGAGGAAGATGCATCCTCTCCTTACCAGCCCTTGTGCACTTGGCAGGCAACCTGCTCTTTCCCCAAGTTGTGTTGAGGACAAGTTAAGCAGCGAGAATTCACCACACCTTCGAGATGACTTCTGCTAACTCCATGGCTTCGAACTGAATCTTGAGGGGAAGAGAGATTGGATTTCTGAAAAGGTTTCAAACACTTAATCCCGTTTTCTCAGTGCTTCTAAGGAATAAAAATCAGTAAATTCACAATGTTATTTGTGTTAGTAACAATAAAGCCCAAGGAAGGAGAGCACACACCCACAGTATATAGACAGAGGCACAGACTGTAAAATGGATTAAGTAAATTGCCACATGTTAAAGTTGGAAATTGTATCTAGGTCTCTTGTGTCCTACTCCATGAGGCCTCTCACTTTTCCTCCTTTTGAAATTATTGTTGTTATGAGCCATGCTCAGCTTTCCTCTTCTTTCATTGCCAGGACAGTGTTCCCTGGAAATGCTTTGTAACCTTGCATTTTTGGCCAGGTCTTTATAGCCCTGGGAGACAAATTCAAGCAGAGCTTTGAAGGAGATCTGCTTAGATTAAAATCTCAAACTCTTTAAATAAGGGACGCTCAAAACAACAAAGTAAGAGGAAATGGAAATAAAATGGGCCTGTGAAGTAGTGGCATATGCTATGCTAGTCTTTGCAAGCTGCCTGTTGCTTTTAGGATTAGCTTTTGTCTCTCCACAACCTTCTGAGCTGCAACACAGGGTGCAGCTTCCAGCTTTGCCTCTCCTGTCCCTGAAGGCCCTTGGAGATTCTTACCCTGAGTTTACTCAGCAGCTTTTGAGAAAAGATGTTGCTTCCTCTCTTCTTCCCCAGCTCACTGATTTCTGAGAGGAATACAGCATGTAATGAAGAACACAAAACTTAAAGAGTCGCAATTTTCCCCTTGTAGAGGCCATTTCTCAAATGGGAAGGTAGAAAGGATTGCTGTATCTCAAGAAAAAAAATGTTCCCTAAACAAACAATGAGAAGAGCTCTGTTATAGCTATAGGGAAAGTATTGAAATGAAGGGGCAACAGTCTTCACAAGACAAGAGTGGCTTATGGCAGCTTTCCACAGTAGTTTCACTCCCTGTAACCTATTGTGTTTCCCAGCCTCTGCAGAAAGCAAAGCTCATCTGTGCTTTCCCTGAGGTCTTCAAGGGGCTTGATTGTTTTTCCAAGTACAAAGACCTATTTTATTTGGCTTTTAGGGCTTTCAATGGTGCTATGAAGTCACTCATATATTCAGAAAAGTACACCTGTATATCTCTGCAGGATCATGTTGTTTTATTACTGCTACAGCACAGTGAAACTGCATTTCAGATCACTCCCAGGCAAATCTGGCTTTTGTTCCACATAAAAGTAGGGTCTCATAAACCATAGCTCAGTTTAGAAGTGTAGTCAGGTACTGTTGCACCTTACAAAGCAAGGAAGGCAGCCAATAGTTTCACTCAATCAGAACAAAAGCAAACAAAAAACCCTTCCCTGAAGGCCCACCGTACCAGTGCAATAAGCCTCAAGGCTTCAGTAACTTATACTCCTCTCCATTGTGTGTGACTTTGTTAGTGGATTCATTAGTTAACACTAATGAGTGCTTGCCTACATACCCTCATCTTCATAACTAACACACCGGCACTTGTCTCAGAGCATTGCAGAGGCATTACTGTGATTTATTAGACTGCAAAACAAAAGCAATGTAAAAATTAGTTAGGATGGATACTGGGAGGAGAAAAAATGTCAGACTCTCATCTTATGTGTTTCCTTAAGAGAGGATGCAGCCATTCTGTCCAAGTCAAGGTCCCTGTATATTCTTTGCTTTATCTTTGTATTCAGAAATACCATCTAGAACATACTGCATTTTATGACTGTATGTTAAAACTCTCTGTCAATTTAAATGAACATTGGAGAAGCTATCAAAAGTCTTTAAACTCAAGGTAAGGGCTGACAAACTGCATGCCTATAAACCCAAATACAGAGAAGAGTAACGTTAACTCCAATGGAACAGTGCAGGGATTGCAAACTGAGGAAGTGCTTAAATGCTCTGACTGATCATTGCCTCTTTCTGCCCTGTTTTACATCAGACTAGTACAGTTGAACTGAACAGAAAAGGCGGAGTAATGTAGCCATAGTTCGTAGGCAGCTAGTGCACATATAACTTTCTAAGACAACCTCCTCTTTGGCTTGTGTCAGTGTTGGCAGCTTAGATTAAGTAAAGGGATTATTCTGTAGCTTTATGTCCCTGTGCTGCAATCAGACCTGGAGAGAGTCTCTCAAAAGAAGTATCTGAATCACCAGAGCCATTTTGAGTCACTGTCGCTGCAGGAGAGACAGTAAATGCTGCGGTACAGAAAGCTGCTCGCAGGGTAATCAGGTGCTAAAAAGGGACTGATGCTGAAAGCCCTGATTGGCATTAGCATTCGTCTCCAAAATACCTGCTCATAACTAGCTTTCAATTTTAAGGGCTTATGTGAATTACACGCCTCACAATAGCCCATTCCACATAGCAAAGGTATACCTCAAGAAAAGTTTAAAGAAACAAAGATAAGACAGTAATGAATTATTTTGTCACTTTTTTCACGTTCTGTAAACAATGGACAAGTTGCTTAAATACATTGTTTTGGTAAGTATTTTGATGTTTAATGATTATTTTTGCAGGTTTGGCTATTAGATAGGTATAGTCTCTGGATGTGCTGCAGTTGCCATCAAATAGGGAAAAATTAATTCCCAACTATCGCTTTTTTGTACCACACAAACAGAAGTAAATTTAATCAGGGTCAACTTTGGTTGCCTTTTTAATAATTTTCATGTAGGGGCAAGGGTTTTTCTGAATCCTTTGTGAAAATAAAAAAGCAAACCCAAGAAAATAACAGATAATATGAAAGTTAAATCACAAGGCAAATGTAAAAAGAGTTGATCCTATAAACTTTCCAAGAACATAGTGAAGTTATAAAGAGGAGGACTAGACTGACCTCTAATACATTCAGGCAAGACTATTAATGAAGAGAGACGGTATTTTTTACTTCAAAAAAACTGAACATGCACATTTGGAGAGTTCTGCTGTTTCTTTAAACAGTAGTTATGAAAAAAAACCCCACATTTATAAATGGACAATGTGCGATCTACTTGATAAATTCAACAAAAGCAGTTTTGTATTTATTGCAGAAATAGGACCAAGCTTGACATTTAAATGAATGCCCAGAGCAGTAGACTGAAGAGAGTAGGTAGATAGCTATATCCATCGCCAGCTCTTTTCCTTCTGACCTGTCTTTTAGAGCAGTCAGATTTGGAAAAAAGAACAGAGTTTTTTTGGTTTTTTTTTTTTTTTTTTTTTTGCAAGAGAGAGGACTAATACACGAGCTCTTTTTGCCTTGTTAAAATTAGGGTTGCCAGATCTTAATTTATATTATCACCCTCCATTTTTATTTTCAGCTCTAGTGCAATACTTTGAGGATAGTTGGAATAAGCAAAGTAAAGCTTCAAGATAAAGAAAAGGTCATTCCGTAGAAATAAATACAAAAAAATAAGTTAAAGCTTGTATCATAAAGCCTCCTTTATGCCGTTCTGGTAGTGGTAAAGTTTATTAAAGATAGAGAGAGAGTCCCAAACATTACCTACCCTGCTCCTGGGAGTGCAGCCCTGCAGCCTTGGTGAACCACCTCTGCCAGCAAGTACTTTGCTGCTGAGAGACATTTCCTTTGAGACTTCTATATTTGGACTAAATCTTTTTGCACCTTTCATCTCTGATTGCAGAGCTACAATGAATTTGTAGTTAAGATTCTAAACTACATAAAACACTGAAAAAAAATCCAGTCTCTTAAGCAATTTTAGTGCATCTCTCTAGAGTGCTGATGTTGCCAGGGCGATTGTGTAGTAGAGCGGAGAGCTGGGATACACTGGGTCTCTGCTTGGGGGCCGGTGGCCTACAAAGTTTCTCTTACTGCATTTACTCTCTTCCAAAACAGATCTTGCTCTAGTGGCTCTTTGACTCTCTTGCATATGTGTCTGTGTCTTAACATGAGCTATAGAAATTTCAGTCATTACAGTCCTGAGGCTTCAAACCTGCTTAGATAGAAATCTATGCTTATTTTGCATTTTATTTCCCTCTGTACTGAATGGGAAAATTGGAGGGCATGTTGGAAGAGGTTCAGCTTCTCAGGAGAGGTGCTGCCCAACTCGACTGAAATCTGGATTCATAGGTAGAAGCCAATAATGTAAGGACACCTTTTAGATGTGCTGTTGGTTGATCTCTGTATTACACCTGTAGAGACACAGGAAAACAAAGCTTTTTGTAGAAGTCCAGATCTGCTGCACAACAGTTACGTCTCTGGTATGTCATTTGTCCAGAAAACACATATACACTACCTTGAGAAGTGTCACAGAGTGAGATGGAAGGGCTAAAAACCCATTAGTCCCCTAGTAAATCTGCTTTGAAGACAGTAAGGGCTAATCTGGTCTATTGAGCTCAGTACAGTACTCCCCTGGGCAGACCAGATTTACAGCGCCTCCAGCAAGTGCAAGTGCAGATCATCACTGCTGGCGCTCGGCTCTGGTCGCTCGGTTTGCAGAGTGGTGGCACGTTTGAATTCTTGTTTTCAGTTACAGCCAGAGGATTTTCATTTGAGTTTTAAGGTGAGAACTGATCCATAGACTTTATGCTCTGTGTCACTTACAAGAAGATGGAAATTTATGTGGGATACATTTCTTCTCGTTATTTTTCTTTGGCTAATCTTTTTAACAAAATTTCTGTCCAAGAGCCAAAAATAAATATGAAGCACTTCTGTGCTGATGGCTGAAGCTGCTAAACCAGTGGATGTCCCTATGACACATGCATATCATATTCTGGTTTCTGTCTCTGAATACATGAGCTCTTTTTCCTTCCTCCAAAAGGATGTAGTTGGCCAATGGAAGAGGTTTTATCCTGCTGCTGCTGTTGCTGCCAGTTTCTCATGTAGTAAAAGTGTATGATTACAGTGGTGCTGTAAACTTCATCACTTTTGAAAGCATTTCTGCACATGCTGGACTGTAAAGTGACGCTTGCCAGGTGGTTTCTGTGCTCAAGTACATCTGCTCTGTCATTGTAACTTTTTCTAATCGTAAATGCTGTTGGTCCTGGGCCTGAGTCTCCCTTTTACTTGCACCATTGATGTGTTGTAGTATTTCCTTACAAGTAAAATTCATTATGCCCCTGTCAGTGTCATGGAAGTACTAACACAGAAGTAGTCTCTGCACAATTAACATGCCTGTGGTGGCAGCCCAGAAGTGTGAAGTTTCTGTGGTCTGCTCTGAAACTGGACCTAATCACAGGGCTCTGAGTGAGGTAGAGAGGAATTTCACACTGTTTGGTATTGCCTGTGATTTCAGATAAGAAAATCTTACATTGTCAGACACACTATCTCTTATTTATTGGATGATTCTCTTCCATTTATGTAAAGAAAATATTTTACCACATGAAAATTGCTGGAAAAACATTAAATGGAAGTTAACCCATTTGCAGGCATATTTAAGCTCTTAAAAATTTCAAGGTAAGTTTGCCAAAATGTTTTAAATGTGCTGTTTTAGAAGTACCGTAGACCCTTGGAAATATCCTTGCACGGAATGTAGCCCTCTAAATGTTTAATTTAACAGCCGATAATAGGATTCAAGCTCTTCAGCCTGAGAGCTTTCAGAAGTTTATTCAGCTTGTTTATCTAGACAGAGCAGGGACACAGCATGTAATCGAATAAACAATGGTTTAATTAATTTTTCAATCTTGCAGTATAGTTCATTTGTACATGTGGATGATAACCTCTTTGGCAGATGCTGGTTTCAGATCACAAAGCACTGTTCCACTACAGGGACAAGAAATGGCTTTTCAGTCCCCATCTGTGTGTTACTTCTGAATAAAGTACTATAAATCCCATATATTTTTTTATAGATAATACAGAAATATTATGATGCTTGTTCGCAAGTTGAAATTTCATGGCCTTAGATCTCCTGTTTAGTAGCAGTTTGTCTTTCACTTCAGTATGATCTAGACTCTTTCCTGGGAGAATGCAGCAGGAGTGTCCAGATCCAGTTTGTACAGCACCTTCATCAGCTTCCCAGGGACATGGGCTTATTTGCAGACCTGTTCAGCAGTGGAGGCTGGTGCATGATGGCCTGAGGGTATGTGCAGACCCTGACAGGCACTGGTCAGGTTGGCAGGTTCAGATGAAGAACCACAGAAACACAGCCAACTTTGTTTGCTTTCTCCCTTCTAAACACACGGCTGGGAATAAGAAATGTCTGAGCATGCACAATTGGGCTATTCCTACTTTACATTCTAATATGTAGTTTCAAGCTTTGGGGTTGTGCTTTTGGCTTGGTTTTTTGCTTGTTTGTTTGGATTCTTTCTACTGAAGCAAACAGAGCATTTGTAAAGTGCAGATGTATTTTGAAAAACCACAATAAAATGAAAGAAAATCACAATAATTACAAAGACTGAGTAAAGGTCAAAGATAGAGTTGGTCAAAGTCATCACCCAAACTTGCTCTGTAGTTTTCCTGTGGTGCGTCACAGCTCTTCAGACTTACGCTGGGCACTGCCAGTGCTGTTTGCTTGATTGTCTTTCTCCATGTCTCGGTCTTTTTTTAGAAGTCCTGAGCCCACAGCTGCATGAAGAAATAACATACAAAGGTTGAGACTTCATATTAAACACAAGAATGTTTTTGATCCCCCATTGGGCTGAAGTAATCAGACAAAGACCTTAAAACCTCTGTTTTTTCTCAGATTTGTCTTACAGTGCTTTTAGGATCCTGGTATTTTTACCATTTTTAACTTGTTCTATGACAATGATTCCAGGAAAAAAGGCAAGCAGGAAATTATTGAGAACACTGACACAGGTGATGTGACTGGAGGATCACGGGAGGATTTTAGCAGCTATTACAAAAATAACTATGTAGAAATGTTCAGGCTTTGATACATGGGATTTTGGTTATGATTGAAGTAGCTAGTGGTTGCACAATAAGCTCGTAACAAGATAACATTAAATTTGCATTGCCCTTTATGTTTTTCAACTCCATGGATAAGGAAATACAGTGAAATTTAATTGTAAGGAGAATTTGGATGAGCGTTCATAGAAATAAGAAAAGCGTCAGCGAAGATTTTATCATTCTGATCAGACCGAGCACATGACAGAAAGGTATTGGTTATATAAATCAGCTCATCTGGTAGCATCCGAAGATTATGCAGATTGAAAACAAGCAATTCAGGATCTCTTGCAAAGAATTAGAATGAGTGTAGAAGCTCCTAAGCAAGTTTAAATCTCGAAGAAAAGATGTTTTCTGGCCTACACCATTCCGAACAATAATCAACTAATACAGCAACTAATCACTCTCTTATTAGAGATCTGCACAGAAGTAATGAAGGAGACCTCTCACGTCCCTCCAGAGCCAGAAAACTTCGGAAAGCATGAGTATAAGGAGATGTCATCTGCAGATATGCAACAGCAGCCAGAAGCTGGGAAAGAGAGGAAAATGTTGGCACAAATCGTAAAAGCAAAACTGCAGGCTCAGCAAGCAAGAGGTTAAAAGTGAAAACCAGACTCTCCACCTGTCACATGGCCGATATGGAACGGGAGGGGAAGCTGTTGAAGTGTTGGCTGGCTCTCTGGTGGGAAGGCAGTGTCCTCTCCACCCTGTGTTCACTGGAAAAGCCTCTGGAGTTTGCTGTAGAGGGCTTTACTGATTTCTGGAATGTCCTTTGTGCTAATAGAGTTGTCTCTGGCCTGATGCTGTAAGAAGTTTCTTCTTCTTGCAAAACCAAGAAACAACAAATCCAACAACTAAAACCCACAATAAAAGGATTTAGAAACAAAACCAAGTAAGTTTATAATAGCAGACTGACTGTTAACCTTTCCTGTACACAGATTGTTCTGATTTATTTTTGGAAGGTGGCACTAAGCTCTAGATCTATTCATGAATACGCTGAGAAATGTATTTTCACTTTATTACAGGGGACAAGATCCCACAACTCTCTCATCTTCTTTCCTTTCACTTTCTACCTTAGTTTGAAAGACTTTTTTCTCCTGGCTCCTCCATTGTATTCCTTGGCTTTTTACAGAAGTACAACTTCTGTGTGCCAAACTCTTTTCACATAATGTAACTAAATCCATATGTCCACTTCATACAATTGAATATGAATCTCTGTCTCAAAATCTGGCTGCCACTTCAGCTTTTTTCATTCCATGCAAGTTTTTAAGAGATTTTTGCACATGTACCTTTAACTTTTGGCAATTGGAAAACAAGCACACCTTCTTTCCTGCTATAGATTCCAAACAATTTCTTAAAGACTTGGTTCCCAGTTTTTGCATTCAAAGCACAGTGACCTGGAAATTAGCTGTTCTTTTTTCCTAGCCCTTACTGTTTTCCAAAGAGCAGCTAAAGATTTGAAGATGTTTCTTTAAAAAAAGTGTGGAAACTCCAGCATTTTGCCTAATGTTCCTCTGTCCTAATCCAATTTCTTTGAAGCACAGGTTGGATCAGCAGCTTGTACTTGGTTGCAGATGTTGTTCTGCCTCTTACTTGCCAAGCTACATGAGCCTGCTGAAGAAGGGGAAGCGGTGGGTTCTGTCTTGTGTTTGTCCATCGCATTTCAAAGCAGCTCATCTTCTGCATCAAAATTAGCTCTGACAGTTTTCTGTTTTTTCTTTAGAGAGAAAAAAGCACAACAGTATTCAAGCTTCTGCAACAGTTAAAGTCTATTCAGTTTTGCTATCTGAAGACTACCGTTTTGGTTTGTATGTCTGTGAAATGAAGTTATATTTTCATGCATCCTTGTTCTGTGACCAAGCCCTATAAATTAAAAAGATCAAGCACTAAAAGATGTGTGCACAGCGTACTTTTACTGCACTGAGACTGAAAAAACATCAAGCTGTAAAAACTGTCTGAGCTACCAAAAGGAGTTGTGAGGAAGTAGGAGTGCTTCCAAATATATTTGAAGAGAATATGTGTTTATATAGTAAATTAATTTCAAACAAAAGCAATTTATTTTGTCTGGAGATTCACATGGTATGTAATGCAGTTAAATTAGAAAAACAAGAACAAGGAGCTTGAAAATTCTTACCTATTTAAAAGCTGCACTGGGCACTTTCTATTTTAGGACAAGATTTAATTACATTCTGTAAAACGCACTGGCAGGACAGTCATTTTCTCACCAGCAGGTAACAGCAGTTCCAAAAAATGTGCTTTCTCCAATGTAGCTGTAGGAATTGTTGCTGCTTAGAAACTAGCATAGTCATTAATCAAAATAAAAAGAACAGACTGTTATATAAAGTAATCATTTTACCAGACAAGTACTTTGAGTCTGCCTAAAACAGATGATCAGAACATATTACCCAGTTCTCGGTTTATTGTCTCCATAAAAACTTGGAAGGATACATCTCTGGTCCAATTTTTTTTTTTTTCTTTCCCCAGGGACAAATATAATGTTCTTTCTCAAGGTTTTTTTTTTCTGTTGTTGTGTGGGGTTCTGGGGGTTTTTTTTGTTGGTTTTATTTTACATATCTATTTCCAGTTCTTGCAACATCTTTATCTTATTGGTATCTGGCTTATTACTGCAATAGTTCAAGCACACACATAGTCCCCTGGAATGGCACTAAAGTTGCTGAAAAGGAGTGAATATCAATGGGAAGCTTCACTGAGGGTGTCGTTATCAGGAGGTGGGTTGCAGGTAGTAACCATGGAAACGTTAAGGATGGTCTGAAGTAGTCTAAGGGTAAGTAATAGGATGAAAGCAAAGAGAGGGAAATTTATGCTGATTCTTAGGGAAAAATAAACTCTTCATGTTGCATCCTGTTAAATTACATAAAAGGTCACTAGGAAACAGGTAGGTGATCAGAGTAATCTTAAACTGGTTTGGATGAAGAAATTCGAGGTTCTCTTGCAGGAGGGTGTTTCGGCAGGAGGAGGGACTCTTCTGATCCTAGTTTAGTCTCAACATTACTTGCAAATGTTACGATGCCATGGGCCTTGCTGAGCACTGTTAACTTTCTCAGTTTGAGCATCTAAGTGCCCGGCATGTACTTTTTCAGATCAACATTGGAAATCCCTGTTCACTGGTGCTAATACCATTCTTCTGGAAAATATTAATTGAACCAGGACACATTTTCACAGGCTAAGCCGCTATCGTGCTGTCTTAGGAAGTACATAAATTAAATAGATTTTTCTGAAGTAGAGGCCTGTAAGTGGAGCTCAAGCAGTCAACTTTCTCCCAACTTACAGTAAGTGAGGGAGAGGAAATAGTTAGAAATCTGAGTTTGAATAAGAAGTTATTTGGCTGGAAATAATTCAATAGTCATTCAACTATTTATTCTGGGTTTGTATTCTTTTTCAGGGAGGCTGTACAAAAAGGCAGTACAAGAAGTGAGTGAATAGAAAAATGAAGTGGAATTCAGTTATGGTGTTATAAAGTCAGAGTGAGTAAATACAAATACATTGAAAGCTGTCAAAATGGGGTGAGACAAAACGTTGACATACTAAATGTATCCTACTTATTGGTTCCAGTAAGCTGCTTCCTCAATCCCATTTATGCTCAATTTGATTTTGCTCAGTCACCTTTGCTTTCTTACGGTCCCTTTTTTTAGGGATACATTATGCTGATTACTTGCGACTCATGCTCTCCTGAACAGATGAGGATTTGCAAAACCACGTCTTTTCCTACTCCTTCATGTTGTTACAGAGGATGAAGAAGTATTTTCTAATTTCAATTTAAATTCTTTTTAGGCTAAAGTGGTGACTAAACACAGATTACCTCCTCCTGGTCCTCCCACAGGCAGTGTATCACTGGCAAAAAGATAACACTCTAAATTCCTTTATTGTACAGTGTTCTTGGTGTCCATTATAACAAAGGTATTATAAGTTGGTTTTAAGTATTAAAGAATATAAGAATTTGATTGTATTGAATCTGCACAAATAGAGCATTATAAAAAAGGATTTATAAAGCTTTTTCCTCATTTGATTGACAAAACCATCAGAAACACCAAAAAAAAAAAAAAAAAGAGCTTGCTTGATTCAGTATGCATACCAGGGTGACTGGTAAGCTCTCCATGTTGTAAAAGACAGTGATCCTTTATGTGGCATTCTCGTGAATGATGCCCTGCATTATATCCTGGTTAGACAGAAAATTTTTGATGCTCTTTTGAAAAAATTAGATGGCAATGATACAGGTAATTTCTTTCAAGAAGGTGGTAAATGTTTTTGATATTTCCTCACTTTTATTATTGTAGAACTTTCTTCTGATGAACGCATGCAAGTCACTTACACAGAAGTTTCCTTCTGTGACTCTTTGAGGTTAGTTTATTTACTTTTATATTAATAAAAAGTAGCAGAGAAAAGTCATAAATGCATTACTTTCCAATTCATGCTTGCCTGGATCACGAATTATGCTATATTGAGTTGTTATTTAAAGCATGTACATTTTTATGTAATAAGATCAGATTTTGCTGAAATTGACGGGTAGGAAAACTGCCTCCATCTCTCTCTCTTTGGTGCCATCTTTGCTCAACATTTGGAAACCGATGACCTGTAAGAGTCTCTCGGAAATCCCAGCATGATATGTAGGAAGCAGCCAAGTGTCACTACTGGTCTCTGGCTTGTACAGCTTCTTACATCCCACAGATGGATTTAGGCAGCTGTGAACCTGATTTTGCACAATACTAGTTGTAAGGAAGCCAAATTGCCCTTTTCTAATGCCTTGAATTCATAAAAGACTCAATTGGTACAAAGCCACCTTGAGTCTTCTTAATACTACTCAACCTTAGGCTGAATACAGCTCAGCAAGGCCGAGCTCTATGATTGTATCTGAAAATGCTACAATGAATAATTTAAAGTCTTTTCTGAATACTTTTAGATACTATTTTTTGATATATTGAGAAACATTTTTTTTTATTTACTGTGATCAGTATAATCCAGATGTGACGGCTGCTCTTTATATTTCCGGTTACATACTTTTAGCTTCAAATCTGCTCAAAAATAACATACTGTAGGATAATGTGGTGAATAAAAATCATTCTGCCCTTGAACTGCACATGACCTATTAAAAACTGAGTGAAAAGTCACTCGCTGTCCAAGCTCACAAAGACTGAGGTTTTCAGTCAGCTTGTACTGACCTGTGACGTTGACTTAAAATATTCTATGACCATTTGTTCAATACCAAGAAATCAAAACAGTTCGTTATTCAGATAAACAAATGTAACAATGCAATATTGCTGTTCAGCAGCTTTGCAGCCCATTTTTAAATTAACTGGTTCAACAAAACTTATTTTCTTCCTAAAGAGAACACCCAGGAAATTTTAAAAAAAATTCCTCAGTGCTATTTAGAGTTATGAGGCCAGCTTACAAAAGTGTTACATGCTTTTACACACTAAAAGAGATACAAGAAAAAAGCACATACTCTAAGACCAGAACTTTTTGACTCAAATCAGAATTCTGAAAATAAATCAAAATTAATATTTACGTCTTTGATAGATGTAATCCCATGTGTAATTACTTGCACCAAACATAATTTGGTATTAAACCCTTTGAAGAGCTTTCCTTATTTTCCTGAATGTAATCTGAAAGGGACTCCAGCTCTTGTCATCATGTTTATGCTGGTGGGAGCTCCATCGAGTAGTATTTATTTCTGACTTTAGCAGAAAGCACAGTTTGAGGCTCCAGACACAGCACTTGAAGGGAATAGTCAGAGGAGCACTGAAAGAACGTGCCATCAGAAAATATGGAGATCCAACCCAGATACTCGTAGTCTGCCAGTTTGTCTGCCTATTGTAAACACTCACATAAGTCACATATCTCCAGTAAGAGTAAATTTTTTTACAGATTTTTTCCTCGAGAAGAATCTTTTGAAGAAAAAGCTGCTATCTTCTCTGACTTTTTCAGATAAACGGTTGCCCGAGATGGGGAAGGGCTGTAAAGCAGGTGCGTACAGCTGCCATTCCCAGTCTCCCATGGGCACAGGGTCAGTGTTGGGTGGGCTTTGAGGCTCTGCTCAGCCTTGTGGTTGCGTTGTCTGTGCAACCTCAGAGTTTGGAAAAGTGCAGGTATTCCTGTGCTTCACCATATTCATAGTCAATGGAGTTCCCATTTCTTCACATTCTAAGAATTTCCACAAGTCTAGGAAATAAGCTGTATTTCATTGCAGTTTATATCTGGATTTTTTTCCTCCTAAAGATTAGGAGATGAAGCATTTCTGCAATAAAATTAATCTTTGTGTATCCATTCTATTGCATGTGCTGTTTTTTCTTATCAGAGGAATTAACCTCTAGTAACAATAAATACCATAAATTGTAAAAATTAAAGAGGGCACTAAAAACATAGGCACTATAAAAAGAGTACATAAATCAGTTTAAAAATAGGAATAGGTTTTCTGGTTAAGCTGTTTATTACCGTTCATATTAAAATTTTATGGGAGAATAAAAATGTTGGTTTTTTCTGTGCATCTGAACAACAAATTGCAAACTCACCAATCAGAATAATGAAGTTCAAAGCAAACGCTCATGTCTGAACAACTAAACCATCTAAAATTTCAACATACTTTAAATTAATGACATAGGAAACAATGTATTTCAAACAAGTCTATACAAAGCTAATATATTTCAATGTAAGATTTAAGAATGATCAACTATTAGATTACGAATTATCTTAAATAAGAAATCTCCATTCACATCGTTTATGACAAGTCTTCCACCGAAATACACTTGATTCAGAATAATTCAATCTCTTGAATAACAAGTATCTGAAAAGTGATAAAAAATCAGTGCTAATAAAATTTGCCCATGACTCAAAACGACAACACCAACAACACCAACAACACAAAAAAATAAAAACAAAAAACAAACAACAACAAGTAGGAATAAGTAGTGGTGCTAGGTCAGTTCTACAGCTCAGCTTGGGTGAGAAGACGTACTTAATATAACAGTACAAATTAGGGTTTCTATAGAAGTAGAAACCTTTATGACTAACTACTGAAGTTTGCATATTCTGTAGAATTTTGCTAAGTTCAGCCATGTTTTGATGCATAAGGTCTCCTCTAAAATTCTGTTTGGGTCTTAAGTGTTTCAGTTTTAACTGTCCTGAGTTTTCATTGAGTCTGGAAATTTAAAAGCCTCAAAAAAATTCAAATACGTAAGGCTGGTTTTCACATCAAAATACAAAAAGGGAGTTTCACATGGTTTCAACTTGAAACCATGTATCAGAACAGTTTTTCCTAAACCTGATACAAAGGCAGCCATAAGAATTTGAAACCTGTGATGTGATTCATACCACATCCTGTTCTTTTTGAAACTAGGTAAATTTTCAGTAATCTTCCATTTATTATATGATTTCCGTAACTCTAATATTTAGCCTCTGGCCTTGCACTTGCTAAAACACTCTCTTGTTGCAGAACTCCCATTCGTGATGACCTACTCCCCAAGATCTCTTTTCATTGAATGA
The DNA here is from genome assembly GCF_036013445.1 of Caloenas nicobarica. NCBI lineage: Eukaryota > Metazoa > Chordata > Aves > Columbiformes > Columbidae > Caloenas > Caloenas nicobarica. The sequence goes on from NC_088252.1 coordinate 14,513,934, forward strand.
TGACAGTGTTGCTGAGTCTTTATTCTTTGCTTCATGACATATTTAATGATAAACAGTTGCTGCCTGAGATGCAAATTATTTTATGGGACTAAGATAAATGGTTGCCAGCTCAGACTAAATAATTCCTCTGTGACCTTAGGCAAGACACTTCAGTTCTCTGTAGCTAATGTCCTTATCTGTAAAATGTGAATGACACCATTTATTGCCTCAAAAGAAAGCAACAATAAAACTTTTTCTTCTAGTACTATGACAGTGCACATCTGACAGACGTTACTGTTCATGAGGAAAGAAATAAATTAGTACTACATAGGACTAAACAATTACTCCGTGCAAGTCCAAGACTTTGAGTGTTTTATATCTAGACGCAAGTGTTTCAACCTTTCAACAGTTATGTAGAGATTTTGGAGTTTGCTGGTTATTACTTAGCAGTTGTTTTTTCTGTTCATTACTGAACCTGAGTTCAATTTCTGAGTGCATTGCAGTCAATCTGGCTGGTGGAAGGACCCCAATGTGTGTGGAGACCTGTCTGTCAGTATGTCCTTTAATATGTCTTCAGGAAAACTGCAAAATGCACAGCCTGTCTCTTTCCACCACACTGCGAAATTCCACACCAATAGCACCATGAATGGGCTGCAGCCATCTCTACAGAGCGCTTGTTTTCTGAGGTGTGAGCATGATGAATATACTTCGCTTAACAGTGCTGTTGTGATTTAACATTGGCATTTTAGTTATCAATATTTACACCCCTCAGAAAATTTAGTGTTGGTAAACACACAATAGGGACAGATATCTTCCATGACTGTAAGCAAGGAGAATCGTAAAGGCCAGAGTGTCTAGTGTGGGTTTAATTTTTACTGTCATTGGCAGTCTTGAGTATTAAAACTACAAACCATTTCTAACCAGCTCACTTTAAGTAGTTGGATTCATTTCTCTTTCTCTTCTAAACTGCTCAGAAATGCAGTTCATTCTTTTTCTCATGGTTTATGACTTCTTTTTTTTTTTTTAATAGCATCACTTACTCTGGTATTGGACTTTCTCGAACAGTTCATCTCTGTCTTGCAGACTCACAGCAAAGATTCCTCCTCTCCCAGGCAGACTTCATCTCACATACAGGTAACTATTTCCTGCTAAGCCATTAATGAACAGTGTGCTATTGTGCTTCCACCCATTTGCAAATCCCAAAACATCAAATACGCATAAAACATACCAATTAATTTAACTCACAATTTCTTCTGTAAAGGATTGTAATTGTTCAGGACGGAAAACATATCTACGTGGCACTCACGAACTTCACCGTACCTTCACATTGTGGTTTCAATGTAGTGTAGAGACATCTAAGGTTTTTGCAATGTAGTTATAAAATAAGCATGGCTTGGTCCTTACATTTTTCTTTAAAAGAAAATCTGCAGATCTATAATTATAGATGGCTAATATTTTTATAACTTTTTTTCTGATTTGTTGCCAAATTTAAACATAGCTTCAGAATATTATGCTTTACGGAAAGATTTTTGCACTGTGTTAACTGAAAGGATATGTGTTTGCCTATCAGACACACTGGTTTGCAAGACCTCATCTACACAGGTGAGACCCTGGTGTAAATTATTAAGATCTTCCTGCTCCCTGCACTTTTGTTTCTAGGGGAAATAAAGCCAGGCCCACACAGGTTCAAACATTGCCTCTCTGTCTGATTCCTGATGTGGATAATTAGAAGCCTGAGACTCACAGGCCACCCCAGGAAAAATATGTGGTTATCTGAATTTGCATTTTGAACGTGCATGTGCTTTCAGATAAAAACGAACTCCTTGAAGGACTCTAATTACCTGGCATGCTTATATAACAGTAGGATTTAAAGTTCAGTTCTTTGCTTTTCTTTATAAATTCGGCTTAATTTTGGGAATTCAGTACGCGTGAAACCAAGAAAAAGACAAGGTTGCCATTGTATTGCTCTGTTATTGCCATACAATGCCATCCATCATAGACAAAAAGTTGATGGTATGATGTTTCTCCATTTGGGTGCAATGATATTCAATATGCATTTTGGAGAGCTGTGTGGTCGAAGTCAGAGAAAGCAGAGCTTTTCTTCTGACTTTTCTCGTGTCCTTTGTAGAATTGTGATAGAATGGGAAAATGACTTGTAGGTCTGTAAGCTTTTCTTAAGACAGATAAAGGGATGTGGAATTTCTGATATCGAGTTTCCAGTATCTTGAAGAACACAAAATCATTTAAAAGTCAACACAGTTCGAGTCTTTTATTTGCATTCAAATGTGCCATAAGTAAATTGTGACTGCTTTGAAACCAGTGAAGTGGAATGCTTTTATTAAAAGTTTCAGTGATGACATTACTGTTATCGAAAGAGATGACTTTATTTCAAATATGTCCCCACTCCCTGTCACGAATGCAGCGGCGCTGCTGCCCAGAAAGGGGGCACCTGGCAGAGGACTGGCAGCTACTGCAGCATTTGCATCCTGCTCTGTGCTGCCTTTCTTTTTCCCTGGGTCCTTTATAAATTCACCACAGCTTGCAGGTAGAAAATGGCCTGCAGGTTGTAAGATGTCTACAGTCGTTAGATTTAGCCTGCTTTGTGTAAAAAAAAAAGCATAATGTGGCATAAAATAAAAAGGCATGCAAATAGTTTTGCTTTTTGTTCTTTCCTTTTTAAAACTTACAGACTAATGATGCCTTGAGCATGTTGAAGAGACTGGGACATACAGACTGGAAGATTTCTTTCAGGTTTTTATTACTGGGCTCGTTATGCCTCAGTCTAATCCATCTGCCTAGGTCTAGTATTACCCTGAACTGATCTAGACCACAAAATCAGAAAATGTCTCTGCCCTTAGGTTGAGCTGGAAAAATCTGCATTATGTAGCAGATTTCCCTTCCCTCCTCTATTCCCTCAATATCTGAGCCGATAGGTAGAGAAGAGAAAATACCAGTATGTTTATTATTTGATAACTGGCTCATGTATTAGAATCTCACTTTTCAGCATGCTCTTTATGTCTGTTAAATGATTGAAAACTATAACAGGAAAAAAGTAAAAAAGAATTTTACATGTACGTTTCAAGGCATGTTATGTGGGTCCCTCATCATTGTTTTACATTAGCAAATGGAGTTGGAAGGATGGGAGACAAACCCTGTAGAAAACATGGTCCTGCCCCAGGTACTGAGGCACAATGAGAAAGATGTATCAGAAGATGGTATGAGAAAAGTGGAAAAGAGTTGCATACACTGGCAAATCAGCAGTGTGACAGTAAACCAGCACTAAAAGCTGCTTGCCTTAATAATGATGTCTTGAAAATATGCAGTAATTAGGCATGATAATCTTGAGATGCACTTCTTTCACAGCATAAGGCTTATGATGAGCATTTAACTCACAGAGCTACTTTCTTTCATTAAAAAATGATTACTCAAGCATGGTTTTAATAAATTTTTAGGAAAATGTAAACAGGAGTTAAATCCCATAGCCTTTATGTGCTTCAGAGGTTCCTTTCTGTGTCAGTCTTGCATAAGCTAAAAGACTCAAAAGGAATTTGAAACTCTGTTTTTTAACACAGTATAGAATTTTTCCAAGTATTAACATTTACAAAAGGAAATTGAGTACCTAACTGGAATACCAAATATATTTAACAATGAAATACTGTGCTTTTTTTATCCTCTTCCCTGGAGTAAGCTCAGGTTTCCAACCAAATTATGGAGGAGCTAATTTTCCTATCAAACTCTAGAGCACAGACAAGCAGTATTTAATTTATATTTCTTACCATAATTTTAAAGATTATTGCTGAAACATACCATCTTCACACTGCTGAATGACATTGTGTATGTCTCTACCTTGGGAGTAGACACAAATGATAAAAATCTGTCTTCTGCTTCGCTCCTCTTCCTCCCTCTCTTTTTCTCACAGTTCAGCCATATTATTTGGTGCATATTGTTGCATACATTTACCAGTGTTGATATTTTACTGTTTTTAGTAGTTAACCACATTGGCAGCTGTTCGTAGGCTCTGCAACAGCAGAATATGAAGAAGAGGAACTGCACAAACCCTCCCATGTCTCATTGGTATGGATGTTTCCCAAAACTTCGGAGTAGCATAAACCTCCAGCCTGTTCTTCATTAAGAAAACACGATGACTTCTTAAGGCACAGACACCAATTTCTCTGCTTCTGGAGTTCACTAATGCTCAGATGATGGGAATTCATTACCGTGCAAACCCAATAATGTTGGTAAGTTTGTAGTTCAAGTAATTGCAAAATGTCATTAAACCATTTATATTGATTTACTGGTTAGATAGTACATACAAAATTGCTATGAGCAGGTGGAACATTGGCTGTGTAACAGGATGACAGAATATTTTTTCAAACCTGTTATGATGTAGTTGAGACCTCATACCTGAAATGGTTCACACTAATTCTTTCGAGCAAAGTGGACAACACAGACCTTGTATGAGCAAGCAGAAATGGCTCGATGAGGTTTTTATCACTAGCAGAACATAGAATGGAACAGTCTTTATCAATTATATTTTGGACAAGCCATTTATATATGTATTGTGGGTTTTAGTGATACTTTAGACTATTTTTTTCAGTGTGCATTTTTTCTTGCTGTTGATGCTGAGGTTGTATTTTAATCTGTCCTTCGCTGATGTATCCACTGCTTTGCCCAGAATATTTCCTCACAGTATCCTAAATACACTGCTCCCTTTCTCTTTAGCAGGATATATAGAAAGACCATAGTGAATAAAATTTAATAATTGTTGATATATTACTGAATAAAAATAATTCAGTATCTATACAGCAGCAGTCTTGTAAGCATAGGCAGACATAAAGAAGTTGTAAAAATATAATTAAATCAGCTGAATTATTGTTATCCTTCAAGCTCAAATGAGGCAGGGAAATAGTAACATTAAAACTGCTACACTGATTACTAGGAGACTTACAAGCATTTATAATTTAACACAAGAAAATAAATAAGATCAAGACTAGTTTTAAGTTGAACTAACATTAAATTGTCTGAATTAGGTACTCCCCAAATAAAGGTGTGTCTTGTCAGAGAAGAGACATGAGAAAGAAATGACCTTGCACTATTGATATGCTCAGCTTGTATATAGGAGTGGTCTGACTAGAAATATGGGAATATGGAAGATGATTCCACTGGGTTTTTTGCTTCCTCAGTCTATTCCTGTGCTGGGCTTAGTTTGAGCACAGCAGAGATATAAGCCCAGAGCATAGCAGAGAGTGATATTTCTGATCACTCAGAACACCGAGTCTATAAAATATTCATAAAACCTCTGCAATTTGAATTGGCCTTTCAAGTAATAAAAAAATACATCAAAGTAATACAATAAATGAGGACGTCCCTCTACTATGTGTGATAAAACACATAAGGATTTCTTTTAAATATTTGATTATTGAAAAGTAACTGAGGCTTTTTCTGATGCAACAATTATGGGATTTCATACAGTATGAAACAGTAACAAGAAAAATAATGTTATTGTTAATGGCTCCATTTCTTACCATCTAAACTAATGAGCATCTTTGATCTTCTTTGATTTCTCCATGCTTCATTGTTTCCATCATTGTTAAAAGCCCACTTCTTCACTTTTCTTGTGAAACAATCTACATAATGCAAAGTGACTGTTTATGGAGCACAGTCAGTATTCCACCAGCAAGGAAGAAAGGGCATCATTTGATAAAAGCAGACGTATCATTGAGACAGCTACAAAATTAGAAAATTTTGGCAGAGAGCAGATTTTTTTTTTTTTTCCTGCCAGTCAGGATTTAAACAAATGAATCATCCCACGTTTGGCAGATAATTATACTACTCCAAGGGAAAACAACACTGATTGAAAAGAGTTAAGATGTCCTTTTGCTCAGATAATTTTGTTCTTTGAACATTTTCAACTGCCTGTTTCATGAAAAAAATCTAAAAAACCTGAACAACGGTAACAATTATTGTTTCAAGGATATAAGCAATGTTGATGTCATCATTTTGTGAGTTCATTTTTTATTTCAGTTTTCAGACTCCTACTTCATTAATTTTTGCTTTTGGTCCCCAGACAGCAGATACCAATGTAGGAGGACACCTGCCACCTTCCATATTGCTGGTGTACAAGCTTCCATAAATTTATTTGAAGCGTTGAGGTTGGATATTAAAATATAAGGCTCTAATCCTATAACGTCTTCTAAATTTGAAAGCTCTACTTAATAGCATTGAGTGGCTACCTCAAGTCTATCTATATGGAATTTCTACAGAATTTATTATTGGACATATTTCCATAAGGAACAAGAGAGAATTATTTAAAGAGCTTAAATTACAAATGTGTTTGTATTTAGCACAGCCTGACTGTATATGAATGATTCCATTGCAAATAAAAACTACGATTTAAGAAAGAAATCCTTAGCCACAAATAGATATTGTTGATATGGCAGATTCTGGAAAAAAGTATTGGCTCCCCTGGACCTCTGTCTGAAAGTCGGAAAATAAACCAAAGTTTGTCTTAGGAAGCTGTATACCAGATGTAGAGTGTTTCATTACCAGTGGGATCAGAAAATGGACAGAGCTGAGGAGGCCAGGGATCGCTCAGCCATTGCTCTGCAAAATATCTGACTAGGGAGAAGCCGACTTAATTCTGGTATTTCTTTTTGAGACTAACATTCCCGATCCCTAGAAGGGGAACATAGTCATTTTCTCTTCTCTTCATACAGTCCCAGGAATATCTTGATCAATATCAGAGCTGTATGCAATATGTAAAAGAGATTACATTTTGTAAGATGTATTTTAAATTATAGATTTCCACACACTGTATTAACATGAAATGCATTTTTATCTGATTTTAATACTCTAACATTAGTTTCCGTAACTTGCACAGTAAGTAAAGTAAGAGATGCTCATCAAATTTGGATTTAATTAGATAGGACATGCTATCACTTACTGACTGACATAAGTAGAATGCACTATATATCAGCATTGTATAATACTTTTCTGTTCTGAGGTGATACACAGCAAAGTTACATTTAATGTTGAGTGCCAAAACCAAGTCATTTCAGTTTTCTTAAAAATATTAAATTCAGTTTTGTAGACAGTAGGTGTGACAATGACAATTTTTTTTTTTTTTTTCTGGCTGAGATTATTCACTAGATTAATCCAGCTTTCAAAAGCATTTCTTATTTCTTTCAACACTAACCTTTTGACCTTTCATTAATTCTACTTGTAGCAACCAAAAGAAAATTCTGCATGATTCTCCCACAACTGAGTCTTGGTGCTATTGCTGCCAGTGGAAGCTTTCTTTACCCCAAATATGTAGTCGTTATTATGCCACATAGAAGAGCACCAGATGCAAGAACCAAAAAGAGGAGTTTGCAGAAGGAAAGTCAGCAAGGCTGGGCCTTTACCCAGGGAAATGCCCGTCTCCAGCTGTTTTGAAAACCTGCTAAAGAATGAAATTACTTTTTCACTTTTTAGCTCCCATGGAGCACAGTCTAAATGCATCAGTGTCCCTGATAATTCCCTGAGACATCCAGTTACAGCCTTCCTTGTGCCGTGTGTATTGCTGGCCACTTTCTGCAAAGGCAGGTTTGCAGGAGCAGCCCTGGGGAGCTGCAGCAGGAGCCACCTGCCAGGGCTGCCCGGGCTGAGCTGGGCACCCGCTCAGCCTTGTTCCTCGGCGCAAAATGACAGCACCGGGATGGCTTTTCACACCAGCAGTAGCATTGCTTTCAAAGCCCATTCATTGTGGCCAAATGATAGATGCCTAAGCCTTACTCTTTGTGTCATAGCTCCTGGTGACCAACAAAATTGAGGACAGTGATCAGTTATGGTTTCTCTGTTGTTCTCAGGCTACTTTTCCTATATGCAGTACTTTTCTAGCCCTTTCATTATAGTGGTATCTGAGCACCTCTTTGCCTTTTATCTCTCAGAATCTTCAAAGCTGTATCCAGAGTAGCAACTGGAGCAGGCCATCTCAAGAACCACCATGGCTCATGGAGATCTTCAAAGAGACTTAATGCAGATGCTGGCAGCTCAGAGTTCAGCATGAGCTCACTCAGCTGCCTTCTTGGGTAAGCTTTGCACCCCGTCTTGTGTCTGTAGTGCTGTGCTTGGACTGTGGTGGGTACCCAGTACTGTTCTGGTAGATGTGGCCCTTCAGCTCACGATAGCCATGTGCCTCATGAGTTTGTGCAGGCAGACATGCTTATGGTAGCCAGACGCCTTGCATCCACACCGTATTAGCTGTGACAGTGCTATAGTACATTTGGAAGACACGACAACTGTCCTAGGTCTGACATTTCACCAGAACAAGAAAGAGAATGGTGTCAGTGCTGTGGTAACTCCACATACTTCCCTCTGTGTTTTTTATTTTCCTCGGTTGCTAGTTCCCATTAGACAAAAAAACTTTCTTCACCACAGTTTGTTATACACCATTCACACAGAAAATTGTTGGTCAGTGTTAAAACATTTTTTATTTTATAGGACAAGAGTAAAAATAAAACTAGATCCGTTACATTCCTCCCCATCTCAAGAGGTCTGATTTCCAGTAGATCCTTCCAGTTCCATATGGCTTTTTGATTTTCCCTCACAGTAGATCCTTTCTTGTGTTCAGGAAACCTTTTAATCTTTATTCATAGCTGCCTACATAAATTCTTGGCTTGTTATTTATGCTATCTATGATAATGCCCCTTTCATCTTAAAATACTGCACTGAATTTGTCTTGATTTTATGTTAAGGGTTACACTGACAAAGGCTGATAAAACACATGGAACGTTATTTGTATTTACTTACAAAGCTGCAGTGTCCAGGACGACATCATCACTTCTATAAAGTATTATCCCATAAAGATCATTTTGAAAGTGAATGCCATATCTCATTTTACTTTGACATGTAAATACATTTCAGCCTATCTGTCTAAGCCTTTCCAGCACATCCATCACACCAGAAGTGTGCTGGTGCCAGTGAATCAAAAGCTACAGCTGCAGTTAACAAGTGGTGTGCTAATTAATGGCTCAAGCAGAACAGTATAAGAGTGATTTTTCCAGACACTTCACTCAAAAGTGATTTAGAAGGAAATGCCTTTTTAAAATTTTTATATAATGTCACACTAAATGAACCATAAAGAAACAATATAGAAAATACATAGCTTGGAATTTATGAGAACATTTTACAACTATTAAAGACCACGTTTAAAGGTCTGAACTTTAAATGGAGCTGAGGGACCTTTAAAAGTAGATTTAACAGCAAGGTCATCTTTAAATATGGAAAGGAAGAAAACCAGTCCTCAAACATCAGTCAGGAACATAAGAAAGCACAGAATTGCTAGACAAGAGAGGAGGCAAGGACACTAAAATGCGAAGAAATCATTATACAGATCATACCTATTCAAATCCAAGAGAACTGTTGACTGCCGGTCACCAGCAAAATGAGAGATGGCATTAGAGTGGGCTTTTAAAACAAGAAGGTCTTTTGGACCAGCCGTCCTCACTGGCTACTTAAAACTGCGGTCTTTCACAGCTGGTGTTGTGCTACTCCATCTCAGAGGATGCAAATCTCATCTCATGAGAAAACAGGTCTCAAAGCGTTATTTATTTCTGATGACTTATCAAAAGAAATTCCTTATGCATATTGAGATTATTTTACTTTCCAGCAGTATGATATACAGTACAGCATAAAAAGCAGTTCCAAAAAAAAATCCTAGAAGAAAAAAATCTAAAAATTTCTTAAAATGTTTGCTTTCGGAAAGACCTTTCTCCCATCTTTTTATCAATAAATTCAACTCCTGTGAAATGGGTATTACTTATATGAAGTAATTTGACTATGACAAGACAACATATTGACTTGGATTTGCATTGTCTGGCAACATTTCTCTCCAAGTTTTTTTTTCAAACTGACCTGATAGTAGAAACATTACCCTTATTGTGTGAAAACAAAGATCCTTGTTGCTTTAAGTGAAGCAGTTAGTCCCCCACCTCCTCCAAAAAGATAACCCTCAAATCATTTTTTGAAAGGGAGTACAAAAAATCCAACTATTAATATTTTTGGACAGGAAATACAATGCCAAGCTCTGTCAGTATCTGAAAAATGGAAAGAAGAAGTGTAGTGGCAGAAAATAAAAACTTATTGTCTTCTTGACTATTCCTTTTCAGTAGCCCTGGCCTCCTCCCAGCCATGCAGATTATCACACTTAGTATGTGGCAACAATTTAAGCAGTGTCAAATACGCACTTGCCCTTCCTTGCCCCACTGGACTGTGGTCTGCCAGGAGAGCCAGGGTTATTTGAGGAGCAACATCTTGCAATTGCACATTTGCAGGTGATGGAGGGGTAGTGAGAAGTAGAGAACACACCCTTTGCATGAAATGATCTGCAGTAGTGATCATATATGGGCAGGGTCCCACTATATACCCAGTGATGATTTAGAGATCTTTGCACCACTGAGTCTTCATTTTAATTATTGTTGCATGACTAGAAAGTTCTTTTGTTCTACCTTTGAGCGAGGAGTTGAGAAAAGTCATGCAGCCCAGACCGGGGAATGATTTCTGGTTGAGGGATTGCAAATTCCCAGCCTTGTTCTGCCGCTGGCTGCGATGCGGAGGGCAGGTGACAGGTCTGGGCAGGCTGGGGGGACATTTCCCTGGGCCCTCTCTGGCTACACTGCCTGGGGAGGAGATGGACAGGACAGGGCTCTGCTGCTCGCTGGGATGACCTGTGAAGACTGTGAACACCCAGCATAACTGTTGTCTTCAATGAGCAGCGGTGGAATGAGGAAAGCTTGCCAGGTGTTCCTCTTGCCTTCCATAGCACTGGGAGGGTGTGAAGGAAAGAAGAGTTTTCTGGCTGCTAAGATAATTCTCTGTCTGAAATTTGAATACCCTCTATCTTTGACAAAGACATTATTCCTGAAGTTTTTACAAAATAATACTAGCCTATTTCATATGCATTGAAGAGCACCACTTAATTCAAAGCTACAGTAAATGTATCCAGAAGAGAGCTGAAAGGTAATTAGCAGTGGTAATTGTTTGCTACCTTTTTCTTAGTCAGACATTTTCAAGTCCTGTAAATAAGTAGTGTCTAACATTAATGACCTATTTATTTTTATATAACATTGAACTTAGCAACCATTTTTACTTATCAGTTTTTTAAGAAAATATTTTAGAGCTAGAATCTTGTAAAATTTCAGCCTGTAGCAGAGTTCACCAAAGTTAATGAGCTGTGAAAAATAAGATTTAGTTTGGGAAGGCTGCTGAAACCTTTTTGCAGCTGTAGACTGTACTAGCAGGATACAATCAGTTAAAATTGATACCTCAATTAATCCTTCCTTTGAAATTGAGAAAATAACCTGTATAGTTTCATTAAAAAAAAGTTACGAAGTTCATCTAAATGCTACACCCCCAAAAATGCCATTCAGACTTGTAACAACCATGGAAGCTAAGGAAAAGTACTTAAATAATGAGACACCTACACTTCTTTGGATATAGTTAATAAATAGGTCATTAAAAAAGTAAGATGAAGAAGCAATCAGTAGGGAAGTATTTTTTTCCCCTTCGTTAAGTACCTTTAGCAAAGACAGCTTTTTTATTATGAAAAATAGGAAAAAAATAAAAGTCTACTTCAGTTTTGCAAAAGTGTTCTTGCTACAGAAAGGGATATTCTCTGTGAATCCTATTGCAAACCAGAATAGTAGATATTTCACCTTTAAAATGGAATAAACCGGACCATCAATAGTATAAAGTGCTAAAGTGCCAAAAACTAGCACTGGCTGAAGATAATTAGTTACTGTACTGGCAGAGTATCTTGCTATAAATCAGAATGCATTCAGATCAGTCTAATCTCCAGGAAAGAAATTGAGAGGGTAAATTTTGTTTTTTAGGTTTCTCATATGTGTGTATATAAATGCTCACTCATATATTCATATGTATATGTAACACACACACATAGGTATGTATATCTATGTATGTGTTTATCTGTATCTAGTGCAGAAAAAATGAGATCTGGGAGAAAAGCACAGCTCTCAGTTATAACATGCTTTAGCCTAACCTTGGCTACTTACATAAATTGGAAAGGCCTGTAGCCAATTGGGGGACAGATTCACAGAATCACAGAATCACAGAATCACAGAATGTTAGGGATTGGAAGGGACCTCAAAAGATCATCTAGTCCAATCCCCCTGCCAGAGCAGGAAAACTTAGGTGAGGTTACACAGGAAGGCGTCCAGGCGGGTTTTGAATGTCTCCAGAGAAGGAGAATCCACAACCCCCCTGGGCAGCCTGTTCCAGTGTTCTGTCACCCTCACTGAGAAGAAGTTTCTTCTCACATTTAAGTGGAACCTCTTGTGTTCCAGCTTGAACCCATTACCCCTTGTCTTACTGTTGGTTGTCACCGAGAAGAGCCTAGCTCCATCCTCGTGACACCCACCCTTTATATATTTATAAACATTAATGAGGTCACCCCTCAGTCTCCTCTTCTCCAAGCTAAAGAGACCCAGCTCCCTCAGCCTTTCCTCATAAGGGAGATGCTCCACTCCCTTAATCATCTTTGTGGCCCTGCGCTGGACTCTCTCCAGAAGTTCCCTGTCCTTCTTGAACTGAGGGGCCCAGAACTGGACACAATATTCCAGATGAGGTCTCACCAGGGCAGAGTAGAGGGGAAGGAGAACCTCTCTGGACCTACTAACCACCCCCCTTCTAATACACCCCAGGATGCCATTGGCCTTCTTGGCCACAAGGGCACAGTGCTGGCTCATGGTCATCCTGCTGTCCACCAGGACCCCCAGGTCTCTTTCCCCTACACTGCTCTCTAATAGGTCATTCCCCAACCTATACTGGAACCTGGGGTTGTTCCTGCCCAGATGCAAGACTCTACATTTCCCCTTGTTATATTTCATTAAATTTTTCCCCGCCCAACTCTCTAGCCTGTCCAGATCTCGCTGGATGGCAGCACAGCCCTCTGGCGTGTCAGCCACTCCTCCCAGCTTGGTGTCATCAGCAAACTTGCTGATGGTACACTCAATTCCCTCATCCAAGTCATTGATGAATATATTGAACAGTATTGGTCCCAGAACTGACCCTTGAGGCACTCCACTAGATACAGGCCTCCAACCAGACTCCGCCCCATTGATCACAACTCTCTGGCTTCTCTCCTTCAACCAGTTTGCAGTCCACCTCACTACCCGATCATCCAGTCCACACTTCCTCAGTTTTGCCGTGAGGATGCTGTGGGAGACGGTGTCAAATGCTTTGCTGAAGTCAAGGTAGACCACATCCACTGCTCTGCCATCGTCAATCCACCTTGTTACGTCTTCATAAAAGGCTATGAGGTTGGTCAAACACGACTTCCCCTTGGTGAAGCCATGCTGACTGTCCCTGATGACCCTCTTATCCTTGATATGTCTTAAGATGGCACCAAGGATAAGGTGTTCCATCACTTTCCCAGGGATGGAGGTGAGGCTGACCGGTCTATAGTTGCCCGGGTCCTCCTTCTTGCCCTTTTTGAAGACCGGAGTGACATTTGCTTTCCTCCAGTCCTCAGGCACCTCTCCCGTTTCCCAAGACTTGGCAAAGATGATGGAGAGCGGTCCAGCAATGACTTCAGCCAGCTCCCTCAGCACCCGCGGGTGCATCCCATCTGGACCCATGGATTTATGGATGTCCAGATTGCTTAATTGCTCCCTAACCCAGTCCTCATCAACTGAGGCAGACTCCTCCATTGCCCTGCCTTCCTCTGGGGCCTCAGGGGTACGGGGCTCCTCAGGACAGCCTCCGGCAGAGTAGACAGAGACAAAGAAGGCATTCAGTAATTCTGCCTTCTCTGTATCTTCTGTCACCAGGGCACCCACCCCGTTCATCAGTGGGCCTACATTGCCTCTAGTGTTAGTTTTATCTGCCATGTATTTGAAGAACCTCTTCCTGTTGTCCTTGACCCCTCTCGCCAGGTTTAACTCTAAGGAGGCCTTAGCTTTCCTAGTTGCCTCCCTACATCCTCTGACAACAGCCTTATATTCTTCCCAAGTGGCCAGCCCCTCCTTCCATGATTTGTAAACCCTCCTCTTCCACTTGAGTTTGCCCAGCAGTTCCCTGTTTAACCACGCAGGTCTCCTGGCTCCCTTCCTTGACTTCCTGCGCGTCGGGATGCACTGATCTTGAGCTTGGTAGAAGCAGTCCCTGAATGTTAACCAACTATCTTGGGCGCCTTTACCTTCAAGCAGCCTTGCCCACGGGATTTCCTCCAGCAACTGTTTGAAAAGGCCAAAGTCGGCCCTGCTGAAGTCCAGGGTTGCAATTCTGCTCGGTATTCTGCTCCCACCACAGGACATTCTGAACTCCACCATCTCATGGTCACTGCAACCAAGGCAGCCCCCCACCTTTACTGCTTCGACCAGACCCTCCTTGTTAGCGAGGACGAGATCCAGCAGCGCACCTCTTCTAGTCGGCTCCTCCACCATTTGCATCAGAAAGTTATCGTCAATGCACTGGAGGAACCTCCTAGACTGAGGCTGGCTGGCTGAGTAGTCCTTCCAGCAAACATCAGGGTAGTTAAAATCCCCCATAACAACCAGAGCCTGTGACTGTGAGGCCGCTCTCAGCTGCCCGTAGAAGGCCTCATCAACTTCCTCACCCTGATCTGGTGGCCTGTAATAGACTCCCACAACAGTGTCACCCCTGCCAGCCTGCCCCTTAATTCTCACCCACAGACTCTCAACTCGCTCCTCAACCGCACCTGGACAGTACTCTATACATTGCAGTTGCTCTCTCACATAAAGAGCAACTCCACCACCACGCTTGGCTGGCCTGTCTTTCCTGAAAAGGGCATAGCCATCCATGACCACATTCCAGTCATGTGAGCTGTCCCACCATGTCTCTGTAATTGCCACCAGATCATAATCTCCTGACCGAACGCAGGTTTCTAACTCCTCCTGCTTATTCCCCATGCTGCGCGCATTGGTGTACAGGCACTTCAGGGAGCGAGCCGAGTACACCGATTTCACCCTAGGGGCCTGGGGGGCCTCCCGGTCTTTATTGATTCCAGTGTGCTGCCCCACTGATGCAAGCCCAGCTACAACCCCATCCCCCTTCAAATCTAGTTTAAAGCCCTGCAAATGAGCCCTGCTAATTCCTGTCCCAGCATCTTTTTACCCCTGTGGGATAAACCTTTCCCACGTATCACTGACCAGACTGGTGTCTTATAAAACCAGCCGTTATCAAAGAACCCAAAGCCCTGCCTGTAGCACCAGTCCCGAAGCCAATCATTTACGGACTCAATTTTTCTATTCCGTCCCACATCATCATCCGAAAATGGAAGGAGGGAAGAGAAGATAACTTGAGCCCCAGACTCTTTCACCATTTGTCCCAAGGCCTTGAAGTCTCTCTTCATTCCCCTCAGACTACGGGATGCCGCTTCCTCCCCATCTGTCTGAAAGATCAGTAGGGGGTAATAGTCCGTTGGGCGCACCAGTTTGGGGAGCGCCCTGGCGATGTCCCTGATCCGAGCTCCAGGTAGGCTACAAACTTCCCGATGCTGAGGGTCAGCTCTGCATATCGGGCCCTCCGTCCCTCTCAGAAGGGAATTGCCTACCACAATTACCCTTCTTTCTTTTTTATCGGAAGCAGTCTTGAGGCGTGGAGTCGATCGCCTCTTCCTATGTGACTTCGTAGGTGGCCCTTGCACCACATCCCCACCTACATCTTCTTCAATATCCAGGGCCTCAAACCTATTACGGAGGGGCACCTGGGGAAGCAAAGCAGGTAGGGGGGGGGGTTGCCCGCGACGCCTAACTGGAACTCGCTTCCAACCCTCCTCAGCTGTTTGGCCCCCTACTTCTGCCCGACAGTGACAGGGCAGGGGCTCTCTCAAATCCTCCCTCTCTGCCCGACAGGGCAGGGGGTCCATCACCTTATGGGGGGTTCCTCCTTGGGGCCTTTCTGCCTGGCACGCCAGGGAGTTACTCCACCAGTCGATCTCCCTTTCACACTCCCTGATGGACCTCAGTGTCTCGATCTCCTCCTTAAGCTTTGCAACCATGACGAGCAGATCTTGCACCTGCTCGCACCTCACACAGGCTGAATGCTCATCTCCCTCCCCCGGCAGCAGCAGGCTCTGGCACTCCCTGCAGCCGGACACCTGGACAGCCACGGTTCGAGGCAGTAGCTCCGTCTGAGTCGACACAGTCTTCTTTAAGCAAGCCCTCTTCCTGGAGGAGACCATGTTTGGCAACAGTCAGGGACACTGGCAGTAGGTGAGAGGGTCTAACAAGCGAGGAGTGACAGTCTCTGCGCCCTACTGCACGAGCTGCTCCACCTGCCGCTGCAGCACAGTGTGGGTGATACTCACCGCGTCACAAGCTGGTTGCCTCTCCCAGCGCCTGGTGGGCAGCGACGCGTCGCTGCCCTCCCTGAGGCTTTTTCAAGGCGAGGGGCGGGGGTGTGATCGCCGTCCCCGTGGTAACGCCCACGCCACGTCAGCCGCTCTCGCAAGGGCTGCCGGGGGCTGCCGGGTCCCGAAACCGAAACCCACCCCCACGCTTCTCCTTACCTCGAGATCGCTCTGAACGGCTCCATTCTGATGGAAGAAGGGGAAAAAAAAAAAAAAAAAAAGGAAAAAGATCTGCCAAATCAAATAACTAGCATGTAGCAAGAAGAGAAATACTGTAGGGCCTGATCAATTCTTTCTTGCATTTTGAAAATGTCATTATGTTGGGAGGAGCTCCTTGCTGCCCAGCAAAGCGGGGATGCTGCTCCCTGAGGATTTGTTTTCTGTGCACCCTGTAGCGCTGGACTGGCCTGTGACTACTCGGGGTGAAGCTATGAAAACTACTGACCTGCTCACAGTGTCACATCACCTGGGGACAGATGCTGATCAAGCGAGAGCTCCCTCCTAGGCTTTACCTGGATCATCACTGCTACAGGTAAGGGATTGGATCTGGATTTGCAAGCAACCAACCAACCACAGTGTAGCCAGTATGTCCTACCCATGCAGTCTGAACACTATGTCCTAAGACTATGCTTTGAAAACAAGATTGGAAAACTCTTGTGTATGTTCTACATGATATTTGGAGTTATCTTCTTTCTTTTTGTGACCTGGAACAATAATAATCTGTATTGGAAAAAAAAATGCAAAAATGCAATTGTAAATTTAGGAGTCTGGCTTTTGTTATCATGTGAACACTGTGTCTACATATTGATATGTTTTCTTTTAGAAGAAAAAATTCTGCCTTTTTCTATTTTAGGTTGAAGTCATCACAGGAATTCAAAACAAAACAACAAAGAAATCAAAAACCCATTTACTTCTTTTGCAGTGTGAACTAGTACAGTAAAAACTGTCATAAAGTTTTACTCAATATTAAGCTGCATTCACAATTTTTTTACTTTCAGATTTCCTTTTTTTTTTTTTCAGGACAGATGTCTGGGAAAAACAGAAAACAACAAGCTGTTGCTACACTCACCATGCTGGACTCTTGTTCCAAATGTCATTTTCACTCATGGTGCTTGGTAAGATCATATGAGAAATGACATAGAAAGGTCACAGAACTGTCACTTCTGTATTAAAATGGAGTAGCCTCTTGTTTGCTGTGCTTCTTCACAATTTTCAGAACTCAATGTGAGTAAATGAGTGGCATACAAAAGGCATTTAAAAATTCAGTCCACTTTGTTTTATCTAGAAAACAGAAATGGAACTTGGCACCTTCTGGGTGTTTTCTTGATAGCAGATATTTAGAGAAATATCCAACTACATGAAGAACTATTTATCAAAATAAACGTGCTATCTATATGTAAACGCCTCTACCTGTTGCAGAGATTACTTTTATATCCCCATTTTTCTCCAGTCTTGGAGGCATATTGTTGCACTTGAAGTGCTGATAAAAATGATTGGGTTCTGCTGACCACAAAATGGGAAATGTCAAATAGATCGAAATCCACAGATTAAAGTGAAAATAATTGCTAAACTTGCTACTGTCGCTTGAACATGTTTGCTTGGCAACACAATGTCCATATTAAATAGACAAATGTAATAGATAAATGTCTCTCTCGTCCAAAAAGAATGCCTGACACCCTAACTGGCTATAAACATTAGCACTCCATCCCAGTGGGTGAATGTTGTTATGAGATTAGGCACTAAACGTCCCTCATTACTTTTTAGAAATCATACTAGCTGCTGCCTGTCAGCACCTAAGTATCTGTGACCATCTGGTGCATGTGAATAAATATTTAAAGGTGCATGGTAACGCATAGTGTAGAAACAGATGCAGTTCTTTAGTATGTGGAAAACAAGAGCTCACGCTCCACAGTAAAATACTTTCCCAACCTGAGACACAACTGAAAAACCCACCCAAAAGCAAAGGGCTTTATTGTCACTGGATCCAGCTCCTGGTGCTGCAGGCAAGACAGCTACTGACTTCAGCAAACTCCAGCCCAAACTGAGGCAGACCTCCTGCCTCCTCCTCCTGGCTTGCAGTGCAGCACCTATGCGCACCTCACCTCCCCTTCCTCAGCTCTGGCTACGTGGCAAAGCCTTATTTAAAATCTAGGTAATGTACAGGTACCACACATGTGTCTTAAAGGGAGGAGTGGGCTGCTCTGGCGTTCTTGGTGTTGCTTTTCAAGGCCTCTTCCTTCTAGGTCTTCTCTTTGTATTTCCTTCCCCTTTTGTTTCGCTGTTCCCCTGGCTGGAACGGTCATCACATAGCTTACTCCTCTACCCATTTCCTCATCTCCTTCTACTCTTTACTGTCATTGCCGCATTTTATATTCACAACTATAAGGTATCCTCTCTCCCTTACAGCCACGATCTGAAAGAATTATTAAATTCCTTTTTATAGTCTTGCAACATTACGTGCCGGGTTTTTCAGCACTGTGAGGGTGGAATAGTAAGTCAGCGTGAGTGTATTGAGGTCCTTGTATTTGACTGCCAGCTCTGCTGTCACACTTTCTAGCTAATATCCTCCTGTATTAGCAGGCCTCTCTTCAGATCCATAAACTACATTAATATTCCTCCTGAAAAAGTAACGTGCTCATAGCCTGTAGAGTCCCTCTGTATTGCCTTAAACCTCCCCTCTTCTGTCATTCTCTGTAATTTGGCTATCCAAGGTTTTTATCGTAGTCTTCATTTTCCTTGCAAAGTCTGGCAACTTTCACTTCCTCACTTCTTCTCCCTAGATCTGCCTTTCTCTGCCTAAATCTCCAAGATTTAGCCGTTGTTGCAAACAAATCTCTTTTTCCATTCCAAATAGGTGTTATGCTTGCTCTTTGCTGTCCTACTGGAGGAGCTTATTTGTCCAATAAACTCTCAACTACTAATTTTCACATCTTACTAGGATACAGATTTCAGACAGCTAACCTAACTTCCCCATTCCATGCGATTTTATTAACTGTTTCTGTTACTTTCTAAAAGCTTGCCCTTCTGAAACCGAAGTTTACTATTTGTTGATGATATTTACGCAAAATTAATCTGTGAGCTCTCGATTTACATCACTTCTTCCATCACCAGTTTCAAACTAATCCCTTCACCAAAATTCATGGCTGAATGAAGAGTACCTTTTGTTTTGGAAAAGGTGAGGTAGTCTTTCACCTGTCACACCTGTAGTGACTGAACCATCTAGGCAATACCCATTCTCCAGTCTGCATTTGGGAAGTTAAAGTATTTCATGATGATATAGATCCCAGCAGTATTTAGCTCCCTGGTAATGTTCGTCTTTTTAACTTTTTCCCTTTCCAGTCTGCTTGAGCAAAGGAGAGTCATAGCAAGGGAAGGATTTAGGACAGACGCACCTTTCAACACTAACAGAAATTAATCTATGGTAGTTCTCTAAAGCGCTTTGGTTCCAGATAAATTATTTGTAACTCCAGCTTCCCAAGCAGTACACGCCATCAGTCTATGTCTCAGTCATGCCAGTGGTTTGGCTGTTGCTATAATATCTGATCCATCCTGCAGCAAAAACTCTGATTTCCATTTTACCTTCCTCAGTTATTTTTATCTTTTTTACAGAACAAATATTGCAGCTCTTTCTTTCTCCTTGACCCTAATTGTGTGCCATTACAGCTAAGCAGCCCATGGTCTTTCCTGCTAAACAATAATATTTTTTATGTTAGCAAGAACCCTTGGTAATATCTCATGCAGCCAGTGCAGCTGTAGGCTGTGGCATTCTGAATGTTTTCTGTCTGTGTCTTTAGAAAACCATTCTGTGTTTAATATGTATAGAAGGATTTTCTTGATTAAAGGACGTATAGTGACAGATACTGCTGGATCAGGTCTCTACTATATTCTTTCTGTTACTGCTCAGTTAAAGCAGCTTAATGACAGATGGGGACTCTTCTTCTGGTCAATAATTCCAGAATTTCTTGAGAGGAGAGTGTATGTTCTTGAATGGAAAAGACTGGATTTTCAGTACTAGACTTTCCTCAACATTTGTGCTTGTGGGTGCAGGCATCTTTTTTCTCATCAAGCAGAAAGATAAATGGAAAGAAAACTTTGCTATTCCTCTGCCTGTAAAAGTGATTTTCCTGTTGCTTCTATTTGTTTGCTATCGAGTTGGAAAAGTAAATTCTGGAATCTGGCAACTTACATCCATCAAAATTAGCAGCAAAACTTCCAGTCAACTTAGCAGGGGCCAGACTTGCCCTCAAGAGTATGAGAGGGTCTTTCTTTATAGCACAGTTCTGTCCCCATTCTGCTCGCTAGAGGCAGCAATAACAGCCCAGCAGGAGGGAACTGTGGTGTGTCCTGTGGCCACTGCCTGCCTGTGGTGTCAAGTATGCAGTAGATATATCTAAGGATAGTTAAGAACATCTTAACATAAGCATCAGTAAAATCACTTATGGTCCAGACAATGGACTAGTCTATGCAAGAAGCAGATTTGCCAGGACCACCTCCAGCCTTTCTATACTTATTCTGGGATGCAATGAGTCAATTGTCTCTGTTTTATGGCCTCTAGCTCAATACCATCACGGTACTTGAGGGCTAAAAGCCAGAAAATAAGACAAATATGTGTCATGAGAACGCCACAGAATTACAAGCCAGTAAATCTGATATCCATACCTTAAAATCATTAGAAAGTACAAGAAAAAAAGGGAGTAGATAAACTAAAATATAAATGAGAGTCTTCATTCTTTGTTGCTCTTTGAAGAAGATTAAAAGTCTATGATAAAGGAGATGCATTTGATATAATCTATTTGACTTTCCAAAAGGCTTCAAAATCTCCCTCACCAAAAGGGAAGGATTAACGAGCTGAAAACAGAGAGTAGGGGTCGAGATTGAAGCTTCACGAAAGAAATTAAAAAAAAAACCTTTGAGATGGGTGATTGGTCATTGAAATGGCAGATAAAATTCCACAAAGTAAATGTGATATGGTAGAGATGAAGGAAAGAAAAATGCTAATTTCATATACAAAATGATGGGCTCTAAATTACTTTAGAATGCATGTTGAAGAGTAACACACAATCCATGAGAACATCAAGTCAGGGAGTAGAAAAATAAAGTCAAATGTTAGAAACTATTAAGAATTGCAGGGGGGGAGGGAAGAAAAAACTTTCTCTGATGGAGGTAGTTTCTGATTTCATGTTTGGTCTGTCCTAGGCATCTGCTTTTGGTCGTTGCTACAGACAGCATACTAGGACCTTTGGTTTTACCCACTATAGCCATTTTGAATGCTTTTACCAACAGTGCCCAGAGAATTAAGTAATTTTTCCAGTAAAAAGTACAAAAATCAGACTTCCGTTAATAATGTAACTAGGCCTAATTGCATCAGGCTTGGTTTAATTTTCTATTAGTATTTCTATCTATGTTTTCCAATCTATTTCATTTTTCTAATCCTAAATTGCAGTGTTGTTTTTATTCTACCTTATAGCCTCTATATTTATCTCCCCTTAAATGCTCCTAGTATGGTCCTCAAAACCATCACTCTGACTAGCAAGGCCAAGGAACATTAAATCGACCGTACTGAACTTGTCTGGACATAATTTGACTGGCAGCTTGTCTTAAATATTATTTTGCTCCCTGTGTATTCTTTTGACTTTACAACAGAAATTTCCCTGAAGCAGCACTTGCATTATGATGTTTTCCCTAAACAAGGTTACTTGCTATTCTTTTTAATTATTCTCTACTCAGCTTCAGAAAGCTGTCAAAATAAACCTTTATGTTAATATAATTGACAATAATATTGGAATAAGGACTCGACCATTAAAATAGAAAGTAAAAAAAAAAAAAATTTCTGGGTAGATTAGTTTTGCTTATCAGCTACCCTGGAAGTAATTTGCACAGCATAATGTATTGCAAACGTCTTTTGTAAATATGCTAGGAACAACTTGTTGAGAGTGACAAATAATTAAAATGAAGTTTGATAGGGGAAATATGCAAGCATATAAAGACTCATAAAAATAATAAATTTTTAGTAGATGCAATTTGTACAGAAAATTTGGCTTCGTCAAGTAGTATCCTCCTTCTGATGTCCCTATGCCAAGTTCAAAATTAAACAAATTGAAAAATTGGTTTAAAATTAGGTCCCAGCCTAGAAACTTTCTTCATCACTTTACTGTAGGTTGCCAAAGAACATTATCTGTATAATAAATCAGGATCTGCCTTGGCTTTAGCCAGGTTTTTCTCTATCTTCCCTTGGCCTTTGAGATGTATTTTTTTCTTTTGGCTTAAGCAATTGTCAGTGAGGCACAACGTTTTGTTACTCATATATTTCCCTCTGTACTTGAACAAATTAGCTTTACCTTGTCAAAGCCCTTATGCCTCAGGGGTCTTTGAGTGCAGAGTTTCTTCTGAGGTGGGCACAGACAATCTCAGGATGAAGCTTCTTTAGTGTTTCAGGCTGATCTAGATCTGTCGTGTTACCAATGGAATTTTCTACCCCTCGTTCCTGCTCAGTCTGTTATTTTGGTCCATGTGTTCAGTGATTTACAGATAGGGAGAAAGAAGTGAAGATTAGGAAAAAGAACACAAATTAGTGAAAATAATCACACTGACTAAGCCTGTCTGTTATGTGTTTTCCATGTCTTAGTTCATACAGTGGCTCTGCTCCAGGATGGAATTAGAGGGAGGACAAGATCAGCAGGAATTTGGTTGTTGAAGAGTGGTGGCAGATGTTCTCAGACAGCTGGAAAAGGCCGCCTGCCTTCCTGAAAGTCTGACGTGCTCTTCCCCTGCATCTCTTCCAACACTTTGGTAGAAAAAGTCTGTAAAGAGACAGAAATTTTTACATGGCTCAATTTCACAGCACACCTGGTTCCTGAACAGAATGGGCTATTAATTAATTGAAGGTCCAGTGAAAATATTTCAGGAGGAGGAAGGATTGGAACTGGATGTCAAGGTTAGAAGTGTTGCAGCTTCAGGTCTGTACTCATCAAAAACTTTGTCCATTAGCTAAGGCTCTGCTAAAAAGTTCTTGATATAGCATTTTTTTTCCATTTGTTTTCTGTTAAATATTAGCTGTAGTATACCCCTGAATGTGGCATAGTCTTTCAACAGGAAAATATATGCCTGCTTAAATATTGAAGTTCCACAAAATAAAATGGATATTAACTTTAGATGCTTTAATTAGGCGGAAAATAAGTAGTTGTCTCTGATCTCTTTCTTTTCATAGCAGAAGCAATATTATTCTTCTTGTTTTAAAAGAAAATTTGAAATGTAGGTTTTTTAATGTTGTTCTTCAATGTGCCACATTTTTTGATTTGTAACTAACATGACTCAGTTTAATTGAAGGCAAAAGGACAGAGGAGAGATTATTTATTTTAATGGTCTGTAAAATGATAAAATATCAGCAGAAACAGCATAAAATCAGTGAGAAAGTATTTGTTGATGGGAAAAAAATAGCATTATAATCAGATAATTTTTAGTCAGCCCATTTGGATGATATTTTTAACAAAAATACATGTAGTACTTACTATTCATTCTTCAAAATAAATGTCTACTGTTAAGCTATTGTTTTTATTGGGTTGTGAAATAAAGATTTATAGCCTTCTTGCTGCAATTTAATTTATTTTCAGGTGACAATGTATAGGTTGGAGCAGAGCAGCAGGAGCTTCATCTACATACAGTTTTTGTGTAAGAAAATTATTTCATAAGAGTACAAGTTTTAGAAATTTCCCTGAAAGTAACCTAGTGAAGTATTGCAAGTATTGCATTTCTTGGTTGTATACTTGTGCCAAAACCAGTGAAACCTATTTCAAATTAGACATAGAAAGCATCTGTTTTACTACTTGTTCGGATATCTCAGAATCAAACTCAAGGCTTGTCTTTGGATCCCTTTTTTCCTTCTTCCTTTCTTCCTTTCTTCCTTTCTTCCTTTCTTCCTTTCTTCCCTCATAATCAAAACCATCTATCACATAAGTTAGATAAGTCTCAGCATTCCAAGAAAACCACAGCGCTGTGTTATATGTCTCACTTATAATTTCTGGATACCCATGAACATCTTTTGCTGGGTGAGGTAAGTGCATGGGGCTACTCTGTCTGCGTGTTGTCTGGGTCTCTATTTGTAGTGCACGGTGATGGAGAAATGTGGTGGTTTTGCAGATAATCACCATGATTACCAAACAGTTGTAATATGCCTGCAACTAGTCACAGGTATCTAACATAAAAGTTCTGGCTTAAGTTGATCTTTCGGTAAGATGAAGTGAAAACAAACAACTGTTCAACATGGCATATCTTTTTCAGTGTGTAGCTTGTCTTTTTCAAACCGATACAGCTAAGCAAAAAGAGAGAGGCCAGCACCTCCTGCATGGCTGAAGTTGAAAATAATGTTTCCCTGAAAAAGCAGAAATGCCTTTTACTTATATGATTACTGGTCTAATATGTTTGTTAAAAATAGTTTAATACATGCAAGTTTTCCAAAGATTTTCTCTTTAAGAGGATTTTAGGAGATTTTGTTGTTGTCGTTGTTGTTGTCATACATGTCTCTCGGTATTCGCCATTATTACTCTGGTAAGGTTTTGTAAGAGAGCTCAAACCCACCCAGAGAGAAAGTCCTTAGCAGTGAGTGCTTGCAAATGCCCTTGTCTTGGTCTGTGCCATTCCTTATGGGTATTGTACGTGAGCAAACACAAATAAGTGAGCTTGCCCATCCCAGGCTGTTCCCAATTAGTAAGTTTAACTCAACAATATTACTTTTCAATTTTATCTTACTCTGAATCTCAAGCAGAGGAGAAGGATATTTTTTTAGGAAAGTAATATGTTTGTGGAACAGGGTTTAACACTGAGACAGAAGACAGTTTTGTTGCAGAGTAAATCTTACGTTTCTCCACTTTCCACCTTCTTTCCTTAGCACAGTAGGGTTTATTCTGGAATAGAAAAGGTACTACTTTTGTGCAATTTCTGTCAACATATTGTGGTTGTTCTAAGTCTGTTATTTGAGGGCCTTTTCCGTGGAATTTAGCCATTCCAATGATGCTTTGTAATTTGCTTTGTTCAGGAAAGATTTTTCAGTCATGCAAGTAGGATACAGGCAAAGAATACAGAAGGCCAAAAAAATAAAGAAAAGCTTTTCCAGGCAGTGAGATGTTTACATAGAAGGCTTACAGAGAAGTGATGTAATTATGGGAGGAATCCAAATATCCTGAATATCCTGTAGGGCTCTATTGGCCACATATGGCTTTAGCAAATAATGCTTCCCATTGTTCAGAATACCTATTCCAAAACCAAAACCACCACAAAACCCACATGAAAACTACAAACCTTTGTCCTGCAATTTTCTGTGCCTCTAAAATATTACTGCTAAAATAAAATCTGAAGTAGAAAACTCATTGAAGCTTCAGAAAAAATTATTGTTTCAGTGCTTTCGTTATCGTATTTCAAGCTGTTACTCTAATACAAAAAAACCACTCTAGGAAAGTGCTTATTTATTTGTGCAATGGTAGTGTCCAAAGTGGCACAGGCAGAATAACGGATAGGCATTGCATCTGCATGAAGCGTTGTGTGCACAGATAGTAAATAACATGCCCAGCAAAAGATATGGCAACATAAGTGCTATCCAAATTAACTAAATGCATATACTTAACTTGGTATTGTCAAAGAATATTAAAAATTAAATCTTTGCACAGGCAACAACTATATTGGTTTTGTTCCATCTCTATTAGCAGTAATGCAATCCAACAGAGAGCACAACGCAGCCAAAGGATTCATTGCACTGTTGGCAGAAGTTAAGGACTTGGAGGGTTGTGGGTTTTTTTCCCCTCTGGTACCTGGAATCTCTCACAAAGAAATACAATTTTTACTTCCATTTCAGGATATGTGATCCTCACATCTCTGATTTTGCTGTTATCTATTTCCTGTGTCATATTTGTCATTTGCAGACACCCACGTTCTATGCCAGAAACACTATCTGGAGTGTGCAAGACCTATATCTTGTGGACACTGGGGTTGTAGTTGAGTGATGGACTGTTACTTGCCAAGGACTGCAGTCTGCAATACATATGGCATTTCTAGTCTTGCCAGCTTAACCAGAGCATTTTATTTTTATTGATCAACAGGGATTGAAGTGTGCAATGAAATATCGATACCTGTAGGTAAGACAGTTTTCCACATAGCCTGTTTTTATGTCTGCTATAGATCATTTTATCGTGTGTTCCCAAAGTAACTGTCTTCTAGCAGCTCGTTACTCAGACATTCAGTGGAAAATGGAAACCCACCCACAGTGATGACAGCTAAATTAATATGCAGTATAATGCAAACAGCTCCACAAGTTAACTGGAACAATATAAATTATTCCTATACATGCCAGGGCATTTCCAAGATGGTTTCACCATTATAGAAGAATAAATTCAGTAATTCTTTCTTATAGTTGAAGAAATATCAAAGAGAAGCTCACCAGAGTAGTTTCACAGTATTTTATGTAAAAGTCATGTCTTGATCAGGGCTACAAAATGCAAAAAAAAAATTTTAAAAATGCAGCAACAGTCAAAGGTTGCACTGTTATTGAAAATAAGGAAACAATACTTCTCTCAACACACGGGAGGAAATCTTGGTCTCTGTATGTCAACGCTGTCACCCATTTTGCAGTTATAGATATTTTTCTGAACTTGAATTTGTAATGGCGTTTGCTTTTTTCTGTAGGATTTGGCT
Source organism: Caloenas nicobarica (assembly GCF_036013445.1). NCBI lineage: Eukaryota > Metazoa > Chordata > Aves > Columbiformes > Columbidae > Caloenas > Caloenas nicobarica. The sequence continues at coordinate 14,540,962 of NC_088252.1, forward strand.
GTGCTGAGAGTGTTGAATAAGTTCATAGGTTTTTCACTCTTTTCTGGTTGCCTGAGTAGGCAGGAGCAGCAGTGCAACTTTCCTGCACTGCTAAAACGCAGAATCTTTAACCATGGGAAACTGTGCAGGACTCAAGGACTTAGAGTTCACTTGCTGGAGCAGTATGTTGCTGTCAATGGAGGACGTTCATAAGTAATACTAAGAATTTATGACCAGAAATTCTGCTCATCTTTTTTCCTCACTTTCAACATTAAGAAAATAGAAATCCTTACCCAAAATAAGGGTGGTTTGGGGTTTGTTTTTTTAATTTTTCTTAGCTTTTTCTTCTTTTGTCAAGAGAAAGCAATACACATACAAACAGAGCAAAGAAGAAACTTTAAAAAAACCCAGTACCTATAATTTTTTTAAAAAGTTTTTAAGCTTTTTCCTTCGTGGAAAGCAATGGTTGGAACATTTCTCCCACTCCCTCTTATTAATTTCCAATTAAAAAAAGAAAAGTGGTTGAGAAAATGTCTCAACATACATTACTACTTCATTTTCTGTAACTTCAATTTATCTTCAAATTTGTGCTTGAAAAAAAAAAGCACAAATTAAAAAAACAGAAAGATGCCAGAACTTTCCCAGCATTTTTCATAAAAGATCAAATAGAAGATTGTTGATAAAAAAACCCCTGCCAATTCACTGTAATATTGGTGATCTCTCTAAAACGTTAGCTTTGAAAGCTAATTTTCCTAGGTGTTGAACAGACTTGAACAGACATGCCTACATTTTCATTGTATTCATGGTTTTAGACGTTTTGGACTAAGTCTAATATCTATACGGGTTTTGTTGTTGTTCTTGTAAATAGAGGAGGAAAAAAAACTCTTATGTCAGAAAATCCCTAGAAAAGTGGAACCAGCACATGCTGCCCCATGCTGGACTATTTCAAGTCCTGCTGCAAAAGAGCCTTGAAGAAAGACATTTCCTCCTCTGCGTAATGGCAGAAGGAGAATTTCCATTATGGTTTCTCATGACACAGAGACTAATGAGCAGTATCGTAATAACTCATAGGATATAATTTATGTTAATAGTATTATGGCCCAATGTTTTACACGAAACAATTTATCGTAGCTATTCTGCTATGCAATAATCTTACAGCTGGAAATTTCACAGAGGAGAGAGGTGTGTTCAGTTCCACAATTTTCCACATATAACTGTTAATGACCATAGAAGCCCAAACTGGTTTTTTTTTTAAGACTGGGTGCATCCAACACTAATGTGTACTGCCCCATTTATAGCACCTGTATGAAGGCACTCCTGGCTGAGTTCAGCATTTTCCTGAGGAGGACCATGAACTTTATAAAAGTATCTAAATGCATCTCAGGAAATACTGATGGCAAGCCAAAAAGAAATGGAAATACCTGACCAGGAGAAGTGAGCTATAAGAAAAGAAACCTGTGCTACAGTTTGAGTTCTGTGATTGGTATTGGAAAAAAAAATCCTGGATGGATCTAAGATCAACGAGATATGAACATAGTTCACATTAGAATAAAATTTTGGTTGTAATTGGAAGGACTCATATTGGCTTCAGAGGATGTAGAACTGTGGCATGGTTCCTCAGCTGCCTTTGGGTTATGGAAATCACGGAACATTTGACAAGATTTCAACCATCTGCTGAAATCATTGTTTCACTAGAAAAGTCAAGGGTGCGCTTTAAACCATTTTCCACTTAATACAGATTTGTTTCATACAGAGTGGAATCTTCCATTTTAAATAAGGTGTCAAAAAATGGCTTTTTATATGTATCAAAGAAATATCTGCGTAGAAATATATGTCACATCTCAAACTGGCACAGAGTCACCCTTCTGTTTCAACTTAGAAGGTTTCACAGTTTTTCTGCAAAATAGTTATTCCTCTGATCGCGTTTCTGTGTTAAAAATCATCACATACACTGCATTTAACTTATTTTGACATTTGGTATTTTCTTTGTGAATGTATGAAGCACATTTAGCCTAGTTTTGAAAATATCTTGTGTGGCCTTGACTGCAAATGATTTGTTTCTTCTGCAAAGGTAAAACGTGCTGTGATATACCTTTACGTGTGTTCCGCTGCAAAGCTTGCTTCATTTTATGACTTTGGTATTAACTGCTCTGGGAAGGAGCTCACATGGAGTCTGTCCTCTGCCCTTAAAGGTGACTACATGTAAGTGTCGAAAGTCTGTACTCAAATGCTAATCTGCATGCAGTTACATCAAAACCACCATGTCCAATATCATTTTGGTTTGTGTCAAAATGAGGACTCTGGAACTCTACATATACTACTTTAATATACTAGTAATATATTACAATGTTAATATCACCGTTTGGGGGCCTTATATTAACATTTTGGGCCTTAATATTAACATTTTATGGTCAAGGTGAACATGACTTTGGTGAGTTATCCAGTTATCATAGTCAATTAATGTGCTTCCAAGTGTCACTCAAAAAGGACACAGGTAGTGTCAGAAAGTAAAGATGGGAATAAGTATTTAATTCTGGTTTTTAATCTAAAACATCTGTTTTCAGCACCAATGATATTATGTAGTGGAGCCTTTGGTTTTCAGTTTAAATGTGTCGATTAAACAAGCATAGGTTTAAATATCAGCCGGTAGAGTGGAGCTCGGGTACAGCAGTCCAGATTTCCTATTCTAGAAAAACAGATTTCAGAAGAAATTTGCACCTGTTTGCCATGCCCTAAATATATGATTTTGGATTTATTTTAAACTTTTGCTCTAGACATTATAAACCTTTGGCAATAAACACTTCTTGGTTTGGAAGAAAGCTGCTGTAGTTTTAGCTTAATGGTTAGATTTTTTCCCCTAATTTAACCCTTTGGATGTCTCTTTTACTCTGTGGGAAGTTTTGAAACCCCAGAGCAAACAACAACAGTCACTTAAAAAAAATACTATGATTTCCAGAATTACGCCGCAGTGAAAATAAGGACTCCCATCAACTACCATGGATTTCAAATCAGGCATTTATTCACAAATCTTTTTCAGACTTAAGCTCTTTTGTAAATTGGGTTCCTTATTCAAGGGACTGATCACAGATTGAGTTGTGTAACATGGCTTCAATAAACTTTTGTATGAAATCTGAACCAGACAGTTTTTATTGAATATCAAACTTGAAAACTGCTCCTGGAAACCTCTGTTTCAATGCAATACCAAATGATGCCACACATATGAGGTACTGGTGTGATCACTGTAGCCACAAACGCTCTTGTCCTGCTCTTTGACACAGTGCATTGAGTCTTGTCTTATAGACACACTCCTCCTCTCACCAGCGTTTCATGCACCATGAATTGTATGTTTTCAAAGGGAAGATTACGCTATCTTGAAGCAGCTTCCGCTACTCCAGCGGACACTGTAGGGTTTTAGAGGAGGAAGCAATATTTGCTGCATAACCAGAAAAAAGGATAGTTTAATAAAACAGGTGACATAGCACCTCTGAAAAATGAAGCAGTCTGAAATAAGGATTTGTATTAATGTGCTAAAGAATTGCTCCTGGGATTTTGTGGTGGAATTATCACAGGCTGAACATAAATGACTATCAAATCCCTATTTCTTACCTTTTATTTTCTTTTTCACCCTAACTTCTACTTTCTCCGGGTATAGTGGTGTTGGACCTTCCATGGTTGTTCCACCATATCTTTAAAATCCTTCTTTCATTTTGTTTGCTTAGAAAAGTTATCATCACAAATCTACCGCATGAAAGGGTGTGGGGTTTTTTTTCACTAAGCAATCCTTGCACACCATTAACCACCTCCCCCCTCAACTGGAAGGCTCTGTAACATACATGCTAATACCATCAAACCTGCAAAATGTGTTAAAAGCAAGTTAGGCAGGGGTTATCAGTGCACCCTTTCCATTCTGATTTTTGAAAACATAAAGTGAATGATGAATTGGATGATGAAGTTTTATTCTCTGCATTGTTCACTTGATACTATTTTGCCTATATCATTTTCCCTTTTTGCTGCAGCAAACTCTCACCCCTTCCTCTCATTACAGTCCATTATAGTGTCCTAGTATTATAGTCCATCATAGTATAGCTTTAAAGTGCTCTAAGTTAGTCTCTCCAATTGTTCATGAGTCTTTTACAAACTATAGAAAATCCTGAGCTTTATATTGCAGAGTATTATAGAATTTGTGAATTCAGTAAAAGGGCAAATGATTGACATAAAGGAAGCTTTGGTGCATTGCACATGGTGCTGTTTACAGTTGAATCTGCCTAATATTTGTTCGTAAAGATTTTTTTTATTTTATTTTTAATTTTTAGAAATTTGGCTGAAGTAACCTGTTGTAGGTTTACCAAAACATGATTAAGATAAATTAAGTCCTATTTTTTTTTCCTAAAACTTTAAGTCTCAACGTGAGAATCATTTAACTCAGGTATGGAGAAAATTGCTTCCTTGTTATTTCTTGTGAATAATCCTCAGAGGGTAAATGTGCCACAAGAACCTAAACAGAAATATTTGACATACAATATTAAAGCAGGTATACATGTCTTCTCTCTAATAGGAGTTCACATTCAAGGTCAGCTAATTGCCTCTGTTATAGACAAATACCATAGCTAACACTACGTCTTAAGGTCAAAAGACTCCAGCTGAAATTAGAAACTCCTTTGGGCAAAGTCATGTCCGTGCAATAAGAGGCAGTCAGTCTCTCATCATTTTAAAGTCTGAACAGACTGGACAAATCAAGAAGGGCGAGGCAAGATGCTCCTCCAGAAAGGCGCCTGGGAGAAAGGAAAATTTCCACTGTCACCTAACTGAACAGTCACAAAATCAGGAAAGCAAAGTCTACAGAAAATCTTGGTTATATCAGTTTTATAATAAAAACACAAAGTTTTCATGTTTCTAAAAAGTCCTGCCAAACTGATCATCTGTTAAAAGAACTGGTACTAGTTTGCAGGTGTACAGAATATTCCTTGATTGGCAATGTCTCATTTTGGTTCCCCCCTCCCCATTTTGGATTTGATGTACCCCAATCCATAACAAGCCCTTCGAGCACAGAGATCAAACGCCCTGAGCCCTCTTCTCCTCATGGACTGTTGGGCAGAGGGGAAAAAGTTGTCTGACAGTGCTCAGTAACTTCCCATGCATGGGTACAACATCACTAACAAGTGTCATAGTATATAAATTTTTGCTGAAGTGCTAAAATATCGGCACATTCTCTGTAGCTTGTGAGTCATAGTAACTCCATGGCGGGTTAGCAGATGGTGAGCTGACTGAGACAGCGTGCCACGTCTCATATTTTGAAAGAAATAAGAAACATATTCTCTCTAGGGAAAACAGAGCCACAATATTTTCCTTTGAAGGCAAATCTTGGTCTTTCTATATGACAGCATCCTGATTGAAAGCAAGGAGAAGAACAAAATCATTTTAAACACTTGCATATTTCCTGCATCGCTCAGAGCCACTCCATAAGCTACTACTGCACTATAGTCTCAGCTTGCCAAGTCACATCTTCTCCAACATTACCCCCTGCAATACTAGTCGTATGAGCTGGTAGTGTTCATAGGCTATCGCTGTCAAAACCATTCCAAACTCTACTTTTTCAAGCATAGCAAAACAATATACTGCTGGTGCTATACACATGTAAACATGAGAAGGGACTGCAGTTAATGCAAAGTCTAATAAAAATGTGCTTTAAAAATACAGTTTGCTGCCTTTTGAGACACCAATATGAAAAGCTGTTAAAATTGAATGCATGTGGCAGCTGTTTAGACTAAAAAGTATTTTAAAGGAAAATAAGTGTCTTGCCAACTCCTTTAAAAACACTGACAATATATTTAAATAGCTAAGCATTCATTTTCCCTTCAGTGCCTAAACAACTTGCTTACCAAAAAAAAAAAAAAAAAATCAAAAAAAAAAATCAAGCAACTCCAAGGAATATATTGAATCTGGAATGCCAAAAGAAGCTTTTGTTTCTAAGTGTAATGTACAGAGACTAAGATACACAGAATAGTACCATTTGGTTGTTATTATTGCTTTCTTGTTTTGTTCTCGGTAACATGTCTGCCTGTACAGAAATCACCAGGCTGCTGTTTTTACTCCTTCTGGACTCTATCTTTGCCTGAGGAATCAATGTCATAGTGAAACCTCAAGACATTTACTTTCTTGCTTCACAACTAAATTTTTATCCTGGCTTATTTACAAACTACTCCTAGACCAGTATTTTCCGAAACATGGATTCCCCGCCACTTTGGTACTTTGAATCATTAAACTCGTGATTAAGCCAATCTGCCTTTAAGTCCCTAGATCTGATCGGGTTCAAACCCATTGCTGACTGTACCTGAACAAAGTATTTGTGCCCTTTTCACCCCAAGGACACAGCTTGAATCCTCACCCACCGGGTCTGTCCAACCCAGCCGGGCTGCCAGCACAGCCCAGTGGCACTCAGTAACCCCAGTGTGCAGCAAACATTTTCCAGGCTGCTTTGGAGCACAAAAATGGTTTATAAAGTTTCGAAATCTATCATCGCTTCTGTTGCTGGATCTCTAAAGGATGGGCAATCTCTCTGAAGTCTTTGAGGCATCGTGACTGAGGGCGTGACAATCTGTCATCAGAAATCCACCACTCTGAGAAGCATTTTCTCTCCACTCTCTGCAATGCTGAACAGGCGCTAGTGAAGCATAACTATTATGTAAAAAGTCTCCATGTTATATATAATTAGTGTATGCATGAGCAAACAATAATCCAGTTAGTATTTCTGCTTGATACTTGTATTGTTATATGTGATTAACCTTTCATAACTTTTAGAGCAGCAACACTATGTGATAATGCCAAAACAGAAAAGGGCTAGGAGGGAATAAAGATACTTGTGTAAAAGGTGATGCACTGGTTCCTGAGTCCAGTGCACTCGATGGTGCAGAAAAAATACGTGTTGAAGTTCAGGTCAGCAGATTGGAGGCAAACAGCTAAGTAAGAAAGAAAATAACTTGGCAGACCAGACTTCAAATAACAAAAATTGAATATGAATCCTAAAGTAAAACTGTAGAAGACTCACATATAAGTGAAAAAGCTGACAGTGAAACAGGTGGTCTTGGATGCTCTTTATGGCTCAGAAAATTTACTAATGCAATCTTAAATAAAAGAGCAGGAGAGTCCTTATATCTTTACTATATGACAATATTTTGCACGAAACTGAAAGTGCAATAATCTCCCCGTAATGACAACAAAGATAATATTCATCAGTTTATAGTTTGCTGAACTTGGATTCAGATACACTTGAATTGCTTACTCATGCTCATAGAAAAGGAATGTCAGCATTGGGACTAAAGCCCAGCAGTTAAGACTAAGAGTAATATTCAGAGGCCTCAGAAAGGTGTCCCATTGCCTAAGGTATAACACAAGAAACAAGATGGTGTTGGGACATGGGCTACGGAATCTGAAGGGAAAAGTCTTTCTGAGAGCACAAAAACAAAAGCCAGTAACAGCCCTTCTTCACTGTCTTAATAAGAATTTCCCAGATTTATATATAGCTCCTTCCATATCTTATTTTGTTACATAATTTGCTCAAATGCCTTGAGCTGAATCTCCGTTGTTGACTTTTCTACTGGCCTGTTCTCAGAAACCTTGTTTCTAAAGATTTCTCTTTTGTATTTTAATATCTACCACAGCAGATTATCAGACCCAAATAACGAATTTGTTAAGGAGAATGTCAGATGTGTTTGCGAATATGCCAAGAAAATACATAAACATAATATCATGTAAAATAATTTCTTTGCTGCACATTTTAGTAGAAGCGGGTAGTCATCTCAGGTACAGTGAAAAGAGTGTAGTTCTTCAGAACTCTGACAATTTGCTAAAGTTACTTTTCTAAGGAGTTATTCTGGTGACTCTTGGTACCAAAGGGAAGGTCCAGCTTTTGAATGCACGTCTTTGTCCGCTGGCTAGAGGACACTGGTGAGGACCAGCATAACCCCTGAGAGAGCATGCAAGGATACGACTCATGTCCTCAGCCAGCACCCAGGAGCTATAAGCAAATACTGGAGAGAGTAAACAGTATTTTCCGTAAAAAATAATAATTTTGGTGTCTCTGTTTACACCTGTCTCATTTCTCAGTGGAGTCACAAATTCTTACCTCTGTTTTTGTCTTCAGGCTTTTGCAGGTATAAAAATGAGCGATACCTCTGCAGGTGACAGGATTTTGACATGAGTCATTTGGCACCTAAATGCTGATTCCATTCTGTCAGGCATAAAATATTTATTATGATTAATTTTTTTAAAAATAGTAATTCATTTTCACGCCCAGTATTATTCGCCTGGGAAGAAAAATTATCTCCTTTTGGTGTTTATATGGATAACTCTAGACAGGCTATTATTTTAGCAAGAGGACTGAATTTTTTAGAAAATTTTATCAATGAGTACAAAAAATAGACATAACATCAGCTTATATAATATAGCTTGTACTTCTCTATTCATGTTACAACTGTGATGCCAGCAATTCTTTTCATCTTTCACAAAAAGCTTTGAAAAACACTTGTAAAAATATTAATTAGAAATTTAACTCCTTAGTGGACTGAGAGAACAGATCTTCCCTGTTTACTAGAGCTCTAAATTTGTATTCTGAAAGCTCTGCTGTTCAAAATGATGAGCAAAAGTTTTAAATGCCCTTGTCCAGCAAAAAGATTAAAAAATTAAGGTGGCTCTTATTTTCTTTTGTTTATACTTAACGTTTATGAAATGGTATCCACCAATTGCGTATAAAAAGCTTTTAGCTGCTACGTGCCTTTTCTAGAGCCACCTGCTCCTGCTAATATCCTATTCAGCTGCTTCTGTATAAGAAGTGCATATTTTTGACAAACATACACAGAACAATAGTTCTGCTGCACTTATGAGTCCTGTTTAAATTAGATCCTTGGTACATAGAGATAGGCTTGGAAAGGAAAGTATTTGAGTTTCAATGGACAGAGATCTAATTAATAAAGTGAAGTTTGCCAAAATACAAGTCCAGGATGAATTTGCAAATTCGATTTAAAACATGCATTCTAAAAGATCGTTAGTCAAATAAATAGGGGCGGGGGGGAAAGGACAGGGAAAAAATGAAGCTGAACTGTTATACAGTAAGGATGGTATAAAGTGTAAAGAATTTTAAGCCCAAAAATTAAATGTAACATGTGCCTACATTTTTAAGAAAGATGATAAAGGAGAGCATGGTGACAAAACTATGGTTGTCTAATGAACTGTGACTATAGAAATTAAAGTTACCATACGCAAGGTTCATCCAAGGCTGAAAGTTTTTTGTTCACACAAGGACTCTCTATCCAGAATACTAAAAGAACTGGCACAGGGTCAAGCCTGAGATGCCTCATGACAGAGGAAAAACAAAAGTAGAAATTCCATTTACAAAAAAGAGAAAAACAACAGTCTCAAGCACTGACTAATATATCATCATCATCAACATCAGGATAGGTTTATCATAAAATAATGGAAAAGATTTATGAAGAAAAATGAAACTAAAATACAGCATGTGATTAATAGTGATCAATTGTATCAAGCTCATTGAACTGAACCTCGAATTAATGTTGAAGATTTTTTTTGTGTTGCTATGTTTCATTTTTGAAGATGTGAAGAACTGCCATGGTGTTAATGTGCCTGGACTTCAATAAACACATGGGAAATAATTAATTTGGAGGAAACTAGTGGTAGTACCATAACGAAAGAAACGGTTAGAAGTTTTGTCAAAATGAGAAGAATCAGACTGGAAAGACATTAAAACAGAGTGTGCTTTAGGAGAAATGATGGGCTCCATCTCATTCCGTGTCCTGTAGGAAAGATGCCTTTAAAACCCACAAAACATAAGCTTAATTTCCTCCTACTTATTAAAAAAAAATCTCAGTTCATACACTTCTGTGGAAATAGAGTGTTCACCTTCCTGTTAAATTCTTAGCATGTTTCTTCCAACTTCTCAAAACGTTTTCCTTCACCCTTTTTGATTATGAAAAAACTCCAAAGCAAATCTTGAGGCAAAACACACTGGGCTAGAATAGAAGGTCTAAGTGGCTAGCAATTAATTTTTGACATTATGAGCTGATCTACATGAGCCTTTTTCGTAGAGGAATGAAAGCCGGGAAACCACACTGCAGGAAGGGAAAGTCTGGGCCTGCCCAGCACAAGCCCTTTCTTCCCCACCTTGTCTGACACCATGAATTACAGAATTTTCCATGGACCACAAGCCCATCATTCCTGAGAAACCTCTGTCAACTCCCTTGTAAACTGCAACTGCATTTCCTAACTAAAGACTCAGCAAAAATCACCACCTGCTCCCTTAGCGCCAGAGTAAGAACAAACCGTATGAATCAATGTCCTTCATACACAGTTCATGTATGATGGACTCTACTATGGGCTTGGTATCACAGCTTCTCTCCTACTGGAGTTTACTGACAGTGTAGCTGTGCTAAAGTCACATTTCTATGCATTATATTTCTTATGGTCAAAGATATGATTATGCTTGCACCGAAACAACCCATTTTTCAGCCTTGTCCTTGTTGGAGTGTCCATCCCACACAAAAGACTTACTCTGATGTAATATAGATGAAAACTTAATAATGAACTATTCAAGGCCATGAGAGAGTGATAGAAACTCCAGCTTATGCTATTTTTCACTCCATGCCCCTACCATAACAATTTCTCACAACTAGAGCAACAGAAATAAAATCAAAACAACTGAAGTTCTGCTCAGCTAGGGGAAGAGGAAAAAAAAATTAACAAGTTGCTAAGTTCAGAATAATCTCTATTTTCTTCACCTCTGAAATAGTAACTTCACTTTTAGTAGTTGCTCCTTTATACTTTTTGATTACCAGATGCAGTGAGTTACAGCAAAATAAAAACAGAGCTGTCTTTCCACTTCCAGCCCTTATTCCTGCATGCTTCTTCATATGGTTTTATTTTTAAACATTTTCCCATAAAGATGTAACTTACTTTAGGGCTTACTTCAAGGAAGTTCCCAACAAGTTCCCATGTGCGATCGTTTAACCCAGAACAGCTGAGCTCTGTAAATCAGCACCAGACCCAGCAGCAGTATCTGGCTCTACTAGGCTGCTGGGTTTTGCCTATTTGTAGTGCAGGCGGTTCACTAACGAGCAGCTGGCAAGAGGCACAATGCCCCCTGGACCTCATTAAAGAGGCGTCTTTTGGCCTGTTGACATGTTACCTCAGGACTTGGGCACAGTGACTGGAACAACGTCCTGCTGCAGAAACAGAGGTCCTGTCTCGCCCGCGGAGGTGGTGTCTTCCCGAAGAGTTTTAAGTCAGGTTTCCTCCCTGTCATTGTCTCTGTAGGTATGACATAAGGATACAGTGCCACTTTAATGAAAGCAGATTTAACTCGGAGGCGTGCCAATGTTCACACCAAAGAGGCTCAATCCCATCCTGGGGACCACTCTGCAGTCACCCCCTGCGTAACAGCATCTCCCCACACTGACAGTCTCCAAGCACCTGCTGGCCCTCCTGAGGCTGCTCTGCTTTGTAGAGCTGAGCAGCTTTAAAACTACTTAACAAATCACCCAGACATCTTCCCAACATAGGGGAAGCAACAGGAGCAGCAGCAGAGCTGCCCCACTCCCCGCTCTGCTCCCAGGCTCTGCAGCCTCGGGGCTGTAGAAGGGGGAAGCCACAGCTGCATTAGCATTACTCCAGTCAAAACTCGTTACTTAGTTCTCTTAGGTACAGGGGAGTCTGAAAGTGAATGGCAGTCATTAGAGCTTTCTAACCTGCTCTCATTTTCCTCAGCTGTCATGTCCATTTTTGCTATTTCTAGCTCAGGCACACTGGCAAAAGAGATGCTTATGGAGTGAAGCTCAAGTGCCAAGTCCAAAGGTCCCCCGAGGCTGCAGATTATTTTGCTTGGAGGCTCATCTCCGCTCTGGCTAAGCAGAAGCATGAAAACACAACAAATCTAATTAGGCTTTTTCCTGCCCACGAGTATGCAACTTCTGCTACTGTGAAAACTAGAACACAAGGCACCGTTTGTGCAAAAACCTCAAAATTGCTTTAGAAGGGAAACAGTTACCTGCATGAGCACTTGAGCTGTGACAGCAGTGCTTTGATCCCGGTAAAGGAGCAAAAGCTGTGGACACATCATCTCACGGTGGAGCTGGATGCACAGTGCCTGCTGACCCTTCAATGCCTGCGGCACATGCAGGAGGCTCGTGCGAGTTCAGTGGAAGCGTTAGGCTGGTCCGGGAAGCCCCTGTTGAGTTTTGGGTTCCTCCTGTGTCAGGTAGCCTCTCTGTCAGCAGAAGTGGCATTCTCCAGCCAGATTTTTAAGTCAATGGGTATTGGATTGCACACAAAGCTGCAGAAGTATTTGTGAAAGAGAAAAAAAAGGTTAAGGATCTTAACTGCAGATTTTAATTAGCAACAATTAAAAGCTACTTTAAGTTAGCCTAACTACAGTCTTTACTTACTAATATAGCATTATCCATTTCCAAGTCCCTATAAGCACAGCTAGAGGTGCAGTGTCAGCTGCTTTGGCTGCACAACTGCAGTCTGTGTCTGGAGACCACCAGTGTCTTTGGTTAACGCAGCAGGAGGCTTTCACGCAGGTGATGCACTGAAACATCCTGCTGCCAGCTGTCGCCTCAGAGGCAGGATTTATATAAAGAGATACATGAGACACGCTTTTCTAAATTAGTAATTACTTCATTAACCTGGATAGGAATATCCTGGCCATGGACATCTAACAAGAAATGAGAGCGTTATTTTTTGTTCTGTGTCTGTACAGAAATGTTTGACAACATTGGTGGCAGTCAGCTTGCCAATATATCCATCAGAGATGCTGAAGCTCAGAGCTACATGGGAGCATTTGCTCACGACAGCACTCCCAGCCACTCCTGCCCCTCAGGAAGTTTCTATCTCCCGCTGCCTTGGCGGGGCGCAGTGCTGTGTTCTCATGGCTCTGCCTTGCTGCCACCTCCATCTAAGCCTTTATTCACTCGATTGAAGCACAGTATACTGAAAAGCAGTGGCGAAATCTCAAGGCTTGTGGGGTGCCTTAATTTGACAAAGTCAACAGCTCTCCTACAGCTCCAGTTTATCATAATAAAGTAACTGTTTTAGTGTACACAGAGGGTGTTTCTTTTTCTTTTCAGTCTCCTGTGCTTCTGATTTACTGTGGTTCCATTATGTGTCCCCTAGGAACTGCTCTCACCATATTTTCAGCAGACATGTCTTGCAGCAGATTGCCATTTAGAAGGTAAGCAGTTATTCCTGTTTCAAGATTTGCCATTCAGCAGTGTGGGATCCGGACATGTTTTCTGTTCCTCTTACATCCAGTTTGTGTCTTAAACACAGAAACAAGTCATAACTGATACTACCTGAACTCACTTGCCCTTATGGATTCAATGCTTATAGACTTTTTAATTTAATTTTAGTCCAAAGCCTTTTGCCTAATATCTCTGCTTAGCCTGAGATAATTTTCATCCCGACTCATTCAGTTCACTACTGGGGAGAAGCTGAGACTGACTTGCTTTCACTGTTTTTGATGCTTAGTTGATAAAAATCTACTTATTAACAAAGCTGCATGGAGGTTTAAGAAACACTTCAAGGTAGCATTAGAAAAATGCCTTTTAATTTTCTCTAATTTGAATAAAACACATTTGTCTAAGGGACCCATATTTTATGTCTGTTATCCTCACACATAAAAGCAAAAGTAGAAGAGTTCTGTAAACTGAACTCTTAACATAGGGCAGTTCCCAAGGGACTGCTACGGAACCATTGCTTCCTGAAAGTTACCCATCAAAAGCGGAATGAAGAATGCAGAGAAGTTTTTGGTGTTGGGACATTCTGCCTAGTAACTGACAGGAAAAAAAAAAAAATAATATGCGTTAAAGAAATAAGCAGCAAGTAGCAACTTAAAAAAAAAAAAAAAAAACCAAAACTTAATTAAGTACATTTATGATTATGTTGGTATCAGCTATGTAAATTCCCACTAAAGTTAAAATTCAGTGGTGCGTTTCCCATGTTTACTTACAGAGCTTAACTCGCCACTGGTACTTTATCAAGATTATGTATTAAATGCTTTTTCTGAATTATTTTTGATATGTTTGTTCGCTAAAATCCGCTCGTGTTGCTAAATTATATTACTGGTTTGATCAAGCTTCATTAGCATCTGTTCTACCTTAAGTTTTTTCTCTAACTAATAACTTTTTATGCATTCCCTCTACAAGATGTGTTCTAAGATTGGCAAAATTAGTTTAAGAAACTTACCCTTCTTGAGTGGTACGCAGGTGAAGATCAGCTACAATCTGATAGGCGAAGGTGTATAAATACTGAATTGCAAAAACAAACCTGTAGGATTAAACCACGTGCCAATACTCACAGCACTGAATGCAGGGAATAGTGAGAGATTTTGCAGATTTCCTCTCCCCATGAAATCCTGAGCCCCAAGGAAGCTTCCCAGCCTGCCTGGCTGTAAGCTGAGGAGAAAAAACTTCCATGGATTTTCCCGAAGTAAAATGACACCGCTTTGCTCTAAGAGGCTCTGTGGAAAACAGTACAGCAAGAGTAATTTAAATGATTGCTTTAAAATAAGGATGCATGAGAAAAAGTTTTTTGGGCGAGTTCTCCCAATAGGACAGTGGCTTCAGACTGAACAGATCTGTTCTAGATGGGACTTAGCACCACCAGTGCAAACAGTTTACAGTTACAGTCAATAGGTCCCAGTGGAAACATTTACTCCTAATTACATCCTGCAAGCAGAGAGAAAAAAAGAAAAAAGGCCAACATTTGAGTTTTTACTATTCAGCTACTTAATTATTTATCTCCCATTTTGTATTTCCAGCATGAATTAAGCTGTGCAACAGATCTTAAACATCCTCGATCTGTTTAAATAAACCAGCCCGCAAGGGTCATCTGACACTGATTTCTTTCATTTCCATGTGTGGAACAGGCAAATTATATACTGTACAGTTTGAACAAACCTATCCATGTGATTTCATCAAAGATCTTCATTTGTGGTGGTAAGTTCCACCACACAACTTGACGGTCTGTTTTTCATAAATGGAAACATTTTTGACTCTTGGAGGGTGAAGAAGATGACATTTCCATAAGAGGAGTCACTACA
Source organism: Caloenas nicobarica (assembly GCF_036013445.1). Lineage (NCBI taxonomy): Eukaryota > Metazoa > Chordata > Aves > Columbiformes > Columbidae > Caloenas > Caloenas nicobarica. The sequence goes on from NC_088252.1 coordinate 14,556,047, forward strand.
TGTACTTTTGTGGTTCCCTCATGGGCAGAAAGCTAGCAAATGCCAAACTCACAGGGTTCAGGATCATATATATGTTAACCACGAACTTGTTTCTCCTCTGAAGGAATCGAAAAGCTCGCTGGAAACATTTTTCCACCCATTTGTGATACGTTTTACAGGTTAGAAAGGCTAAATTTATAGGTACCACTTACTCTCATTCAGCAAGATTGTTTCCATAAGAAAAGCAGCACTGTTCCCTAGTTAAATATACTTTAAGTAAAAAGACTTATTGCAGCCAGACTCTAAAATTGCCCAAGCATTGATTGAGCAATTGAGCCAACATTCAGCCCCCACGACTGGAGCACGCAGAGTTCTGGGAGGCACCGCAGAACAGACTTAGCCTCCGTTTCGGGAGCATGTTTCTCCCTCATAGGGTGAAGGATGCCTTGTAGCACAGGGCTTCTGTCTCTGCCTGGAGGAAGCATCTCCTTAAGATGCAACTTACAACCACTCAAGGGACACAGAGGCCACCGATGTCCAATAGACTCAATGCAGTAATGGTTGCACCACCACCATTTCCTTCTTGGTCCTTAGGTTCAGGTACTTGAGTTTGGATTTCACCTGTGTTGTCAAGCCCCCAGAAGCAGCAAAGCCAAACGTCTCCAAGGAAGGCCTCTGAAGAGCCCTGAGTGAGAGAAGGTTAGAGGAAAATTAATTCCCAGAAGAAAACGTAAAGGGAGATCAAACGGCTCCCTAACACAGAGGAACCTAACGCCAGGTGCCAGCTGGTTACACCATCTTCAGCAGCTCATCCAGTCCTCTTGCTATGCAACAGTGACACTGAATATGGGGAAAAGTATTTGAAACAGCAAGAGGTTTTTTTTTTCCATTTTTTTCTTTATATGCCACAGAACTTTTTATCTTTATGTACAAGGCCTTACTTCCACAAGCGTTGATATTCAACACAAGTATTTTGTTATTTATTATTATGAAATAAAGGATAAGGGTTTTTTTCTACAGATAGTTTATTTTGTTCCCTGAGTATTACTTTAGACTATTGGCAGTCTAACTGCCTACTATTTATCAGAAAGCTAATTTGATAATCCCATAGCAGGCAGATCCATGGCCTTCCTCCAGAAGATAGTGAAAATGCTGGGTTAGCATCAAGGAGGTTATAAATCAATGCTATGCGATCAAGCTGAAGGTTCAAAGAACAGCTATACTGAAAAATAAGTAGTTCTGTTCTTGCTGCAGCCTTGAGATCATTTCTAAGCTAGCTGGTCCCTCTAGAGCCTGACTTATGTGACAGAACTGCGTATAAACTCAAACAATATTGTAAAGCAATCCCATATATTTCTGAGTTTTCTAATGTTAAGAGATAACCACATAGATTGACAGAGCAACTAAAAAAATATTTGAGAGAAAATGAAATCTTCTGAGTCCTTCAGATGTTTTTTTTTTTAAAAAAAGAAAGAACTTTCCCACATTTAGACATCCCAGGAGATCACATATTCTGGCAATATAACTTTCGCATTAATTTCCTCAGAAATAATCATTTGTTTCAGAGACTGACATATACATGTTCTTCTGCTTAGCCTGGCAGAAGCTGTAGGAAAGAACTGCCCACATTTGGACAGAATTTTGGCTGCCTGTACCACATCTTGAGTAGCGGCCTCCCTGCACGCCTTTGGTAGAGTTGCTAACATCTATGTGGAAGTGTTAATTAATAACAGTACATAAGGTCACCTCTCTACAATTGAAACTCCTTCCCTGTGGAGAAGAACACAGCAGCAGTGATGCAGAAGAGCAGGTGAAAGCCACTGTAAATATAGCTAACAGGCACGTGTATTCCCTGAGCTTCTCTTCTTACAAAAAAAGGTGAACTATTTGGATGCTAGAATATAACTTCCACAGATTACAAGCACAGACAAATCCTCTGCTGCAGAACAGGCATCTCAGTTTACCTAATAAAGATTTACTAATTTGTAGGAAAAGCTTAAGTTGGTAACGAAGTGGAAAAGGATCTCAATAGAGCCATATCATCTCTTTCTGTGAAAAAATACATAAGACAATGGATAACTCCATTTCTTGCCTAAACACCCTCTCTGAGAAAAGCGCTCGCTGGACAGCAAGCAAGGAAGGTGATGATTCTGTGGAATATGAAGATCGAGATTTTCCTTAAGAACTCCCTAGGCTCTGGGGTCAGTTTTCACTTGTAGCAATTTGTCTTTGGATCTGTCTCCTCAAATGGCTAATCTTAGTCAAAAATTAAACCCAGGGAGGAGGCTAAGAGGCTAGTTCCAAATGTAATAAAAACTGTGCAAGAAACGTACCTTCCCTGGTCTTTTCTCGTGGGCGAGAGGGTAGTAAATCATTTAAAAGAGCAAGCAGAGAGCTGGCTTTGTTGAAATATACTACAGAGAGAGAGAAAACTCTTTGTGTAAGCCATTTTCCTACATGGTGAGTCGGGGAATTTGCATCCATTATGTGCTCAGCAAGAAGTGTAAAAATATAACTCCTTCAAGAACGTGTGAATTGACAAAACCTTTGTTTTCAGGATCCTGTGTGCTAGACCTTCACACAGACAATGAGCAAGAGACATCAGCTACACAAAAAATAAAATCAATAGGGTATGAATTAACAGTGCATTATGTCAGATTTATGAAGGTCGGATGATCTCAGACATGCAAATGATATTATGGGATTAATAGTCATCTATAGATAGACAGACAGACAGATAGATATTTAAATGGGATATTACATATCTGACACTTATTTTTGTTACACAATTGGGACAAACATGGCCAGAAAAGCAGTTACGCTGCCAGCCAATATGGAGGTGGTAGGTGAGGAAGATCTGTGGAGTTAGGCTATAGTCAAGCTATGTAGTCATTTGGAGAGAGATTAGTTACACTCTTCTCTGACAGCTGAGGTGCCTGCATCCAGAAAGCCGCTTCTCCAAAATGTGCCTGGGAGAAAGGGACCAGGAATCCTTCCCCACATGGGAGCAGCTAGAAGAGTGCTTGGATGAGCCCTGCAGCTCATAGGGGACTGTGCCTGCTGTGTCTCTATATTTACCACAAACTCACAGTTTTTGCACTTGGGTTGACTTATGCAACTCCTTTTGAGAAAATGGAGTTGCAGCTTATTTATTCATCTGCCATGATGTGTGCTAGCTGTGCTGCTATAGATCCTTGTATTGAATTTAGCCCTAAAGCTATTAGAGTTTCACAGGTACTAAATTCTCCAACATAATTTTTAGAAATATAAAATAAGGCAGTAAAGTCGTTAACTTAGAACTCACTTGATACATTGTCAGCTTGAGGCCTTTCTAAGAAAACACATGGCAGAAAAGCAAAACAAAACTAAACAGCAACATAAATTCTGAGTTCATAAAATGTTCAGTGCAATTTGCAGCATTGATAGCTGTTACAGCCCTGTCATATACTGCCAGGAAATATTTAAACATACTTAAATACATATGCATGATACACCCTGCTAGACAAAACTATGTGCTACATAAAGATAGACGCGAATGAGCTGCGTATTCTGTACTTGACCACTGGATTGTATCATACTAAGACTGGTCACAGTCATAAAGTCGGTTCGTGCAACTATTCATATTTACTTAGAAATTCTCAAGATAGTCATTGACACAACGGTTCTTTTCTTACCCAAAAAAAACCCAAATGCAGAGAGACTGACAGTATCTGAGTTCTTCTGGAAGATGCTATTGAAAGCAAAGCTTGCTTGATGTTGCCTTCTTTTGAATCACACAGGGACATGGCTGGAGTGTAGCAGTCACCGAACAGCAAATAAAACAAAGCACTTGGAGCTGGCAGCCAGACCAACATAATGCAGCAAAGGTTGGAGACAAAGCCTGTGAATCATTCCAGAAATACAGTTGTAGTGATTTAAGTTTTGGACAAATATCACTCTGCACTAAAAATATGTGAATCTTCTAGAAGAAATAAATCTAAAACAGGATTATTTTTTTAAAGGCCCTCAAAATTAAATACTTCTGCTGTCCAGTAACTCTGGAGTTTACAAGAGAAGTATAGACCATCTGTTCAAGAGACCAGTAACACAATCTGTGCAGCTAATCAGCACAACAGCAGCAGGAAATTATTTCATAGGGGTCTATCATATCTGTTTTTAAAACCAGTAGTCTTTAAGATATTTTTTTAAATACATTTTCTTCACCTCTTGCAAAACCTCTTTTCTGACAGGATTTATGCTTTATAAGACAGCTTTTAAAAATTTTTATCAGTCTCTAAAGAGAAATATGAGTACATAAATACATATATAGCATGGTGCATGGGTATTCCTGAAGTCTACCACCACCTCCGTGAGAAGCAGTTAGGGTTATGTCAGCAATGGAGAACATCACTATCATCACAGAACACTAATATTAAACCTTTACATGGATTCTCTTGATTAATTATACAATAAAAATAACTTTAAAAAACCAAAGCAGCAGTGCATTAACTGGACTCCCTAGCTATTTTTCATTTGTAATAGCCTATATAATTATTATCTGGGTATAATTTTTTACTATTTTTAAACATTTTACTAAATTCTGAATATGGAAATCTGGAACACTTTACTGAGTGTATTTTTCATCAATTTAGTTTTGTCAAGAATTGAGAAAATGTATAATAAAAAGTGCTACAGTGCTCAGAAACCTATTTACTACATCTCCCAATGGCAGGAATACCTGACACAAAACGTCTAAATCAGGGAGTAGTTACATTTATCCAGCATGTATGAATGTATAGATAATGTAAAGTAATGTATAAATGTAGGAGTAGTTACATTTATACAGTCCTAAAATTACATTCAGCCCTTTGAAGGCAACTGCGAGGCTGATGTGGCCCCCAGCGATAATGAGTTTGACACCCCTGCTGTAAATGAATGTGTCTTAAAGCATTTAGGGGAAGGAAAAAAAAAAAATGGTAGCAGGTATTTCTGAGGATGCTAGAAGGTAACAGTTGGGGTTTTTTACAGGAATGTTATGCAGGTCTGATACAAATATCCTGGATATTGTATCAAAACATCTTCAATACTTCAGTGAATCTCACTAACATTTCCTTTTACATCTACCTCTGTAAAGTCTACCTGACTGCTTCCCTGGAAGGACATCTGAGTCCATCACACTTTCTTTTCAGGCAGGGCACAAATAAAAAAACTGTGACCTAAGAACTTCGAGAAACAAATCTTCCACACTCAGCAAGAAAGGCAAAGCAGGAATGGTTATCTAGAATAAATAAATAAGAAAGAACTGGAAATATTTGAATGACTTCATTATTGAAAATATTGTTTATATATCTTGGTCCTGCATTATCATACACGGGATTTTCCCCTTTCACACTCCTGAAAAACTACAACTTGTATTTTTTTTCTGGCAGCATAAAAGAGTTAATAGTAGTCAAAGTGCTTGGAGCCCTACTGTAGTCTGATAGAGAAAAGGAAATCTGTGCTAGTGAAGAAACTTGCAATGTTCCCTCCCACACCCCTGTTGCTCACACCAGCCATTCCCCAGTGGGCTGGAATTTCCTTTTCTTGTGGTAGTTAGCTCAAAGCTCAGTCCTCCAGCCCCAGGACCCCAGGACATTCCTGTGTCATCTACTGAAGTCTGGTTCTTACAAAAAGGGCCAGTGTTGCAATCCTTTTCCCAAGAAGTCTTGCTTCTCTGGTTGCCTGATGAGCTTACGCACTCCCTCTTTCTTCCACAGGAGACAAGACCAGAGGGACTTCTGTCCAATCAGGTCCGCTGCTTTGCTGTTTCATCTTAGCATGCTCTACCACAAGGACAACGAGCCTCAATCCAGGGGTGATCAATCTAAGCAGTCAGTGTTTCTAATGGGGGTATTCAGAGTAAATATTGAACTGGTTCGGGAAACTTAAAGAACCATTCTTTTGGGATAAGGCTTATTCTACGGTCTTATGCCCCTGCCCAGAGAAGACTAAATACTGTCATTGATGGATTTGGAAGCAGGACTGCATTTACATATTCTGCTTATTCTGGTCTGTTCTACTAATGACAGGCATGCCACTGAACCTGTGAGAAAATGAACTGGGTCTTGCTAAGTTAGGAGCATGGTAATGGTGATGTATCAGCCAAGACAGTTTGCATTTTTCCTGAAAACATATTTGACTTGTTTCTTATCCTCATCTGTTTGCAAATGGCATGTGCTGTCAATGTATTGACTGCTGTTGTTCCAACACATGGATTGGCTTGAAGGGAAAGAAGATTTCCTGCACATGAACTCAAAGGCAAGGGTGGGAAAAAAGGATCAATGTATATTTGCAATTTATAAGCAGTTTTCAATCAGCTTAATTTAGGTGGTCCCTGGACAGTGTAGATGAACATTTAAAGCTGTCCTATTAAGATTCAGCTAATTAAATTAATTTTGAGCTGCAGCTACTGGCTTTTGATAATACACTATTGATGTGCAAGAAAGTAAAAGAGACCATTTGGATTTCATCTGGATTCCAGATCTATTTTTGCAAGAAGATGCCTACACAGGGAACTCCCCAGATTCCCATCTATCTTCTGCTCCCTCCCTACTCTTATCACAACAAAAAATTCCAGCTGTGAACAGTTTGAAGACTGAGCTGCTTATCACCACTGGTGTGTAACCAGGGCTTTAAAAAAACACTAATACAAACAACACAAAGCTCGCTCAGGAAAATAGATCACTTAAAAATATAAAGTGGAATGAATGAAAAATCTAAGTGTGAAGCCCCTAAGCTATCTGCTAAGTTACAAGAAATTAAAAGTGTATTTGGCAAGCTATTATTGTTAGTCCCTTAAGTTCGCTGGAGGTATATAGTTATGCTTGCGGGCTGATGGATATAAACAGAAGACTTAATTCTACTCCCAGTTTCCTTCTACCTGATTTACTGAAGTCATCTACAAGCTTCTGCAACACAAGCATGAGCTCCAACAATAATGATGTGGTTTAGTAAGTATAATGACAAAATCTGTAAGACATTTAGTCCCAAAACTCAGCTTCTTTCTTGCAAATTTCTAAAGGTGATTTATAAAAGAAAAAACCAACCAACCAACCAAAAAACAAACAAAAAAACCCACACCAAAAAAAACCAACAACAACAACAAAACAACAACAAACACAAACAAAGAAAAACTACTTCATGAAACATATTTTTGAGCTGAATGGCTAAAGGATGACTTTGAATCTGGTGCTTCCTGCTACATTTGCAACTAAGAACTGCATTATCATGTAGATGGCACAGAGCATCTACAAAACTATGGGAAAATAAACTGAATGAGGCCGCTGGAGTCATCAGCAATGACCGCCTTGCTCCATGCTTCCAGCCCCTTTCCTCCCAGGAAGGCACAGATAAGAACAAGCTACAGCGGTTATCCCTGAATTTAAACCGCCACACTCACTTATTGCACCTGCAATGACTGTCCCAAACAAACATTACACATACACACACAGAGTTAAACATCTTAGATCTGCACCTAACTTCTTTAAGGCACAGAGGAAGTGGGGACGTTTTGGCACCCACAGCAGAATGCATCCCTCGTGCTTTCAGGGATGAAGGACCAGGCTCCAAAACAGTGAAATGCTGATCAATAAAATTTGCATTAATTAATTTTTCTAGTCTCAGAGTCTTTTCTAATCTGGTTTTTTGTTTGTTTTTTTGGTTGATCTGTTTGTTTGTTTTCCATGCGAAAACCAGACAGCTTCTCAGGAAGAAAGGAGTATTGCTTCTGTTTGAGAAATAAAGTGCTTCAGAGAATGATGTGGTTTGCTAGACCTTGTACACAAATCAAAGCTGCTGCTGTCTGAGGATTTTCAAAGTAAGCACCAGATTCCTCCTCACCACCATGGATACTTTACAGTGCCCAAGTGGCAGCATCTAAAAGAAAAATGTGAGTTACTGCAGGACATTTTCCCACCACTATGCAAATATTATCCTGTAGTGACAGGGCTTTCTATAATCAGTGTAATAGTCTGTACTATCACCTAATGCAGAGTATAACCTGCCTGTGTAGCTCACTGCTGCACTGAGAGAAACAGTTTGGTTTCAACCAGTTTGGTTTCAACCAGTTCGGTTTCAACCAGTTCATTTAGAATATTGATCCTGAAATAAAAAGGCTTATGCTTTCAAGCCTTCTTTCTGTAATGCTTCCAAAACATTTCAATGAACTTTTTATACCACTAAATTTGATCTAATATGTCCCATATATTTAGCATATTAATCAGGTACTGAAATTGCTAAATTAGGCAGTTTGAGGGCACTGTGGTGTGTATTTGGTACCTAAGTGCTGTTGTTTTTCACTACGATAAGCTGTGCCTTGACTCTACTTTGTGTTGCACTATGAAGCGATCAGTACTTCTGTCTGCCACAGAAGCCACCTAAACATTATGGGCTTTATGGCTGTAGATGCAGCTAAATGAAAATCAGCAGACATACACAAACAGACATTTTACTGATCTTTTTTACTGCCATGGAAACAGTGATGGAGCAATTTGCATAGCTACAGCATCACTGAACTTGTGTGTCAACACAAGCAACAAAAAGAATGGATTGGGCAGGGAGCAATGGGAACAGATGTATCTTCAATACCGCCACAACAATTTCCATCCAGTCCAAAGCTTCCTCGAAAGCTTTATGCAAGAGAGAGGATATAATTTTCAGTGCACAACAGGTTATGTTACAGAAAAGTGTTTTCTATTCCATGGCAAGAGACTTTTTGGGTAGCAAAACTTTTCTTCCACGGTTAGGAAGGCAGTTCTGATACTGCAGTAATAAGAAGGTGGGAGATTGAGAAATCCAGGTTATCATAGGCTGATAGCCATCTGTCTTTTCTTGCAACCTCACAAGCTTTTCTGGTAGTCAGCAAGTAAAATGCAACTTCACAGCTCTTAATTGGTTTCTGTATATTAACAGTGAAAGGGTTTTACTGGCATCATCCCCTGCAGTTCTCTAGTCTACTCTTGCTAAATAGACCCTGAAGGTTAATAAGGTAAAAATTTTACTTACAAGGAATTTGTTTCCATCAAGAGAGAAATTTTAGATTACTTCTTTGTAACAAACAAGGAAAAAAACAGATATGTGAGAGCGGTTTGAAATATGTCATGGTTTAACACCAGCCAGCAACTAGGACCACACAGTCACTTACTCTCTCTCCCGTCACCAAGTGGCATGGGAAAGCAAATCAGAAAGGGAAAAAAACCCAGAAACCACTTCATGGGTTGAGACAAGAACAGTTTAATAGGATAACAAAGGAAGAGGAAATAGTAGTAATAATAATAATAGAATAAACAAAACAAGTGATGGATAATGCAGTTGCTCACCATGGTACAGATAATCCATTTGTTCCAAAGCAGTGGTATTCTTGTGCACTTGGTAGAGCATGGGAAGTCGAGAAGTCCTTGACTACCTGACAACAACCAAAACATTAGCATATTATCAATGTTCTTCTCATACTGAATCAAAATCACAGCTACTAGGAAGAGAATTAACTCTATCCCAGCCAAACCTGGACAAATATTAGCAGGCTAATGATGTTAAATACATTTTTGAAAGTTATACTTGCAGATAGTTACTCTAAAATAAGCATGGATACTTATATACCTAGATATAGATCTAGCTCACAACATTATAGTTATAAATAACATTGTTGGAAAATCATGTGGTTCAAATGAGGAAAATCTGGAAAAGCAGCACTCTGGTTATCCTGACTTTTCTGGTTTTTCATGTATTTGTCATTAGATAATGTTGAGGCTAGTGAAGGAAGTTAGAATACCTGATGGGATTTTTGGACAACAGCTATTTTTTCATAGCTGTTTCCTTTGCCTGCAATACTAAGGACTTTATCAAGGAGAAAATTTTTTTTCGTAAAATTACCTGAAGGTGCCCATCAAATACATATATGAAAGTCAAATAATACAAATACTTTCTAGAAATTTTGCTGGAAAAGGACTACTTAACAAATTAGCAAAAATAAAAAGTTTATCAAACATGAGATGCTAAATGCCACCTAGGTAGAAAAGCAATGGATTGCTAAAAACATTGCAAAATGTTTGAAAATAAGTCTCAGCGATGACTTGTCAAAGGATGTACTTCACTTACCATTCTGACAAAGAAATTAGGGCCTTTTCATGCATCAACTCAGCTAGTATTGACTACATTCAGGTTACATGTGACTGTAAGCAACATAATGAGAGGAGTAGGAAGAAATTTTCTTATTCCCTTGGCTAAGCTGAAAGTCCTAAATATGTAAAAGCCAGCTGGTCACTTAAAATTTTGGTTTATAGCCTTAAAGGAGAACTGAAAAAATATTATGTGGGGTTATTTTCAGGAGGTTTTGCTCTTTAAAGAGTTATAAAGAGAAACACCAGCAATACCCATTTTTCAATTTTTAGCATCAAGGAATCAAGGAAGACTATTACAACTCCAAATCCTGCACTATGAATGCATAGACACATAAGAAAGTATTCCATTCTTGATTTCTGGTAGAAAAAGGTATTTAAAAAACAAGCCACCCTGAAATGTTTCTAATTATTTGATTAAAATTCTCATTTGTTTCCTGGTATCTCTGATGTTAGTAATGCATTAGTTCTCTAATTAAAGCGAGCAGTGGAAAAAGAGGGGGCAGGGAAAAATCTCTAAGATAAAAAGAACTAAGAAAAAAAAAAATCTTTCTTAAACTTTAGAATCCACTAATTTAGGAAGATTTACAGGTCACTTTTAAACAAAGCAACTCTAGTTTTTACTGAGAATATAAAATGTATGCTTTCCTTCTCCAATGCAGACATATCCTTCCTATTTTGTACTAAAATTCTACTTAGACTTCAATACACATTAAAGTTAAACCAAGGCAGCAAAAGCAAACAAGTCTGAGAACCTAAGATTCCATGCAGGTGTTTTTCCAGTAATTAATAATTATTTTAATTAATCCCTACTCTTGAAGCTAATGGGGGTTTTATCATCAGTTTTAACTAAGTGCACATCTGAAATTTTTAAACACATTGTATAAGCATGTCTTAATGAAAAGACTGGGTATTTAAGACCATTTTATATAGATTTCTAAAATGGAATTTTCAGACTTAGAATAAATCATGGAAAAAGCCTGCTTCCTCTCCCAGCTTGGCATACTTATCGATTCAAATTGCTTTCTAAGTATTTCAGCATTAAAATATTGCGATCTCTGAACATAATGGCTTACATCTGTTTCTTTTGGGCTCCTGCACCTCCAGCTCAGAGCACAAGAACACGAAGCACAGGAGGAAGGGAAAGCTACTGCCCGTGGGTCTCGCAGGGCGGCAAGCAGTTCTCCTCTCATAACACTTCTCCATATAGCACCAGCCAACCCCCAAAGGGTGTGACAGGCTTATACGTGTTCTCACACAGGTCCGTGAGCACCACGAGGACAAGCTTGAGTTCTGGTGGTTTGGGTCTTGCCCTTGGGAAGAGAAGGTGGTGGCTGGCAGCTGTGGCACAGCTCGGGGCTGGACGTGGCTCCGTGCTGCAGTGCACACCTTGGAGCTCCAGAAACGTCCCTCTCATATCAGACAACATACAAATAATGAGAAAGGTTGGAGGAATCAGGTTAGAGAGTGCTAAAAGAAGCATAAACCTTGCGTGCTTAGGAAACCTGGCTAAAAGACCAAAAAAAAGAAAAAAAAAATTCCCTGGTAGATTAAATTCCCTGTCTATCCTCATGCCATTGAGCATGTGTGAGCAGTAGATGTAAGTGATATCAGATTTTGCCTTGGAGGGCAACATTATCTGGCTATCACTTTCAGAAACATGTTTCTAAAAGATGAGTCTAGACTCACAGGTATTTTAACCTGGGAATTAAAGTATTGAAAAGAACTATTCCTCAAAGGAAACCATCCATGTAGTTAATTAGCACCATGACAGGGTGCTTTTTCATAATTTTGCTTTCACTGAACTCAAGTGAATTGTATATTAGCTTTTAAAAATGCTTTGAAATGAAGATTTTTGGACTTAATATAAGCAGGCATAAGAGAATATAAAGGGGGTTAAAAGTTCAGGAAGATACTTGAGACAAATAATTGCATAAATTCTGTCAGTACACTCTTGAGGAGGAGAAAAAGCAATGGCCATTTATGAATGTTTAATGATTTTACTCCCGGATCAACGAAGTCTTAATCAAAGTGGGATGCATGCTTAGCCTGATCAAATAATGCATGAACATTCAAACATTCTTTCTGAATACTAATGTGGTATTATACTTGGACTTTTAAGTAACCAAGATTTGAAAAATGTCAGAAGACCTCCAGTGCACATGTAAGAAATACATGATCCAGTTAAACATTTTAAATTTCATGTCTTAAGCATAGATATTATCTTAATTACTGAAATTAAAGTGTCTACTAAATTTTTTTCAATTAGACTCAGGAATCTTGCATGTCATTCGGCAGAAAGGTATCTGAATATTCCCTTTAGCATCTGAAGATATTTATCTTCTTGTCATCAAAGAGTACGGCAGGCAATAGTAACATATGCAGAGAAATGGCGAGATTTCTATATTTACCCTATATCCAGACCATCCCCTCAAACTGTTCCTTCAGTGGAAGAGGTTTCTATGGTTTTTTTTTTTATATGGAATCTGCAGCACACATATACACATACATATGTACAGATCTATAGAGCAAGTCACAAAATAGGCCCACAAAATCAATTACGTGCCTTTAGGGGTCCATAATATCACAGGCACACACAAAAATCTGCGTTGAAAAATCCTTCTATCTGAAATATTGTGGGTTAAATTCAGAATAATTGAAATCTGAATGGACATGCCACATTGGAATGCATTTACTGATGCATTCTGTTCAAGCAAAATAATATACTCAGGTGTGGTGCTTGGTTTTTTTTGGTTTAGTGGTGTGTTGGGCGTTTTGGGTGGGGTTTTTTTGGTTGGTTTTTTGGGGTTTTTTTGAGGGGGCGGGGAGCACATTTAATATTACATTGAAAGTTTTCAAGTTTTGGCTAATGTTTCCTCCAAATGTACATGTGCGCGGCATGCAAGCCTGTGTGTCTCTTTTCCCTATTCATGCCACGAGTTTTACTGGAGGACACTGAGGCTCCCCTGAGTCTTGCCTGCCTCCAATGCTATGAGTCTGTATTCAGATACAAACTAAATGTAGCAGCTTGTGCTGGCACAAGTATCTTCTTTGCTCAGAAAAGATGTCAATGGTCAAGTACTTCCCAGTAACAAAAGGAACTGGCAGGAGAAGTACGCTGCTGGTTTGGTTTTGTAAGACTTTTTGGGGTTTTTTTTAATACTTTATTTACTTTGCTTTCTAATCAATGTTGTTATGTCTAAGTCCAAATATGACCTAACAGTTCATGAGGTTTTATAGTGAATTAAGGCTACAGCTACAACAAGCAAGATTTTTACTGATCTCTGCAAAACTGGCCATTCTCCAAAGATACCCTGTTATGTGTGCTTCTGCACTCCTGCGCTTTGCTTATATTATTTTCATTATTATTACATACGCATACACGCATTGTTTAAACCTGAAATGGGAATGATCTTGAAATTACAGCTAGTAGTAATGGCACTCACCTGTGATTTGCAAAGCTCCCTGTAACAGCTCTTCATAACAGGAGGCTGCTTCATTAGTTGTATGGAAGTTCAGTGATGGTCAATGATCGCAAGTCTAACTCTCCTACTGTCAAGAGACAAGATTTAAATATAGAAAGCCAAGGGTATTTAACAGCAGGTAGTACAGACTACCCAACACATGGATTTATTTTAATGAGAGAGAAGGGATAAATTACTGACGAAAGAGGGCAGCGCTCATATGATTTTAATACAGTGAGACTGTCCAAAACCTTTTCCTTGCTAAATACAAAAATCCATGGAAAAGAAAGCAAGCAGAGAGAAAGCTCAGTGAATATATGAAGACCAACAAAATGCACAGGACAAAGAACTTTGGGAAATGGATGTTTATCCCTTGTTTACTTTAATAAAGAAACAGGATTAGTAGTTCCTTCTTGTATATACACTGAAATAACTTGATTACTATGTTCCTGCCACTATCTAAAACTAATATGCAGTACTTTTTGCTGTTTAGTACCACTGTAAATTAGGTTTTTTGCCGACATCCAAATACGTGTCATTGGAATTTTAAAATAAATTCTTCTAACGTGCATTTGGAACTGCTAGTAATCCACCCACTTTAAAACACCCTAGGAAAGGACAAGCAAAGGGTTTGCTGGAACTAACTCCAATTACGATAGCCAGAATACCTTGCTTTAACCATTATAGCTGTGATGTAAAAAATGCAAACCAGCTATACCCAAGGAGAGCTGGATCCAAACAGAATTTTCTGACATTTATGTTGGTGATATTTCCTTCTATGGCTTGACGGAATAAGTCTTGAAAGTACGAAAATCATCGGCACGCATAGCAAACTCCGGAAAATATTACAAGAGCTGTGTTGTTGAACTTGTCTTTTGCTCCTGGAGGTGGCCCTTTCTAAACACAGCTGGACATCTTTGCCAAAGCTCACTGCCAGTGTTGGCATTGCTCATTTCATGCATACACTGAGCTCACAGTTTCCACCACTGCTGACATTTGGCAGAATTTCTGTTTAGGAAGAAATGAAATACTTATTTTGATGGACTATCTGAAAGAGCAGCTTTTCAAACAACAACAAAAATCTAGCACAGCTTTTTAAAGTCAGGTGCTTCTGTTTACAGCGTTCCTAAGGGAAAAGGGTCCAGTCAGTTCAAATCCACAGCATCTTGCTCTTATCAGGTTTTCAAGGATGCTGCGTTTGTGGGCTAGTGGTATTTGTTGTCTCTAGCCAAAAAGGATACTAGAGCTTACAGTCTTATGGATCAATTATTTGATAAATAGTTTAGCACCACATATTTGATCCTGCAGTCAAGAACTGATTTCTGGTCACTGCTCCCAGTGGTTGGAGGGGTACCCAAGGAGAGGGAAACACCCACTCTGAGGCTCTGCTCTTCAAGACAGCATTGGAGCATTGTTGGCTGGTTCCTGCCTCCAGTTTGACAACTGAGAGTACAGATTTATCTATACTTGCTTCTGACAATTATATTAACAAATCCCAAAAAAACTTAGATAATCTGTAACTATTAAAATTGTAATTGTTTTACTTCCTTTTCTTTATGGTACTTATTATTGAAAAATCATTTTCTCCCCTAGCAATGCAGATATGTTGAACTAATAAAGTACAGCAAATATATAGGGCCACCTATACTGCTGCTTCCCCAAAATGGGAACATTACATGCTCCTTGTAGTTACTGTTTCCAGATACCATTTGTCCCTTGGCAGTTCACTCTAAAATGTTTTCATAACTTTTTTCTCCAGAAGTGACATTTCTGCTCACAGTATCAGTAGAAACAGCATAAGAAAAGGTTGGGTTTTTTTTAATCTATGGCTCTCTATTGAAGGTTTTATTTTCTGTTACTGCACAAATGCTAAGTGTTAAGATCTTAGAATAGGTATCAATTATTAACAAAGATGATGGAGAAAGAAAGCACAATTTTTCATGAAAAATTACACCATAAGCAGAGTTCCGTAATCTGGTATACCGCATTTTCATTCTTCAGAGGACAAAGAATGACTAATACATCAATTTCAGTGCTTTTCCCTTGCTTTTTTGAAAAGCACCTTGCTATCTAAGACCACCCTTAATTTACCATCTTTTGAAGACAGAAAATGTAATGAAAACATCTGTCTCTGGTTTCTGCTAGCCTGTAATATTAAACATGAGAGTAATAGTTATTCTCCACCCAGTCATTAATCACATCTCTGCTCTATGCATACTCCTCTGCTCTTCTGACACGCGATATAAACCACCCAAAATGGACACCTCTTCCGCTGCTTAAAGAAATTTCCACTATTACAGAAGGGAATGAATTCTCTGAACTTTGTGAAGTTAAGATATACAGTACTTTCTTTTCGCTGATGATCCAGAGCTTCAGATTTTAATTCCTTAGTGCTGTTAAGGATTTTAGATTCCTGGATTTCAACTCATCGCAACATGCCAAGTGCCAAAATCCCACAGCAAGAGGTTTGCAGGAGCTACCCAGCCAGCCACTTCAGGGGAATTAGGGTATTTATACCCACCTGAGAGCTTCCCATCCTTTTCTGAAATAGATAGACAAATTGTATTCTACCTACGTATGACACTTGAATCCAACTCAGGTTCACTGCCTGTGCCCTGGAGTGGCAGGACACAAGCCAGACCTGATCCAAAAGCCATCTGACAGCATGAGCATGGCACAGAGCCCACACTAATACACTTGCTAATCTGCAGGATTCACTACCTCAGAAGTAGTGCCATGCTAACACGGCGATGGCTCAGAGCACCACCAGGCTGGGCTTGTTTCTGCCACATACCATGGCACCAGACCTACCTAAGGAGCAGGCTCGCTGCCCTGTGAAGCACAGCTGCTCATGGAAAGACTTATGAGACACAGCTGAACAATGTCAGTCTCCGTGTTGTCAAAAACTAATGGCAATTTCCTTTTGGCTTTGGTAGCAGGGTCCGTGCTTTTAAGCTGCACAAACTCTGCTGGTTGTCCTCGCTGCTGCCACAAGGTTCTCTGTGGCCACGATGTGCCCCCTCCTACCGACTAATCTGTCATCCCAAGACTCCCACAGCCCTGCTTCACAAAGCTCTCGTCATGTTCCCAGCCCTTCAAAGCTGTATCTGAGGGTTTTGCTTGTAGGTCACTCAGTACTGGTCCCAGAATGTTCTGTAGAGTCCCAGACTCCTCCTCCACAGTAAGAAGTCACTGCTGGGGAATAAATTTCAGATCACTTATGAATGTTCAAGGGCTAGGAATTTGGGTGTCTAAGGGATTACACATCGAGGCTGCAGTGCATGCTGAGTTCTTTGTTTTTATGGAGGACAATTTGCGTGTGTGTGCACAAGTGCAGGTGCAGCTCGAACAAAATTTTCAGTTAAAGAATTTGGAAACACCATTTAATTTTTCTCATCCTTTCATCTAACTCATTGACCTAGGCATAGACTGTGTCTATCCTGAATAAGACAATTACTACAGCTGTATGGATTTCTGCCATGTCCGTACTTACTCCTGAAGGTCTCAACAGCAGTGAATCACAGCCTAGTTCTGGCCTACATGCCAAGGGCCCAGAGGCCAAGGAACTAATTGAAATCAGTGCATTTATACACAAACACACACACATGCACACAAATAACTCTTGCTTCACTTTGAAATGCATTATTTTTCAATTGAAAAAAATCAAACCAAATCAGAAAGTACTCACAAGTACTTGCTAGCTGCAAATTACTGGACTGGATACCATCCTAACTGGTACGTTTGCTGTGTGCAGCTTTGTCCAAGAGATTGTCATCATTGTTCAATGTTTCAAAAGATATCTGAAGTTTTTGATTTATCGAGGCTATGCAGTAAGGAACAGAAGTCCTTCAAGTTTATGTCAAAACAGTACTAACTCCTGGAATAATGCTCTAGTCAGTCTCCTCCCACAGTTTCAGATTTTCCTCTAGGTTTTGCCATTTGACATTTTTTCATGTAGAAGTTCAGGCTATAGCTGGATTTAGTCCAAATACTTCATCTTCTTTTGAGACGGAGTGGGAAAAAAGGGATTTTGTTTTCACAGGCTGTGTTTTTATGAATATCTTATTTCCGTACTACATCATCCCACTTGCTATAAATCAACCGTCAATGACAATTTAACACTCCAGCTTCACAGGCATTTCTCACAGCAGCAGTGATGCCTTTGAGATGTTTCTCCTCGCATCCTACACACAGTTTGTGCAACTCCTCCAGCAGCGAAGGCTCCTCCGGTGCTGACCCAGCAATGCAGCACTGCAGGGGGTGGGAAGCACTGACACCAGAAATGGCTTGTGAAACTTCTCTATGTCGGAAGGAATCTGTAGGATACTACAGGGGGAGAAAAAGGGGGTTGGAGAACATGGATTAGAGGTGGCATGAGAAGGGAACCTCTAGACAGAGGGAGGAATCGAGCAGACTTGTGGAATCTCAGTCTGAGGCAAGTCAGGGCAGATTGACCTCATCTGAAATAATTTCTTAGCTTGTTATGCTAACCTAGGGTTTCTAGCTGTGAACCAAGGCATGAAAGGGAGGACTTTGGCAGGCCTGGGATTGCTTCACCCGTTGTTTGAGCACTTCACTGCAATGGCAGATGCGCCTGGCTGAGCACCACTGGCTTCCTCTGCTGCGGGGACTCCCGTGGCCAGAGAAGCTGCTGTGATGGGCACAAACCTGAGCCCTTCTTCTCCTCACCCACAGAGTGATCACACCTGCATATTTCCCTGTGTTCACCTCTATATGCTTCATGGGGCTCCCTCTCCACCCACCTTCCTTTTTTTTTTGTTTTGGGATTTGATGTGTCTGACTGCTGTTATCACTATTCGGTGGTCTTGCCCTGTAAAGATGTATGGAGCATCTTGTTCCCATTGGATAGTGACAAAGCAGAAGGAGGAGGTAAAATATGAGTGGAACAAACCCCTTGAAACCTTTCTACATAAGCCATCAAAAGTAAGCCAAATGCATATATAGAAATCAGAGTTACTTTTAACAAACATTCTCATTTTATTAGCATAAATAAACTTTACATAAAAACACTAGGTGTTTTTATTACTCACCTCGAAGCAGACAATTCTGATTAATCTCTTAGTATCTGTACTTACCCTTTTGTTAATAACGAGTCGAATAAATGCATCTGAAGACCTACACTTCTTACTGGCAACGCCAGGACAGCACAACGAAAACTGTTATGGAGTCCAACAACACAAGGCTAACAAAGTAGATTTGTACACCAGATCATTTCCAGACTGATTTTTTTTTTTTCCCCTTCATTAAAGCACAGTGCTTTGGAATGGTTTCCAAATCAAGTCTGACTCCCAAGGACCTGAAAAGGGCATTTGCTGATAAAGAGCAAAATGGGCGCAGGCCTGTTCTTCTACTTGAGCTTTTTTTGAGTCTTTGCAAGCTTTCTAATTTCCAAAAATGTCAATCCACAGAGAGTTAATCTTACTGGCTATATGAAACTATATATCTGCCTCTGGCTAAACTAGAAGTGATACACATCCAAACAATTACTTTTCTAATAAAATACTAGAAGGGATCCTTTACACACCAATCCATCACCTATAATGTCCTGTCAAAGCTGGTTTAGTATATGCCAGTATACTTTGGGAGCCCCTAGGAAAAAAAAAAAAAATGGACAAAATAAGGGAGGGGAGGCCTTCGTCATTCTTTCCTGCTTTGAACATCAAAAAGGGACTTCGAGTATTCTCCACTTGCAGAACCATGGAACTTAGCACAAAAAACATGCCTTGTTACAGACTTCTGGTTTTCACTTTCAAAAATGCTTTTAGCTTATACGGCCGGAGGCGGGGGGAAAAAAAAAACAAAAGCTTCCAAACTGTAACTTTTGTTTGAATTGGCAACACATCTCTATGAGACCACAAAGCACCTGAATGAAGATCTCTTAACCATACAATTAGCATCCATGGAGTATGGGCATAAAACGTGAAAGCTCTCTCAACTTGACCGTGGATCAGTTGGGCTAATAAAATACACCATTTTTACTAAATATCTTCGCCTTATTTATCCCTCCAGATCATTTTGGTTAGTAACAACCAATGTTTTTGTCCCTGCCAAACACAACCTCCACCTGGGTTCCTACCGCCCTTGCAGAAAAGGGCCTCAAAGTTCAGGCATCCTGGTAATTCCCATGGCAAAACCAGCTTTACCAGCTGTTGTGGTTTTACCCCAGCTAGCAATCAAAACCAGGAGAGCCGCTCACTCACTCCCCACCCTCCACCCCCAAGCAGGGAAGAGAATTGAATGGAAGAAAACTTGTAGATTGAGATAAAAGCAGTTTCATAAAATAATAAAATAATACTAGTATACTACTACTAATATATATACAATGAAAATTAATAAAATAAAATAAAGTGATACTCAATGCAATTCCTCATGAAATCTGTCCTCAACAAGCAGGCAGTTCCAGGAAGAGAGCACCCTTGTCCCGAACATCCAAACAATGACCATGCTAGCTACGAAAAGAAGAGTTTCTAGCTGCATGAAGAAAATTAACTCGTTTTCAGTCAAACCAGGATACCAGCCAAAGGGATATAGCAGAGGTGAGGTTTGAAAAAAAGTTTGTGATGTCCCTGTTGCAGTTGCTGGTGCTCTCTCCCTTCCTTATCTCTCACCACCAGCTTATCCATCACCTGGGGCTCAGCACCCTCCAGTGGAAATGGGTACCAGACTGTAGAGCAAGCCCCTGCATACTGCACTTCCTTAGGCATCTCCTTACTAAGTCTTTAGCCATTTATTCTTTACTACTTTTCCCCATTTCATCTACACAAATAGTTTGTGGAAAAAATGATAAAGAGGTCTCTATATACCCATAATAAAAAAAGCAGAACACCTCACTCCTGCCCTCTTCATCCAGCCTGAGGCCAAGGCTCACGGGTTCCGTGCTCAGAGCAGCCTGTTCATCTTGCCTTCCTGAAGGTCTCCATGCCCTTTCATGTATCAGTATGATGCTCGGTGCTCTCATCCCACTTGGTTAGCCCAGAGCTTCGAGGTAGGTAAGGTGCTGCATGTACTTCTTGGGCTGCTCTGCCATGCTCCAGCTCTGAGCCTGCTCACATCTACGCAGTAACAAAGGCAAAGGTACCAAACACCTGCTCCCCTTCCTGCCCTGACATGTCTTTGCTCCAACTTATTATTTCTAGCATGTTCCACTATCTGTACAGAGGAAGAAATGCTTTATTTTAGTAACTGAATGCAACCTGACAACATCATGTCCAGAGCCTCAGAGAGCATGAGTGCCAAACTCCCTCTGACCTGGCTTCTCAGCCTCTTAGGACCTCATTTCTCAGCTCCTCTGGAGTCAGACTTCTCAGCCTCTCCAAGCACCTGGCTCCAGCCTGGGATCGGAGCTCATGGAGACTACAGGCTATTATCAAACATGAACCCCTTGTGCAGCTACATTTGCTGCTACCACTATGACTACTGAAAACCACCTGCATTAAACACTATAGCTGATACATCACCCAAATAACAGAACTTAAAATGATCATTATCATGCAATTCTCAGCTTGCAACCCTTGTAACATATTCCTTAACATACATGTAACTCCGCAATAACTCCAAAATTCAGAATCATAATCCTAATAGTCCATTTTCTTCAACACAACACTTAACTATGTAATATAGCTTGGGAAGATAAGCATGAAGAAAAAAAAAACAACACAGACCTACCACCTAACAAACAAATTTGCTTTATTCTTCACGGCATATTCTTTTTGGCTACAGATGACAAAAGGAACTTAGGACAATTACAGATTACACAAACACAATCAAACACAGAGTGGATGCAGACTGACGCACCACTTACTAAATAGCCATAGTCTATAATATGTCTAAATTAGCTAATTCATTTCAATTCATTAATTCTTAAATTAGTAAACTGTACACCTGCTTTGGCAAAGCCTGTTAGTTTCAGCTGCAGCTCGACATTGCCCTCCTGTGGGCTGAAAAAAGGGAGAGCTGTTGTGTTTCTTCATGCCTTTGCCATATCTAGAGAAATGTAGTCATGGTGCCCACTCCTTCCCAGCTGAGACAGAGAAAGCACAAATGAGTCGCTGTGAACCATGCAAATGTGACATTGTTCTCCAGATTTAATCACTTCTGGACTACTTTCAGTACAAGTCTGCTCCGCATCAGTCATACGAATAAACATCTGTATCGTGCCAAATTAGCCACAGTTTACAATATGGTGTTTATATTGACTTCCTTCCAGAGGAGGAAAGAGACGTGACACATGAAGTTTGCTGGAACAAAAAAACAAAACCAAAACAAACAAACACACACAACAAAAACCCAAACCGAAACAAAAATATAAAAAAACCAAAACCAAACTACTCTTCCATTTTTTCAGCAGGTTCGAATGGCAGAGTGAATGTTTTTTCATCGTTTTCCTTCTGACAGTACGGGTGCCCAACAATGGGGTTTTCGGTTTTGAGGACCTGCAGGCATAAACCATTTTTGCTTTCAATTTGATGAAGGCATCTCCCTTGCTTAGGCTGGGGTGGATTTGTCTGCAACAGCCTTATTGTAACACAGTTAAGTGTTTGTCACTCATGTAATACTTTCCATGTTTTTGTCACTTGTGGACTGTAGGTCTTCATTTCTGTAACAGTCTGAATTTGGTACCCATCTGAATTTTGAAATACGGCTGAATTGATTTGAGGATGGCATGTAGTTAGCTTGGTCTCCAGTTAGTCTTCTGCTCCCTAAGGATGGGATAAAGGGGCAAATTCCCCACCAGTAAGAGGCAAGAAAGGCTCCAAAAACAGTGACTTGTGAAACACAGACAGCACTTAAAGGCTGGGAAGCTAATAATTGATCTTTTCATGCCTGAAGCAGCCAGGAGACAGGATGGGAATACCTGCTCTATATAACACCATATTCCTTTTCTTGTGCATAATGCATGAATAGTGGGAACCATGAGGAACATAGGGTAGCAGGGCTTGGGTTTTTATTTAAATTGGTAATTAATAACTCTTCCTGCAACAAAGGCCCTAGGGAATTATTCATAGTGCTGTCATGGCTGTCATTCCAGCAAGGCTGATTCTTCTGAGACTCATCCAGGGCCTGCACGGTTCCCCCTATCGGAGCAGCACAGCTCAGGTCTGTGCCAGGGTCACTGCAAACCTCAAGGAGAGATAGTCTCACTCCAAGCCTACAAAATGAGACTGTCCTCAAAATGAGCCTGTCCTCCTTCCTGAGATGATATTTATGGCACTCTGGAGCAAAACCACATCAAGTTCAGACTTACAGGTCATTTATTTTCACTGAAGATGCAAGTTGCCCATACCACTGTTCCAAACAAAAAAAAGGGGGCTAAATCTCTAGCAAGAGAGTTCGACTTTCCATGTAGTTAACATAAAGCAGTAAGTTGTGTAGTCTTGGATCATTGGTAAAATCCACCTCCAAATTCAGAAATGAACTTTGTGGCTGGGTTTGACTGTTGCCATAGGCCAAGCCAACATCTCAAATGCAAACATAACCTCAAACTGAGGAAGCTGAGGTCAGACAATTGCAGCTTGTGTTCACGTCTAGTTGCTACCAAGTCAAAGGCTTCCCTCTCGAAAGCAGAATGCTAATGATCAAGCAACTATCCAAATGCAAACAAGAAAGAAGCACCAAAAAAACATCTGGAAGTAATACTGGTAGAAAGAGAACGTGGACACGTGGCCAAATATTTCACTGCCAAAGACAGGAAAAAAAAATTCTGACAAGGGGCTTTTCCTTGCCTGCATTCAAAGATCATCAACAGAGCATCTATGTAGAATAAAAGACTAAGAGAGAATGTATATACATGGCTAGGGAATCAGGAAAGAAGAAACTGCTAGAAAAGCAACTCCAGAGCAGCTAAGGAAAAGGCAGCTGATTAGCATGCAGTCATTTGAGATCTACAAAATAAACAGCATAATCAACATTCATACACATTTGTCTAATAAAGCCTGTAAAAGCCACCATTTTTCCTTAACATTCACCAAGTTTATATCTGAAATTACTAAGCACTGGCAAACAAAATCAAATTTCTGAAATCTTTCTTGCCACAATGGATCCATTGATTAACCATCAGGACAATCCAAGGA